>NC_134366.1:30372274-30972710 GCF_035582795.1 Mycteria americana | reverse complement strand
GTACCTTGAGAATAAGGCAAGCAAAAACATGTAACTGAAGTGCATGTAGACAAAAAAAGACTTTGATATATGGCCTTGAAAAAATATCTGGGCAAATTTCAGCTTGAATATTCATGATTTCTAAGACTAAAGCATACTCTCTCCAGGAAAATAGTAGAATTCCCATCTGGTGAATCATTCAAAATAAACTGCCTACAGCAGTGGAACATTTGCTGAGCCAAACAAGCCTGCTAGCCAGGGGAAAGCACCCAGGTCCCCACCATTAGGGAGTGCTACACCCCACCATTATGGAGTGCTACACCGCTGATCGGTAGCCAGGTAGCCTACAGTGACAGTTATGCAATATTTACCATTATAAGAACTTATTTCAACTACTTTTACCTTCATTAATCTTTATGTAATGTAATACTGTTTTAAAGCTTCAGCTAAAATTGGATACCATATGTTGACTTTCTCATTTAAAAAAAAATCTGACAGTGCTTTTGTTATGAAGCCTTACTGTTTCTTCACTTTGGAGGAGAACCCAAAACAGGGGAACTGTGAGGAGGAGCTGACTGTAAAGTCAAAACCAGCCTTTCTACAATCTTTCAAATCAGGAAAAATTACAAAGCTTTCAAAACCCTTCATTTCCCACTTGTCCCATAGAGACTTCTTAGAAGACTGGAAGCTGAACTCCCCCAAGATTTCTTTGGCATGGCACACCAAGGAGTCAGCAGAAGGTCAAGGGACTTATGGCCAAGAGGAAAGATGAATTTGGGAGCAGGACGGGGATTAAAATTGAGGAGCAAATGCAGAAAAGTGAATTGTAACAGTTGACTATCTGAAGTGAATGAAGATTGGACCCTGTGAGAAAAAAAATACCACGTGATTATATAACTGATAGTATTGTAAAACATATATTTTTGCTTCCATGCATGACTGTGTTTTGTTCGGACACTGAGGCAGATAATGGTTTAGGATTCATATAAGACTTGATGGGATTAACAAATAACAAAGGTGTTTTGTTTTATAGGTTCTAATTATTGCAGGCACAAACATGGACAATATCATTATTTCTCATACCCACAAGTAGGCCAGGGTGGGCTTCTAGGGACTAGAAAATATTAAAAATTATGATATAAAACGAATCAATTAATCATAGACAAGTGAAGAAAGCCCCCCCCCTTACTACAGCTTGTAATCTCTGAGGAGAAAGATATTAAAGTAAAAAGGGAAAAAGAAAATAATTCTGTCATCGACTTTTCCATATTTTCATAGAAACATAGAATCATTTAGGTTGGAGAAAACCTTTAAGAACATCGAGGCCAACTCCAAACCTAACACTGCCAAGTCCACCAGGTTGCTCTTGGCCTTCTTGGCCACCTGGGCACACTGCTGGCTCATATTCAGGTGGCTGTTGACCAGCACCCCCAGGTCCTTTTCCACCAGACAGCTTTCCAGCCACTCTTCCCCAGGCTCATATCATTGCATGGGGTTGTTGTGGCCCAAGTGCAGGACCCAGCACTTAGCCTTGTTGAACCTCATACAATTGACCTCGGCCCATCGATCCAGCCTGTCCAGATCCCTCTGTAGAGCCTTCCTACCCTCAAGCAGGTCAACACGCCCGCCCCGCTTGGTGTTGTCTGCAAACTTACTGAGGGTGCACTCTATCCTCTCATCCAGATCATCGAGAAAGATATTAAGCAGAACTGGCCCCAAAACTGAGCCCTCGGGAACACCGCTTGTGACCGGCCGCCAGGTGGATTTAGCTGCATTCACCACCACTCTTTGGGCCCGGCCATCCAGCCAGTTTTTTTACCCAGCGAAGAGTATGCCCGTCCAAGCCATGAGCAGCCAGTTTCACCAGGAGAATGCTGTGGGAAATGGTGCCAAAGGCTTTAGTAAAGTCCAGGTAAATGACATCCACAGCCTTTCCCTCATCCACTAAGCAGGTCACCTTGTCATAGAAGGAGATCAGGTTAGTCAAGCAGGACCTGCTTTTCATAAGCCCATGCTGACTGGGCCTGATCACCTGGTTGTCCTGTACGTGCCACGTGATGGTACTCAAGACGATTTGCTCCATAACCTTCCCTGGCACTGAGGTCAGACTGACAGCCCTGTAGTTCCCTGGATCCTCCTTCCAAGCCAGCAAGTGTCTCAGTAAAGGCTTTCTCTCTTTCAGCTTATCTGCATTTGGTATATCACGCATATAACCGATTGACAGGTTCTCAATTGACCAAAGAGGTCAACTTCCTTCATATACTATTTGTCTAATAGAAGCATATGTATTCACTACTTGTAAAATAGACCTAAAATATAGTGAAAGCACAACCCAGAAATATTAACTTATCACCTGCAGATTTTTAGGTACCAAAATTAAATAAGGTTGTGAAATGACTACATTCCATCACTGAAGATTTTGGGCTTCGCTTTTACAAGATTTGCTTCCTGAGAGTTAAATTCTGTCCAAGTTGGCATCACCGCATCAGTATATCAAATTAAACTGACTTTTCAAATGAGCTTCTAATCTGTTGGCTGAAAGAAGGAAAAAAAAAAAGGCATGATCTCGCCAGATAATATTTCCCTTGTCACCAGTCTGCATCTAAGCAATTTTACCTCATGGCATATACTGCCATGTTAGATGACTTAATAGAGCTTATTTGAATTAGCTTCACTTTCCTGGCATTGTCTAGATTATAATTAGAGCAGGCTATTTCACACACTGTACACTGGGTTTATAACAAACATATGTGAGACTTCTGGGACGGGGAAGCTGATGCATTAGTAAGTATGCTAACAAATTCAGCCAACATGTTGTTAATTTTCCAGTTGTAGGCCCTTATTTTCATCTAAGAGGGTGATGTAAATTTTCAGCGGACTTCAGCGGAGGAGTATGTAGATACACCTGAATGGCTTCTCTGGCAAAACAAATACCTGTTTCATGATCTTTCAATAGCAAACACTGAGAGGCATGTTTCTGTTTCTTCTCCACAGAAAAGCACTATAGTGCTGCGAGACGAATAGTTAAATTACCAGGTTTGGTTTCACCCTCATACCACCTATAACAATGGCCTGTGTGGCTTCCCAAAACCCTCTTTAATACTCAGGATTCTCATGCATTGAACTCCCAGGCAAAGTAAATAGTACCTTGAGGTAAAGTAAAGTCTGAAGCTATAGAATAGGTCCACTCAATTTTGATTCTCAGAACAATATCCCTGCAGTCTGCTGAGCACAGGGCAAACACACAACGGTTGGGCACCAAGATCTGTACAGGTGTACAGTGGCATGGAGTATAACTGTGTGAGCCTACAGAAAATAAACTACAGCCACAAGACCTGAACGATTTATAAGCTACCATATAGGTAGGAAAAGGGTAAAAAATTAGGGGAAAACTGCTTTGCTTATTTGCACAGCAGAGGGCCAGAGCAGCAATACAAATATGCTGGAAGCATGTAATAGCTAATGACTCAAAGGATGAAAAAGATGCCAACTTCACTGAATTAAAGATGAAAAGAACTCACTGTTCAGCCTGACTCCCACTAAACTAGCAGACAAGACTCTTAGGTAACCATAGAAACTTTACAAAACCTTCTAGCACTAAACTCACTAATTATTGCAGATTTCTTCTCTTTCATAAATAAAAGTTTAAAAAAATGATAATGTCTGGTTACATGGCAAAACAACAGAATTTACCAAAGCAATGCCAGGTTGGGAAAACCTTAAATGATTCAGGAGATCAGTTGATAGATGATATGAGAAATGAAGCAACAGAAAATCGACTTGTTCACAATATCTGCTTTGATCTTACAGCTTGCACTAGAAATTGCAGTTCCAGTGAGTACCGTACTATGCAGAGCAGAGAGCTGCAACAGCATTATGAGATCCTGCAGCAACAGCAAGGAAAGCCATCCAGGCAGAAAGCCTGACACAGAGAACTCTCAAGATTGCTTTTTTTTCTTGTCCAACACTAATGATTGTTCAAGAAGAAACAATAAAAAGCAGGGAGAAATGAGAGTACTCACAGAACATGGACCGACTGGTGCGAAAAACCACAACTGTCTCCTCCCAGAGGCAATACCGGAGAATTTCAGATTCATCAATTGTGATTACAACACAGTCCACAGAGAATACCATGGTATCTTGTGAACTGTTTCATTTAGAAGGCAATAAATGAAGCATTTATTTCAATTACAAGGGGAGAAATAGATAGAAAAATCAAGGTCATAGAGGATCTGCTATGTCTGATTTCATAACACTATTAATTGCAATTCTTAAAAGATTTTTTAAAAAATGTGGAACCTATCCTCCTTGGCATATACATATGGTAACACATGCTGTGAATACCCTTGTTCTCCTGCTCACTCTTATGGAAAAGTTACCCTAGCTACGTACAACATGCATTCACATGCCACCTTGTAAGTGAAGTGGCCATGGACTGAATGTCAAGGACGGCTCACCTTGTGGCAGCCAGAACTTTCCCAGGCAATGCGTACATGGAGGCACAGCACAGCCATTACAAGGCATCACGTGCAAAGCTTGTCTGGGCACTGAGGCGTGTTTTTGGTGGTGGTTAAAGGAGAGGCAATGGAGAAATGCAGCTCTAGTAATGCAAGATGTGCCATGCTGCTTGTTCTCAGTCCTGAAGAAGATGCCCTAGTCATGGTCCATCATGAGCACAGATGGATCCATAAGGGCTCCAGAGGATGCTGTTATTGACTCAGGTACTCAGAGAAACGCAGCTACGCTTCTAGGTGTCACTGTGGTACTTGAAAATCTGCAAAATAGAGAGAGTCTGTGAATATCTTCTTAGACTTCATAGATACGTTCTATAGGACTGATTAACATTTTGACAATAACATATTTATACTTCCATGTGCTTTTTCAAGTACATAATGTATGGAATTGCTTAGTATCCTTTTAACCTCTTTGGCAAACCCAGCTACCCTGGTCTTTTTTACTGCTGTGAAGGTAGTAAGCCCAGTTATTAAAATCCCATCGTGTGGACTCTCAAAGTTCTTGCCTTAGAAAAAGAACAAAGACTCAACAGTTTCAAACATTTTTCCTTTTCCATTAAAGCCCCCTGTAGTCTGAGGTGAAAGCAATTTAATAAAGCCTCTTTCTGATGTTTACAGCTCTAAAAAGAAGAAAGGAGAAACTTCAGAAAAGTTTACCAGAACACTAAAACAAATTGGGAACATGTTTTTTCTCTCACTTTTGTGATGTCTTCTAGACACTTTTAAATGTCATCAGACCAATTAGCCAAAAGGAGACCTACCAGTGAACAAACTGAACCAGAATGACTTAATCGTTTAACAGGAATAGCACCTCTTCAAACATTACTATCCAACTTTCATTTCTTTGAATCAAAGTGGGACATCAAAGATGTTAGATTAAGAGCAAAGAACCACAACTGCTAGAAAAAAGTGATGGTCCAAGAAAAAAGATTAATCAAATAGAGGTGCAAATGAAAGCCACGAATCTCTAAGAGAGCTTTTAGTATAAACATTAGTCTTTGGACATCAAAATGTGAATGGTGAAAAACTTTACAGAATTTTCCAAGTGCTAATTATTACAAACTTTGGACTCCTGAAAAATTTACTTATAGTTTAAAACTGATCTGCTTGTATATATATGTCTTAAGACACTGGAACTACTAGCGTGTTATAATGTCTTGGTACAAGCCCAGGGAGGAAGAACAAAGTGCTTTATCAGAAACCTTTCTACATACATAAGCTGGTTTTAGTCTGTGTATGTCCAACATCCATTGCTAGGGGATTAGCTCCGGAAACTATATTAATAAGAGCATTAATAAATGATAAATGGATATATGAGCAACTGCAAAGAGGGTACTAGCTATCTGAGTATGGTACCGGTGAGCCAAGACATACTCCTAAGCCTAAGACATTAGCCAGTTTTTGAGTATGTAAGGCCTGAACTTGGATATGTGGATGACAATACATTTTCAAAGGCATTTGATTCCCTTCGAAGATCTAACTGTAACAGCCACCTTTTCACTCTTGCAGAGTATCAGAAAGCATACAATACCTAGGAGACCACAGGAGGTAGCCAGGTGTCCAGTGCTCTGCCTTGCATTTTTGGGGGGCCTGCAAAAGTAGCTACACCCTCTGGACAAGCAGCTAGTCATTTGCTGAAGTGACAGAAAGATTGTTATTCATTTTTTAAGCTTGACATGATCAGTGAAGACTTCTGCCTGTGTTTATAGTCAGCTTTCTCTTATCTTACAAATCAAATAAGCGCTCTCTTAGAAATGAAAATGCAATCACTACCAAGCAAAGTAACATCTCTTTTTACCAGCAATGTTAAGCACAGAACAACTCAGAGTGAAAACCCACGACAACTAAGCTGACCACATTCAAAAGCCTCACATGTACCAAGTTAAAGTGAAGAAAAAGGAGTGACCTCCCTTGGAACAAGCGGTGAGATATGAGGTGGTCACTGCGCTGTCCTGGGAGGATGAATTTTCTAACAGGTCTAGGCAGGTTAAACCTGCCTGTTACCAGAAGTTAGACCTAGGAAAGTTAATGGTGGGCCTGCAACAGAGAAACACATACAGGACAATAACTTTGATACCTTGTTTAGAAAACTGAAAGTCCTGCCCTATTTTTGCTTATGGAAGCTACAATTATTAACACTATTACCAGAGGTTTTGTTACTCTTTCTTCATGCCAGTGTTCCTGCAACAACACAACAGCAATTTCCAATTCCTTCCTCAGCAACAGATGGGTAGGAGAGCTCCTGTACGGAACACATGAATAATGAGCAAGGCACCCATTTGGATGGAAACTGCACAACTGAGGCATCTGTCCTGTCCTCTGCTTCTTTCTGTTGTCCATGCTATTCCCATTTTATAAGAGTGCTTTCAGAGGATTGCTCTGGAGAGGACACCGGAATTAAATTACGTCTCTACTTTTGATTGACTGCAAAGCAGCTGTCAAACAACCAAAGTGTCTCCAATCTCCCCCACAAATTACAGTAAATAGCTTCTAAGGTAAACTTTGCCAAGCTGGTTGTGCCTAGCAGCGCTGATCCTGAAATGTGCACTGGACTTAAATAGGAGGAGAGAAGGGTATTTGGCAGTAGGTAATAAAATGAAGAGGCAAAGCTCATAAGACTCCAGCCAGTGTGACCTTACGTGTTTAGAGAAGGAAAAAAAGTGGGAAATGAGAATGGAAATAAGCACAAGGGTAATGCAAATATTTCACATTTGGTTATCAGTGGGCCTCGTTACCTGAAAAATGAAAACACCTTGGTTGCATCTGCAAAATCCTATCGCTGTATCCATCACCAGGTCTGGTTGATGAATACTTTGGATGGGATAAAATGATATCTTAATTGTTTTCCTGGCAAGGGACCCCTCCAGTCTGACCTGTCCTCCCCACCTAACCACAATACCGGAGTTTTAACAACCCTGCGCTTTAGCATAAATGGCAAGCTGGACGTCTGGCAAGAGCAGGACAGCGCCTGTCGGCCGGCTTTCCAGGAGCTAGCCCCTTCCTGATACGGGAATACTCTCTGCTACGGTGAGATGCCAATCCTACAGTGCTAACTACGGAAGGAAAGATGGAGAGGGGAAAAAAGAAAAAAATTGGGGGGGAAGGAGGGAGGAGAAAGATAACGAGCTATCAGCTAGCAACTTCATAATGAGAGAGCTACCTTTTGCAAAATCGAACAGAATCTGACGTTAAGGAAATCTTGTAAGTTTTAAAATATTGTCAGGTTTTATGTCCAATGTACCAGCACCTCAGGGCAAACCACCGGCACTGTTAGCAACCGCTGCCCCTAAAACAGCCACGGGGCAGTCCCGAGGGGGCAGCGCCGTCCCCGGCCCTCCCCGGCGGAGCGGACGCGGCGACCGCAGCCCCAGCCCGGCCGGCGGGAGGACGCGGCGAGGCGGCGCTGCTTCCGCGAGGCGGCGCTGCTTCCGCGAGGCCGCCCTGCTTCCGCGAGGCGGCGCTGCTTCCGCGAGGCGGCGCTGCTTCCGCGAGGCTGCCCTGCGTCCGCGAGGCTGCCCTGCGTCCGCGAGGCTGCCCTGCGTCCGCGAGGCGGCGCTGCTTCCGCGAGGCGGCGCTGCTTCCGCGAGGCTGCCCTGCGTCCGCGAGGCGGCGCTGCTTCCGCGAGGCCGCCCTGCTTCCGCGAGGCTGCCCTACGTCCGCGAGGCGGCGCTGCTTCCGCGAGGCGGCGCGGGTGCCGAGGCGCGCAGCGGCTGTCTGGCCGGCGGGAGTCGGGACCCGTGTCTGCCCGTTCGGTTCCACCGTGTAAAACTGAGCGCGGCAAATCAGCGTTTTCGCCGAAAATACACATGCGGTCAGATTGTCTGACGTTGCCTTTGTGGCAGATGCAGAAATAAAATCAAGGAAATGTGGATGTTTACAGACGCAGATTACTGCACCGGGAAGGTCGCGTCAGAGACCAAAATTTCCTTTTTCTATTCCTGCTCTCATTTACATGTCTTTGAATGCAGCATTGCACTACCCACTACAGTACATCTGGCAAATCCCCACTCTGCCAACGTTTCTTCTGGCTTTAGCTATCCCCGTTGGCACTGCCCCAGCCCTTTGTGCACCTTTTTGCTGATTCAGCGCCCCTAGAAACATTGACATCTAAATCAGCAGTTGTCATGGTTTAACTCCTTCTAATACAGACCTCCCTTCGGAAAGCAGATTAGCACACGTGGTAAAAGCCTAGTGAACACACAACAACTTCGAGGAAAGACTTCAGTACTATGAATAAGCTTTACAAAGAAGATGGAAGTAAAGTCGTAAGATAGAAGGAAACAATACAATGTGATTTTCTGAAGAGACAGTACAAAGCATAGCACAGTTCACGCTACTGATGATGAGCAGGTACAATCATATGCACTAACGAGCAGTTTGTGTAAATAAATGGAAGAAAGGAAGACAGACCAGAAGTTTAATAAGTGTATTAAACATTTTGGGAAAACTGACTCACAAAGGTGAAAGTGAATGCTGGTTAAAAAGACCAGTCTTATAAAGGGAGCAGCATTCTTGCAGAAACTAAAATCTGCAGATTTTTGCCACTCTTATTCCCTGCAGAAGCTCAGCAAAGAGGAGAAGCTGTGCAGGAAACCAGCCTGGGCATAACCATTTACCATAGACACAATGGTGAAATCTTTCAAAACAAGGGCCTTAGTTTCCCTCAAATTTCACAGCCATCTTTTGGCTCCTAGGAACGATACAAATCAAATATAATCACTCCATTATGCCCTGCACGTGGATATTTTTCCCTCTTTGGATGAACTGCCAATGTAGTTTTATTGGAAATTCAGGGTGGCCAGTGCCATTCTCCAGTTTATCCCAATGGTCCCCAGACCTCAGCCAAGTCAACATAGTTCTGAGAGTTAGTGGATTAGAGGTCTCTAGCCCAATTTGTGCAACATAAGCCAATTCTCTTCCCCATTTCTCACCTGAAAAGCTAACAGTGTAACTACTGCATATGGAAGACAGCATTTTTCCCACCCCCAGGTAGGCAATAGAGAATATATGCAGCTGCTTTTCCCTATTCCTATCCCTTTCTGTGCAAAATTGTCACCACTTGCTAAACTAGTGATATACTTCGGTTGATTATTTCAAAACGTGTAAAGAATTTAATGATAATTATGAAAAGACACATACAAAAAAGAAATATATGCTTACAAACATTGCAGAGAGATTACAGAGGTGCTGAGATAGCTCTCGGGCCTGCAGGTGGGTCCTGGTGGACAACATGCTGCCCATGACTCACTCAGCTGCAGACCCTGGCAGTGAGGGAGACAACTGCACACAGCTCTGCATTTGAACAGCTTGAAGGAGGTCATTAGTCCCCTCTGCCCAGCCCTGAATTTACATCTCTACAAACTGGTCAGAATCAGAACCAAAAGTAGTAAACAATAATAACTCCTCTTTCCTTAATAATGAAAAATCAATCTGTTCTGTTCTGTTCTTTCTATTCTATTCTATTCTATTCTATTCTATTCTATTCTATTCTATTCTATTCTATTCTATTCTATTCTAATTCTATTCCATTCTATTGTAATCTACATGGACTAAACCAGATTATAATCATGAATGCCACCAATGCTATTTGCTGTCTAGATGAGGTAATTATCGTATTGTCTTTACCTGTCATAAAGGGCTGAGCTTTCAAATATTTTATTAAAACCAATAAACAAGAAGATGTTATATTAAAAAAATTCTTGTAAGGCTCTCGAGCATAATTTTAATACTGTTGTTTACATCCTTAAATATGCTTTCAGAAAATGTGCAGGATACCATATAGCCATGTTAATCCTGCTGCTAGAAAAGCTGATTATAGACATGATCCTGCCATGATTCTTATTTATCTAGCATGAATACTGATACTACTCCTACCTCTGAGCCTTCTCTGGATGAATGTATTTCTAGACAAGGCAAGAGAGACCCTCTCCACATCACACGTACACCCAGTCTTACCTTACCCTCGCCTCCCCACCCCTCTCCCCTTATACACTGCTTTGTTTTTTTTCCTTTAAAAGCCCTTGAAAATACGCTGGAAAGGGCTGAAAAGCCATCTAAAAGGGAATGAACAGTCATTTTGGTAAAAACATGTAACTTCTTTACACTGTTAAACCACCTGGAGTTCCAAGGACAAAGAAGCCGTTCTGATGGTTGGCTTGTCAGCGCCTATCCATCCTGTGAACAAATAGCACTTCAGGAAACTATTCCTTTGGCACTGGCTTAGCCTCTCTCTAAAGAGGAGACATAATAGAATATCGTAAAAACGCCCTCTTCCAATCTCTCCTGAAATATTGTACACTCAAAATCTACTTGCTTTTCCTTCGTAACTCTTACTCTATTTCACAGGACTCACAAAAGCCACGTTGATTATGACTCGATTCTTTAGACTCTCTCTTTTCACCGGCGAATATCCTGTCTACAAGGAAGAGAATACAAGGCTTGGCTACACAGAGAAGCTGGTATGCAGGGGGCTAGAGGCTGCATTTATAGTGCATTAACCATTGCAGTAATTCCTCATGGAAGCATGGCTTGCACTAAAGATACCTCTATGACCTTACTTACTCCCCTTTGAAAATGGGCTGTACTCCTCCAATGGTTAGAGTGGCCCAAATGTCTAATTCCTACCCCAACTTACTGAACAGCGCTTACTTGGCAAGAGTAAATTCAGCCTCCTTAAAACTGCCTGTGTGGTTTTAATGATGGTGATACTCTTAAATAACTTATCCTCAAAATCGTTGGTGCTCACAGGGATAAGTACTCGCATTAAGGAGAATTGTTTCCTCAGCAGAGGTGGCAGCAAGAATTTATATCAGGGGAATGAAGTGTTTCTCTCCAGTCGAGCATTTTGCTGTGTATGTGTTATATCAATGAACTCAAGTAGCCTTTCCAGAAACAGATTGAGTGTAAAGTTTGCAGTAGAAATTCTCAGGGTGAGCCAGAAGGGGGAGGTTTAGTCTGTAGCCTGTATATTCCTTTGGATAAAATATGCTGTAAAATATGTAAGATGTAGGGCAGGTTCAGGCACAAGTAGATCTATCTTATGTTTTCCAGGTAAATAAGGTAATAAAATTGCTCTGCCTCTCTATCCCTTAACCACAAATAACGTTTTTGACTGCATCTGACAGAAGGACAACAGCCTCAAATACTTCTATCTTGTAATTAAAATGGATGGCAAGGTAGAGAGGTGCTCCTAATGATGGCGTAACTGCCATGTAAACTCAAACACACATATTCTTAGGAAAGCAGACAATCTCACCCAGAAGACGTCCTCAGGAAACCACACATCGGAAGTTCTCCTGCTTGTGGAGCGCTTTGCTTTCCAGGGGCTCAGTGATGATGGCTCTGTGACTGGACCACCTCTGTTCTTTAACTGGACAGTGATATATTTTGCAACGGTATTCTAAAAATTTCACTCAGCACTCAGTTTCATAATACACAATAAAAGATTTTAGAATCCATAATTTGGACAACACCCCCCCCACACACACAAACATCATGCAAACAAATACCCAAGTTTTCATTACTTTTTTTTAAACCACTTATTTTCTTACTGAGGCTAATTAAAAGAGTGAACCAGAGCAAACTACAGATGTATTTCAGTGTCACCTAAAGAGAAGAAAAGGTTCCAGTACTAATAAATGCATGTTTTTTTGCAAAACTGCACAAATCTAATTCCAAAAGCAGCACACGCAGCTATGTCAACAATGGATGCTGACCATCAAAGAAAAAAACAGTAAGGTACATGAATAGGAAAGACTGGCATTTATAGTGCAGAATTAAAAAGACCTGCTACATCATATGCACTAAACCTCTCAGTAATAATCATTGGAACAAAATAAAACAGTCAGAAAGGCAAGGACACTTTTATTCAGTGCTGGTAACTACCATACAAGTTCCACAAGAGAGCAGTATATACTTGACTTTGAGAAAGGAATGACATAGATCTGGTCTTTTCCCATCCTTTTCCCTCTTCCATTATTATTATTCCACTGCAAAAAGGTAATGAATGCAAACGCGCCCAGGCGCTTGGTACAACAGCAGCTCCTGAATGTCGGGGTGGTCACATGAAACACACGATAACTATTAAGACAAGATATACTAAAAATAAGGAAATATGCTTCACCATGCAGCTTTTTAAGGACATATTCACTTGGAGGAAAGGGATGTATTTTTATTAATATATCACAGATATATTATGGAACACTTAAATCCACATTTAGGCATATGAATATGTGAAAATATTTTTAGGTGGAATAATTCAGTAATTATTTCAAGAGCACTGGAAAAACTAAGCATGAGTAGGAAAAACATTTTTTTTATCTTCAGTTCATAGAGAAAGATGGTTTTGCCATTTTACTATGCTACGGATTTACATTAGTAGCATACAAAAACATGAGTATTTCTATAGGCTTGCATTCCTAAAGGAAAAGGGATTTTAAACCTCTCAGACATCAGAGTCTTTTTTCTGAAAATTCCAGGAAAAAAACCCGAAACAAAACAGTGGTTTTTGCATGCTTTCCACACTTCCATAAATCCTGTAATTCAGGTGAGAATGTTACTGGTCTGTACAGAAACAATCAGAACCTCTCCAACACCAAAGCAGAACTGCAGGTAAAGTTCAGCTGAGTCACTCTGGAAAAAGAGGGAACAGAATTTTCCATGTTAATGCAGAAAAAAAATCCACACCCTAATATTTGCAATAACATTGAGAAAAAATACATGTGTTTTAGAGGACAACTCTCTTTCTTTAGGTTAAAAAGTCCGATTAAATCCCCCTCACTGGGTGGAGAAGTTTGTGTCTAACAAACACATACACTTTGGCTGATCCTGTTGAAGGGGCCATGGCGAGCATTAGGCTGAAATTCTTTCGATTTACACTGAAGCAGCCAAAATGTCTGACCGCTCCCATTAGCATTTCTTGCTAATGAACTGCTGTGCTGAACGCTGGTTTTCACCACTATCATGTTCTGTGGAAGACGGACCCCATTCAACAGAGGTTTAGAAAGATGCTGGGAGGCCGAAAGAACAGAAAAAACATCAGGCAAATACTTAAACACTAGCAGTGCTTGGTGAAGTAGGAGATTTGTTCCATTTTGAAAGTGATTTAGAAAAGAGTTAGCTATCATGGATGTCAATTAACATCAAATCAGTTGTAAAACATCTGCAGATGACACACGGGCCCTTCCTTCACTTCAGTGCATTTGGAAATCACAGTATTTATCATTATTTGGGCATGGTGCTTGCATTCCCCTCCCTCCTGCCCCTGCATCTGTGGAGAGAAACCTTCTGTTATATATGTCTTTTGGATTCTCTCTTTGATATTAGTTTCCAGAATAATGAAAAGAACTATTAAGGGAGAATCATACAGGAAACAAAACAGGGATTTCTGATCTTTTTTTTCCAAAAGCAGCAGAGGAATTGTGCTACAAGAGGTGGGTCATCAATAAAGAGGAAGCCATCTGGACGGCTCTAGCTGTTTGACTAGCTTTTTGTCTTTCTGAGGCTAAGTCTCAGAGCCTCAGAGACAACCCCATCAAAGAAATTTGTGGCAAGATTGATACTCCAGCAGAAAGTCTGTCACATATAATCTCTTTAAAGAAACCAATCATGCAAACAACTGCAATTTGCATCTTCCCGTCTAAAGATGACATTTAACTGTGCCAGAGCAGTCTTATAAATGGGCAGATAAATACCCTTACGTATGGTATTGTTTTCTTGCCATACGCTAAACATTTTGGACTCCAGACTCCCTTAAATGCCAAAACTGCATCAGTCCAGGATCACTAACGTGATCTAGAGGATTCACGTTAGTCCGCAGCTCTGTGGGTGGTTAGACCACATGAGTCTACCAAAGATAAGCAGTAGAAAAAAAACATTTACCAATGAGGCCTTTGGATACAATTCAGCCAGAAATTGAGATTCTTTTTTTTTTCCTTATAATTGCAGGATAGTTAAAACAACAATGATAAGGATATAGCAATGATTCATATAATGCCTCTCCCCATTCCTTAAATCAATTTAAAGATGTGAAATTCAGATGTTTTTCATGTGCAAAACAATAGGGTCTAGGGATTTTTTTTCTCTCCAATTACTCTTTATAAATGTAGTTTTCTAAATATCTGATAAAGAAGTTCCATGTTTTATCAGCATCATTTAGATGTCCCTTTGTGCTAGAATGATTTATCTGCAAATGTAATCTACTGCTCTTAGAGATTTTATGGTTGGTGAGGGTCTCTGCTCTTCGTAATCCTTCTTTTTACTGAAAAAAAAGAGCTCCATTACAAATCCTAAGGAACTTTATATTATGGGTTATCATGGTTTTGCAGTCATTAGTAGTTTATTTCACTACACTGTTACAGGCTGCAAGCATTTGCAAAAGACATGAGTACAAGAGAACTTTGATACTTGGGAGATATATTGGGCTGGTAGGTAGACACTCATTTCAGGACAATCTATGAGCTAGCCAGAGTATTGTAGGGTGGTTGTGTGTGTTTGACACTTATGAAATTGCATTTTAGATAATGATACACTTCCCACCTGCCTACTATCTATTTTCCAATCAATTCCAATCTGCTTCCCAGGACCATAAAACAGTTTGTTTCTGTTTAACACATACCTTTCTGGTTAATGACTTCTTCCTTCATTTGTTGCACATAATAGGCTGAATACATATTAGTAGCCATGATTTAACCACAACTGTGATCAAGTTTATTTTTTCTTAAAAAAACCCCCAACAACTGTATTACTCACAGATTATTATCATGCTGTATGGAAAAAAATATTATTGTGATACTATATGGGGAAAAAATAAGCACCAGAATTACCCTCCGGACCATACACATATAGGACGATACATTTACAAACAGAAAGTTTTCATGGCTGCATATTACATTTTATTAGTTTCAACTTACCATGAGATTCAAAAAATAGCTTTTCAAATAATAGAAATATCACTACTTTATATAACACAGAGATACTGCATCAAACTTTTTCCAAGTGGGTCTCAGCTGAGCCATTTATTTTTGTGGCATTTTTGAAAGACAAGGATTTGAGGACACTAATTTTACTGCCTCCATATTTTACACATTTTAGCCATTTTTCCAGAGGAGATGAAAGAAATGTGCCACATTGTGTAACAAAGCATGGTACATTCCCAGGTTTGGACAGAAATGACATGGCATATTTTACTTACTGTTCATGCATCATTTGCTTTATTTTGAGAAACTCTGTCCTTTCCCTTGGTACAGCACAGCATATGAACTGTAAAAGGAAACTTTAGTTATCATTCAAATACGCTTGCTGTCTTACTAAGTGGGGAATGTTATCTCTCTCTCAGATATTTTGGCTTCTGAAGGTTAAGGTCCTGGGGATTCTGCCAGAAGGCAGATGCTGGGCTGGCAGACGGCGTATCCTTTCAGTCATGGGGGTGTTGTCCTTCACTTCTGAAAGAAAGAAAAATCCTTTCAATAGCTGTACAACAAACTCTTTTAACTTGCCTTTTTCTACTGAACAACGTAGTAGTCCTGTAAAAGGCCAATGGTTCCTTTGGGATCCACTCCCACCCCACCACCTCAAAGAATGTTCATGATCTTATGGCCATCATCTGCTGTAGTTTTTGGTTTTCTTCTTTATGAGGAATAGCAACAGCAATATGCTAGGTTCTTACTTCATTCCTTTGACAGAGCAAAGTATTCTCCCATTTGATCTAATAAGCTACTAGTGTACATGTTTCCTTACCTCCCATGCCACATTCCTGATCCATATTTCTAACCTCTAATCCTAGCCAAGGGCAAACAAGGGTAACTCTGTCAGAAACTGGATTAGCAACAGAGCTCTGAGTTTAGTTTATAAGGAGAGGCTGCCTACCTGCTCTTCTCAGTTTCCCTGTCCTATTTAGTTTTTCAAGTGTGGGACATGAAAACAAGCAAAGATGCGTGACCTGCACTGGAAGAATTGGAAGGGACGATATAACACCAAAATCCCGGTGTTCCCTAAAAAGAAAAATGATATGAAGAGACTGATTTTAAAATATTTTAAAATAGCAGGAAATAACTTTTTCCCTCTGCTGGTTGAATTTTGATAACTTTTGTTTAATCTTACATGTCTGTTAGGATCCTGGGGGCAGGGGACTACTGCAAGGCACAAGGGGGACTACTGCAAGGCAGGGAAACAGGACTCTCAGTGAAGTTCCAACTAGTTTCCTTTATCAGGGATTTTCTTTACCATCATGATGTTATATCTAAGGGAAGGAAAAGAATTTCACACCAAATGACTTGCAGCTGGAATTATTTCTCCTTGCAAAAATGTGCATTTTTAAAGTAGATCTCTCTGATTTTCCCATTACATCCACCATTTGAGTCCAACAACTCCTGTCCTCTGCAACTAGACTTCTTGTTAGTGTGGCAAGTAGCCTGAGAGCAATTTCTGTCTCTTTCCCACTATCTGCTCTCACCTCACTGATTTGTGCTTAAGGCAACAGAACTATCTCAGCTGTTAAAGACAGACGCTCAAATAATCAAATACCTAACCAGTTACACAAACTAATTTCAGCTATAAGCAAGCATAATTTCCACCTCCTTTTTCAGAAACAAGAGGAAAAACATATTTTCAAAATGAAAATGAAATTGCCTAACCATGTGCATTTTCACTTTCCAAAAGTAATCATTAAACTGCTTAACTCTGGCAATTTAAAACCTCCTGCTGTGAAAAGCAGGTATAGAAAAAACATAATGAGGAAGACAACTCTCTTCTCAATTCCTGTAAGGGCTGCCTTGAAGCAAGGATTGACTACAAAAGTCTGCATTCCTGGCTGAACCTTGAGTCACGTTAGCTGTGAGGCTGTACCCCCTGAAGCTGATTTGGCTACCACCGGTACAATTTGTATTCTCCAGAGGTGTCAATGGTGAGGGACTGAGTTCTTGAGAGGAACAGCACATAGGCTCAGAAGAAACAAACCCCTTTGCCTCCTCTTCACTAGTTGCTTAGTAAGAGGTTCAGGGGTAAAACAAACCCCTTATATTTAGAGTGGTTTCTGCAATCTTGAAACAAAATAAGCCTGGATATCAGAAGTTCCTTTTTTATAAGCACATTGTAAAACCAAATTGTTATAAATAATACAATTGAAAAATTAGTACATAGGCCATCAGTCTCTCTCAGATGGTATAATTATCATCTGTCAATAGCAAAAGAGAACATTGTTCAATTACAACATGCTCCAAGAGTTTGTAGGCACTTATTTCACAATCCCGCAAATATAGCAGCATATTATCTTTACTTAAGGGTTGGAAGACTGAGGCAACAAAGGCTAAATGTCTTGCCTTGGGAGACAGAAGATTGTCCGTAAGGTCTAAGAAAAGACTACGGCTTTCCTACCGTCTCAGAGATTTTTTCGTATGGCCATTTTCCCCTATTCATGTTGCATTCTTTCTTAGCAAGTCTAATTACCATCCATTGCCAAAATCATTATATTGAGCCAAATTAAAACAAAATTAGATTGGACCTAATATTTTTCTTACTTTTTTTTCCAAACTAAAAATGAAATTAGTAAGATATAAAAACTGACAATACAGGACAGAATGAGTAGCATGCATTTCTTTATACCTCAGAAGAGAAAGAACATAAAACATCAAAGAAATGCTTCGTTTTATTTTACAATATATGTTTTTGTAAGTATACTTTTATCAGATTTAACTTTCAAACATGAAGTTTAACATGCTTGCAATATTCCCTGCTGATTTTCACAGGGCAGTAAGAATTACAGCCAAAGGACCTCTTTCAAGTCAGTGTTTTGGCTCATACGTTGGCCAGTTTCTGTTCAAAGTTCTTTGTGAATAATAAATCAAGTGACTAGCATAATAAAAGTCAGCCTTCCTTTGGAAGCATTTGTATACTATAATTTCTTTCAGAGAAAAATTAGTTTTCCCTTCGTGAACCTGGTAAAATAAAGAAAAATAGTCAATATTTCTCCCTCTCCCCACATATTTTAAGGCTATTTGTTTTAATTTTCATATCTGATGACTGCAAATACTTTAATGAAAAACAGCTTCTTTTTGTACAAGAACCATTTTGAAGATAAGCAAATCAGAACAATCTGCTGTAATCACAATGGTGATGACTATACACAACTGGTTTTAAAATTGTTGTTAAAGGGGAATTAAAGGAAGAGCAGTGATGTCCTAGATATTTTCTTGAGAAAATACCACTGTATATTGCCAACACAGTATATATCTACCTAATATGCAGTGGGGTGGCAGGAAGGAAAGTAAAAAGCAATCCATATGTTACAATCAAGGTTGGAAGGAGCAGGGGCATATATACACATGTACAAATATATATTCATATTCAAAAGGTAGATATATAATGCATATTTATACAGTAATATATTTCTTTTGTATATACTTAAGATTTTGTATATATATTTTATATAACAAAACATTCTTAACATTTTAAATTGATGCATAAACTAAGTATTTAGTTTGAGTTGAAAATTTTAAAGCAAAACCTGAAACATTTAAATACTAAAGATAAAAATGTAAGCCTTGTTCAACATCCAGACAAAACTATTACTTTTATTAGACCCAAATTCATAGCCAGGTACCTGAAGAGACAGCTTTTTTTTTTTTTTAAAAAAGAGAATTACTATTCATTCAGCATTTGTAACATTCAGAGCTATGCTGAAGAGCTATATGACATTTGTTTTTCTAAATACAGAAGGAGCCCTATTCTAGAGCACTCCATGGAGGGACGTGCACTGCGTTGCACAAAGAACTACAGAAGCTAAAACAACTAGAAACATGGAAAAGCTCACCTAAATGCAACTGAAAACCTTGATTGCTTATAACAGAAAATTAAAAAGAACGGGTACGATCATATTGGACATGAGCAGCACCAAGGGCATAAGCTTGTGTTACGTTGCCGTGGAAGAACAGTTTGTTGCTAAGTTGCTATCTGTATTAGTGAAGCATCACATACAATTTCTATAGGAAGCTATTAAAAAAAGAGATCAATATGGTCACAAAAGTTATTTATAACTGATGTTCTATACCATATTTAAAATGAGAGTGCAAGCAGCCCTAGAAAAAAGGCGAAAATCCAAATTGTGGGAGAAACAGGTGGCTATCATCTGTCTGATTAGCTGTGTGACAGAGCTGGGAAGTCACCTACAAATACCCACTTGATCTGGCTCCAAGACTGAGCCACCAAGCACATTCATGTTCTGAAAAGACAGTGTAGATGTGAAATGTTAGTCATCGATTTTGCCTGTTTCTTTGGACAAGAAACAGGAATCCAGGCTGGTAGGAAGCAGGGAAAGTGGACAGGGGGACAAGCCCTGGGAACTTTCATGAGAAGTTAAGCAACTGAACAGCTGGAATCGTGTTTTCTGTTTGCCTCTTTGTAACCTTCTCTTTCCAAACTTGTAATTTCCAAACTTACACCTGTAGACATAGAAAACTAATTTTTGCTTCACAGTTAAATCTGCCTGGTGTTGGAGGCACTGGGGATAAGTCTGAAACCTGCAAATGTGCAGTGTTTCATACAGACGGAGTGTTTGAAGCCACCTGAGAAGGAATTTGGACTCTGCAGAGTGTTTCCTTCCCAACTGTGAAGAAACAGCTTAGGGACCTGGCATGATGATTAGGAACAAGTGCACTCCAGCAAGCATAACCAACCCCTCCCCCTGCCATGATCAGAGAGCTGAGATAAATCCCATCGCTCCCAGGAAACCCTGAGCCAGCACAGCAACAGGGGCAGCCGAGACGATAATGAGTGGCGTAGAGAAGGGAGGATGGCAGCTCCTCATTAACACAAGAGCAGGGGGATAGTCAACAAAATGAAGGATGACAAAATTCAAATCTGAAAAAGATTTTTGTTTTTTCACACAGCGCGTTGTTAGGCAGATCTGTAGTTGTGGCAAACCCATGTCACTGATTTTTGGCATTAAAGGTGGAAAGGATTGACTTAGAGTAATCATGGTAGATCATATCATAGCCACATCAATAAGTTAATGGAAGGAAAAAAATTGGAAAACTTATGCAGTGTCCTGCTTCATGGTTTCAACTATTTTTTCTGGTATGAATTATGATGACATGTTTAGGGAGGGTAGGTTATCCTCTTTCTCTTTCCTCTGAAGAATCTGTACCAATTGATTTGTCAATTACTTATCAGCTTTCCTGCTGTTTCCACTAATGTCAGACTATAGCATAAGCCTGGTATTTCGGAACTTCCTGTCACTCAAGGAAACGATCTATTGTTAATCCTCTGAAGGAACACATCCCAGGATTTGCTCCCTCGAAAATTGTCATAGGGATGCAATATGAGAGTTACAAAAATAATGAGAATTGTGTATATATGAATCTTTCTGTTATTGAATTGCTTTGATTTTTTTGCTATTGAATTATACTGTTCGACATATATGAACATGTAGTTTCATGTAAAACTTTGCTGACTGTTATTAAATAGGTTGCTTTTTGTCTTCCATGCATATTCAAACTAAGACCACAGTCTTGCAAAGACCTATGCCTTAAAAATATGTCCTGTAGTTTGTCACTCATCAATAGATCTACCCTACTAAAACGTAAAATAGAAGGATAAGCCTTCGCATATCACCCATACTATCTACAAATAACAAACCTAGCAACAGAAACAGGAAATAACATAGATTAACAATCATAGCATTAACAACAACAAAAAAAAGAAATAAAACTGTATTTTAATTTTTAATAGTATTAGCTTAAAAAGATGAGAATTCTGATATGGAAGATGGGTTTCTTAATAATGAAGTATAAAAGTAAATACTAAGCCAAAACTGCCAGGCTTCTTAATCTGTTTTTAAATTCCTGTTAAGAATAGTTTGACTTTAGCAGTCAGTAGTAGTCACACTTGAATAGTTTGGCCAAATTAACTTTTGGTTATATAAATAATCTGGGAATTTGATATTATTGCTATTTTTTATTAAAAATGGAAATAGGTGACTTTAAATTAATGAAGATCTGTCTTAACTCAGGTATAAGAGACTGAAAAGGGAAAGAAAGGATTGTGCCTCAAAATTTTCAGCAGTGTTCCCAACTTTGCTTGTATTTACAGGAACAACACTGTTGAAGAATATACCTTTCCAGTCTTTACAAGATAAAATTGCCTGTTAGGAAATGTCTGACAACTTCTGAAGACTTTTATAAACAATACAACCATTTTTTAAAAGCAGAACATAGTGGATATTTTGTAAACAAGATCTTTAAGATGTAGAAATAGGTTTTTCAATCAGGGACCCTAACTAGCCCTCAATCATGAGGCGGAAACAGGAACATGGAAGCCCCAAGTGTGCAATGAGCCCAGGGAGTATTGTCACAGATGCTTTGAAAAATATATGCTAAAAACCTTACGAGATAACAATAAAACTAGGAAGCATATTTTCTTTACCTCCATTTATGGCTCCTAGGCTCTTGAAAACAGGCAGTGTGATAGACTTTGACTTGCGTTTTATGTGAAGGCTGACAAATCTGTGGGTCTTTACACCTGTTGTAACACATTGTTCTGAAAGAAAAGAAAATAATTAAACACCATGTACATAGAATCAGAACTTGTATTAATAATGGTATTTTATTTAACTCATACTGATTACTTGAAATAAGAAAACAGAATTCTGCAAAGAAGAAAGTATTAAAATAATCTGTGTGAGCACACGTATTTGTGGTTCTTCAGAGACAAAATACGCAAAAAGGATGAAAGTAGTAAGTCTATGAAAATACCAAAATACAGAAAGATCTGCTGAATAATGCTTCTATTACACAGGAAAGAAAAAAAGATAGATACACAGGAAAAACAATTTCCTTCATGACACATACCCAGTGAATTAAATTACTTCCAGTAAAGGAGTAATACCCTTAAACAATATACAGTCCTGGACAACGTGGAACAAAAAGACTCATGGAATAAATGAAGAAGAGGTACTTGGTGAACTAGAGCATCCTAAATATTAAAAGGAAGACAGAAAGACACTTCTAGAAGACTGCTAGGAAAGATAGCAAAAGTATGGAATTCAAATAAAATTATATGAATATGCCTTAGTTCTCTGAGATTTTGAAAAATCAATTTTAGAATTAAATCTGGAACAAAAATCCAGAGAAGACTGGAAGATGTTTACAAAAATTAAATATTTCTTGGATATTTATGAGCCTGTAGAAACTTCTGGCAAAAAGACCTATCATTGAAAGGAAGTCAGAAGCTGTCCCAAGTTTAAAAACATTAAGAAACAGGAGCTTAATTTGGAGCAGGAACGCCCAGCTACTTTAGCGCAGCTATGTACTTATACTGTTCCTCAACTATACTACAGTAAATATTGAGAAAAAAAAAAAGTGAATAAATAAGTGTGAATCATTCTCCCTCCTTGTCTGTATTGCAAGAAATTTAGGGCTCTTCAGTCCCCTCAGGCCAGCAGCTACTAACTCCGAGTAGTAATTGCATCAGATTGACATATACAATTTTCTAGTATTTAAACATTCTGTAGTGCACAGCCACAACTAGAATAGTGAAAGATGGGCTTCAAACCAGGAACTGGTTCGAGGGTGGCAAATCTAATACATTTATCAATTAGTGAGCCTTTAAAAGCAGGTACCCACTGAACACCCATCAAAGCTATTAAAAGATGTGATTACATGAGTCTAATGCAGAGTGAGATGAACAGCAAATACAGACAGAAATGTACGACTAGCCAGGGATCAGTAAACACTTGCAGCCACAAACTCACCAAGCCCATTTCATTTTTGCTATTTTGGAGATTTATGATTAAAATACTTAGCTGAGAGGAATGCGTCCTTTTATTAAAGGCTGGTTATACATTGTGAAACACACAAAACAGTCTCCAGATGCAATGACCCCATCCGATGGGGGTAGTATCTTAAACATTTGGTGTAATATCAGTTGTCTTCTCATGGTACTTTTCACTGGCCATTCTTGCCTTGCATACTTCACTGCAGTGCCCCAAGTTCAAAAGGAGTGGGAAGTGTCCACACTTGGCCTGGCCTAACAGTTACTAAGACTCCCTTAAAAGCTGGAGATATCATGCTGATAGGTCAGTAAAGAATTTGAACCCCAATGTCCCACTTAAGGTCTAACAAGGGTGTTCCAAACTCTGGTACTTCTGGCAAAAGTGATGTAAAAAGACCCAAGCCTTCAAAGTGAGGGGCTGCCAGATGTAAAGCCAGAGGTTGTCATCACCAGTGGCAGAACCCAACAATGTTATTTCTGGTTTTCATTAGTGATCATGGTATCTGGCAAAAAAGAACTGCCTGAATTTGACTATGAGAAGTCGACAGCAGCAGTTCCTCTTTCAGACAGATTTTAAATAAAGAGGCAAGCCTGTTCATGGGGGGTGAGGGTTCTCTGTTTGTTTTTGTTTTTTTTTAAAGAACATGAGGAGGAGCCTACCTTATAAAACAATTACAGACTGAGGACCCTAAGTGGACAGAAGCACCCCCCAAGCATTCCCGAGTTCAAGTTTAGGTTTCACAGAGATGAGCAGGAATTCAGATACTCCCTCTCCTCTCCTTGAAATAGCTCTTGCTTGTTAATTGTAGGATGGCAGTTCCCATTTCAGCTCCCATTCCTAACCTATCTCAGGCATCCGACTCAGTCTGGATTCTGCTCCAGGGCCAGGTACCCACTCGTTATGCACCCAAGTTGTAGGCGTTCATTTGCTCTACTATATCTAGTGCTTGCCTCTCTGTATTTTATTTCCCCTGTTCCTAAAATAGGACCTCAAAGATACGGGATGAGAAAAGGCTATTACTGGTTAAAAGGCATTAATTTGCTAATTAAGTCTAAACATACATACAGGTTCAGCTGAAGCAAATTTATGGGCAAATTAGTACCCTCCTCATTACTTTCCTTGATGATGCAAAACTTTGTTACACAAAAAGTTTGAAATCTAAAATAAATTTATTTATTGACACTAAAGCTTAATGTGTAAGAGTAAAGTAACCAGGGAGATTACAATTGCAGTTATATCCCATGCATGTCCATGAAATATTATTTTTCTTAAGTTAAAAGAGTTGTTATTAGAAATGCAGCTCTTTGTGGGTAAGTGCGGCAGATGGTGCATAGGAGTGAGTGGTGAGCAATTTACAGTAAACAAATTCTTTATCTCTGACAGGTCATGGGGAGAACTAACATGGTCCCCAATTCAATCAGGGAGTCGTCTGGAAAACAGTGGCGTTCAAATGTACTAATCACAGTGAAACACGTTTAAAAAGAAAACCAAAACCAACACAAAGCCTTTAGATTATCAAACTGAGAAACACTTTTTCTATAGAAATTTTAAGCCTTTTGGGGCTGACAGCATGATGCAATTTGTAAAGGTGCTCCAGTGTGCTCAGCATCTACTACTGAGAGCACTGTCACAGGCATAGCACCACTGAAGTGGTCAAATTTAATCCGGGTGTTTACTGACACACCACAGCTCTTGTTAGTAGCCTTTATACATGGGCTGTTATGTACAAATAAGACTTTATAACTACTTTAACCATGTGTCTTACAAGACAAAGCACAATGCATATCTGGGAATGTTCAGCAGGTTTTCCTCATCTTTTGAGGAGATTGTAATCTGCGTCAGAAGCAGATGAATCCCTTTGAATAAAGCAACCCTAACTAAAGGTATGTATGTGAGGGATTTTTCATGCACCATTCAGACACAATATATTCATGAGAAATTTAGTTCTGCCCATATTAGCTACGTCTATCTGCAGTAGTACTATGAACTAATAGTGGCAGAACAATAGTTTCCAAATACATTTTCTCTACTTTTAAAATTTGGACTCAAACAGCAGCCTCTGCCTAGAAGGTAACTACCATCACCAGCTATAGGTGGAATATGTATTTGCCTTTCACGTAGGTGATGGGCTTGCCAGGTTACAGATATTCCACATTGGTGTCTGTCCCCTTAAATTAGACCTAAATTAACGTTGCATGGAAAAATAAATTATTATTATTTTTTTTTTAATTTGATTAGATGTAATAACTCTGGGAATTACTTTAGTTTGAAAGTAATTGGTAATTAAGCTAGTTATCTTCTCTGTAATTCCATTTATTTATATGAAAGTACAAATTCTCGCATTCTTTGCACAGAGAGTAACAAACTACCAAATACTGTTTTTCTTGTCTCAGCACCAAAATCCTACCAGACTGCAGCCTCCATCTGAAGCCTCTGTCTCCCTCTGCTTCTTCAGTAATTTCCTTTGTCTCTTTCCCACACACACATAACCCCAAGATGTCATGGGCATGTGGGAATGCACCTTGGCATAGATGTTGCTTCCCAGAATACTTAGCAGAAGCACATTGGTCCCTGAATCTCCATCTTTTCCATGCTACTGTTTACTTTTCTAAGCTTAACTGACCCATTTTCCCTAATTTATAGCTCATAAACCCTCTGACTTCTGCGCATATCCTTTTTTCCTTCATTAACTCGGGAATAGATCTTTGAACCTTTCATATTCCTCGTTGCTTAGGTATTCTTCCTGATACCTGCCCTTTGTATCACGTCGTGCACTACAGCAAAAGCCTCTGCAGACCTACCTGTGAGTACTGTTGCTTCTAATATGTAACTAGCATTTGCCTATGGTGACAGAGAAGATGGAGAGGTTGGAGAAGATTTCCTGAGAACAATGACTTGCAAAAATACATAATAATAAATCAGTTTTAAAAAATAAATAAATAAAGCTCTGAACAGATTACTTCTCAGTTTCTTATCTCATACAGTTTTGAAAGCCTCAAATCTTCCTTTGCTTGGCACTAAAAAAAACATTAAAGCTTTCACAGAACCTAGTCAGTCATTTCCCCAGGGAAATTGCAGTGCCTACCACTAACATCAAGACCAACAAAATTACTTCTCCTCCATGCCCACCACCTTCAACAATGAAAAGATGACAATGGGTTTTCAATAAATAAATATTTCTGTCTGAAATCCAAACATGAAAAGAAATGCCATCATCACGGATTTTCACTATGTGCAATGGTAACAGAAAGGAGACTTCAGCAATAGGGATTAATAAATGTTGTTGGTTTTTAAATCCTTTGCTTTTCCAAATAAGATGCTATAAAAATCGTTGGTAAAACAGTTCTCATTTACACCAGGGATTTTTGAACCTGAGCTTTCCTATACCATTTCAGCCTGAGCAATCATTTATCTGTGTTGTTTTGTTCTTTGACATAAAGAAACATAGGTTTTACATTTCTAACACTCCTTAACCATTCTGGATAATCCCACAAGCCATTTTTGGCAAATTACATTAAGCCTATCCATCTGCATCTGTGCTCAAGACGAAGGCAATCATCATTGTGATTCATGTTTGAGACAGTGGGCTGACATATAGAGGTGTTACTCTATGAACTTCAACATCTCCAGGGCTTGTGGAGCATTACTGTGAGAAGTACTACTGTGAAGCAGAATCTAAGAGCTGTGGCACGTTACTCATTTAACCTGGCAGACCCTGACTGCTCCTTGCTCATGTATGTGCAGTGCACTGACAATATTGTCTTCACAGAGCTCTGGTATTCCTATCTTCAAGAAAGTTTTATGTTTAATTCCCAATGCCTGATTAACACCATAATGCCTGGAAATTATAGCACAAGATTTTTTTTTTTTTTTTTTAATTAATATCTTCTGCTCAAGAGAGGTTTGGAGTGTTTAAGACTTTAAAAAACATCATCTGTGTTTTAAGTTAACAGAAATAAATCTAGGGCATCAGGCAGGTTTCAGATAAATGGTTACACTTTTAAAAGTCACCTGCACAAGATAACAAAATTGGGGGTGCTATTCAATAGTTCTTTATGAAAATTAACTTACGCTGTTTTAAGTCTTCTTGGTCTTCTGTCAGGTACCTGATTTGGTACTTCCTGATATTGCGAATTACAAAATAAACAGTTTAAAAAAACAACGTGAACAATACAGCTAATTTTTACTGTAATAATAAATTAACTGTTAATTGGAAATAACTATCTAGTTGCATCCCAGAGAGCTAGATTCTTGGCTAGAAAGTACTAAATAACTTCAGGCAATTAACTAGAAGACATATAAAATCATTGCTTATTGAGGTTAAAGATGAGAAAAAAACGGGCTGGGAAACAACAGTGAAGGTCATTTAGATGAACAGCCATTACTGCTATATCAGATTCAGTCAATCAGCTACTGTTTGAGTCCATGAAAATTCTAGGAAAGAGATGAAACCTATTCATATGACCTTTGTATCCAATAAAATCACATTTATTTTTATGATGGAAAATTGTCCCTACCAATCTACACAGCAATATTTCTACACAAAAATGATTGTGCATACACAGCTTCAAGAAGATATGCAGGCAAACATTTTATTATCAGCATTTTTTCACATAATATACATCCATCTCTAATAATGGAATCACTGTTTGTGAAGTACAAATTATATTTGTTCTACATAAATATATTTATTCTAAGAGCTGTAATTACTGAAACATTATTTCAGATGAGATTTCTATGTACTTTAACTTCTATAATTTGGGAAAAAAACACTGAACTATATTGCAAGAATGAAAGCAGGTTAGTTCTACTTCAGATAATAGCTCTTGAATGCACAGGTGTTACATAGTACCAGGCCTTTTATACAATATTCTGTACAAGTTCTGTTATGCGCATCTACACCTCTTCTTTTTTAACAGCAAACATGATACAATTGCAGGTTCAAGAATATGAATTTCAAGCCTTCTTCCTCTGGATCCTTCTTACCCCTCTTTTTTTTTCTTTTTATTTCTCTCTCCCCCTCCCCCGCTTTTATTTCCTTTTTTTTTTTTTTTTTAATATTAGCAGTTAATCACATGTCAGTCAGAGTTTTGGGTACAGCAGCCAGGAACCTCTGACTGCCCCCTTAATGAATGATCAAGGCCTTTTAAAATATTCCAAGTTGGCTGCCACAGAAATGGAGGTATCCAAGTTGCTTCTTAAAAACCTTGATTATGACACTCTTCAATTTTATATTACAGTAAATCAATTACATTTTTCAAATTGGTTGTTTACTGAATACGAAACAATTTTAATTAGATTTAGGTCCTTGCTTTTATTCTATTTTGGAGAGGATGGTCATAACATCCCTATAATGTTGAATATGAATTCCCGATCCTCTCTTTCCAGTTACGTATTGTAGCTCAGTTTGCAAATCAATTCTGCTTCTCTCTCTCTCACACATACTCATACAAATATTCCTGCCTCTTTCTCAACAGCCAGTGCCCCATGTTACAAAAAGAAAAGAGGAATTCTGAATTTACTTGTTATCAGAAGCCATCAGATGAACATATTAGTATTATTTATAATTGCTGCATTGTTGCCTAAGGAGCCAGTTGCCAAGGGAATCATTAAACCCACTGATTTTGACTTTTGTAGAGGATTTGAGAAAATTGCTTTTAAAAGAAATGTCTTTCATTTTATCCACAAAATAGAAAAAAGGCTAAACTAGGCAGAACAAATAGAACTTCTTTGAGATGTCTGATAGAAAATTCCCCCGGGTGGAAGCTTCAAATGGGTACAATAAATCTTGATTTTTAGAGTGGTTTTGGTACCATATACTTCAAGGGAAGAAGGGTGATGGGTTTGAGCTACTACCTTGCAAACAATACATCTAATACAGAGCATGAACAATAAACAGAGACATTGTAACTGCTTGTTCAGGAGGAATAATAAAAAAATTGTCAGTGTAAATGTGTTAATTCAGTACTGATATACATATGGTCAGAAATATAAAAAATATAGCACACCATACCATCATCCTTTAATGTCCTTCTTAGACTCTTGCCTATGCATCTTCTATGCTGCCCTCTATATACTCCCTGTGTACTACACATTTTATTCAGTTACTTTCTGAAGACTCTCCTAAGGCACACAAATACTGGCCTACCTCAAGATTAATTTTTCTCAGTGTACTAAGTGGCAACATAACAGAGAGTAGCGTCGAAAGCCACCCTTCTGTTAAAATAGCAGTCCTATCTGATACCATTTTCAATCACCCTTTTGTTTTCATCCTCCTTTGTATTAAACAACATCCCTGAGTCATTTCCTCAGTTCCACTCTTGATCCCACTGTTGACCCTGAGAAGACACTGTTGAGTCAGGATTAGGTAGCAAACTCTGGGACTGACCGAATACCAGTTCCATTCATTTAGTGAAGGCACTCCATTTTGAAATACATGCCCATTAGTACTAGACTACATGTCACAAGAAGTAAACAAATGGTTTCAACACGGTTCAACATTCAGAATCACAGAATCACAGAATCATATAGGTTGGAAAAGACCTTTAAGATCATCGAGTCCAACCATAAACCTAACACTACCAAAACCACCACTACACCATGTCCCTAAGCACCTCATCCAAACGTCCTTTAAATACCTCCAGGGATGGCGACTCAACCACTTCCCTGGGCAGCCTGTTCCAATGCTTGATAACCCTCTCGGTGAAGAAAAATTTCCTAATATCCAGTCTAAACCTCCCCTGGCACAACTTGAGGCCATTTCCTCTTGTCCTATCACTTGTTACCTGGGAGAAGAGACCGACCCCCACCTCTCTACAACCTCCTTTCAGCTAGTTGTAGAGAGCGATAAGGTCTCCCCTCAGCCTCCTTTTCTCCAGGCTAAACAGTCCCAGCTCCCTCAGCCGCTCCTCATCAGACTTGTGCTCCAGACCCTTCACCAGCTTCGTTGCCCTTCTCTGCACACGCTCCAGCACCTCAATATCCCTCTTGTAGTGGGGGGCCCAAAACTGAACACAGTATTCGAGGTGCGGCCTCACCAGTGCCGAGTACAGGGGCACAATCACTTCCCTAGTCCTGCTGGCCACGCTATTTTTGATACAAGCCAGGATGCCATTGGCTTTCTTGGCCGCCTGGGCACATTGCTGGCTCATATTCAGGCGGCTGTCAACAAACACCCCCAAAATTCGGCCTAGTATGCAGCTAAATCCTATCAGCTACTGACTCCAAAGCATCAGCTATTTTGGAAACAGTAAAAGATGAAGCAGAAAGAAAATAAATTGCAGACATAATCAGCAGTTTGAACATTGCTGAGGAGGTTGAACCCAAGAATCAATTCAATAACAGAAACAAGCAGAAGGTAACCCTTTTTTTCCTTGTAGCACTTATTCTATTCTCAGCATTCCTGTCTGGCTTCCTGCATCCTTTTCCAGTCTCTGGTTGTCCTCCACTTAGATCACCTCTCCTGCTTCAAAATTGGAGATTCTCACATAAAGAGCTTTTTCTTATTTTGGGAGGGGGTTTGTTTATGAGCAGATTCAAATTTTATTCTAAATTTTAGATTCTAACTTTTCAAGTTCTGACCATGTTGTGACCAGTAATTGCCCTTCCCAAGAGGATGTTTCACTCCACATCACCCAGATTTCCACATTCTAAAATGTAAGCAGGTCTCTACATTGAAACATTTGAATTTTTGCCGAAAAATGATACCCATTTCCTTTATCTCATGGCTAGTTGTAACGACTTGAGGCATAGTTCCAACATCAAGTGTACCAGTGAATCATTTCCATACAATAAAATGGTAAAATTTCTGTCTGGAAGCTCTTCTCTCAGTCTTAGCAGTAAACATGCAAAATCAGCCACAAATATTTTTTCTTTAAATCATGTACACTACTAAGCGACTAGTACTACTAGCAATAATGGTGCATAATTACTTAAATAGTGTTGTAAGAGTGGATTTACCAACCTGCAAGTACATCATATTTTAATCATACCAGACAGTTATCATTATATTTTACCATTGAAACAGACACAATCATTTCAGACATGTTTGCAAATGTAACCTCTCTTCATCCAGTTATTCATTTTTTAAAGGTTATGAAGATATATATCAATAATTTCATTGTGGTACAACTGTTGCAATAAGTAGTGGGAGCATGTAAAAACATATTAGTCAAGCCATCCCAGGTGAATGCTATGTTAATCCACAAATATTCCATGTCTTATTCTATAACAAGGATTAAAGTTCAGAAAATGTCTGTAGAAGCATTTGGAATTATGGTACATTACAGAATATTTTGAAATAGTGACAAAATAATTAATTTTTACCTAAAGAATTATTTTAACTCCAAGTGCTTAAGAGGTTATGGAAGAAAAATGACATTTTGCTTGCACAGAATATCAACATAGGGGAAAAGAGGATGAGAGTATGCTTGACAGAAAACTTCAAATAAATTCACAAAAAATTGTTAGTTAGCAAAAGTCAACGAAACAAACATTGATATTCTTTGTCCTTTTGTAAATTATCATAGTGTTAAAGATGCATTTATTTGCCTTCTTTTCTTTTTCCTTATATCAGCATCTTCAAAACGTAATATAAAATCTTTGTTCCATATTATGAAACATTAAGCAATAAAAAGATATAAAACTTCTCTTTTCTCCATTCTATAATTTACATAAAGAACATTTGCACCAAAAGATAAGTTCATATTACTCCTAAGATGGATCATAACAGAGCAACTGTGCTGAAGCATGGAAAAAAAATGTCTATAAAGACCACAGGTAAAGTGTTAGTATAAAATGATTTCTGAAACCTTCAAGAGTCTGCAGACTTCCTGAGATCGATTTCACTATGTCCTAGTTTGGATTTATATGATGCAAAATCTTTGTTATTGCTGTGAGATGGCCTCAGTGGCTTGCAACATTTAGAAGCTTTCGAGTCTTTAGCTGTAGAAGGTTTTTTTTTTTTTTTTGCTGATGGTTTAATGGCAAAATTTGTCCTTGGTAGCTGAAGAACTTCAAAGAATATTCTTCTCTGTGTGTGCTGAACTTTCTTGCCTCTTATCTATTTATTTGAACTTTCTTTTTCTGCAAATTTTTGAAGCTGAAACATCATTAAGAAAAGACAATTTACATCCTTCGCAAAGACAAATGTTAAATAATGCTCACTGCTCTCAGAATCTTCTCTCTATTAGCACAGTTATGATCTCTGATAGCTTGAAGCCAGATGTTTCCCAGTTGGATGGGGGTGGGCACAAAGCAGAGTTTTATGTGCTTAATTAATCTTAAACAGAAAATTTCTAGATCTTCCAAGATGCTGAGAGAACGATTTCAACATTTAAATGATTTCACCAATTTCATCTATTAAGCCACCCCTCTTCCTCTATAATATTTTACTTTTTTTTTTATACAACTATTCCTCCGCTTTCAGTAGCATCCCACTACAGGACAAATGCATACCTCATCAAAGCAGCACATGAGTTACTTAGGTATGATTTGTGCCACCACATGTTTTTTTTCTGTATGTTGGACTAGAGATAATTCCTGGAGCTGAACATAGATGTTGCCTGGGAAATTTTTGATGGAGAATTTCTTCATCTGGTAGAAAATGGTCAAATCACCTAGACAAAAGTTTCAAAAGAAATACACTGGTTTTGCCCAAGAGTGTGTGTGGGGCCCAAGACTGCTCAGAGTCAGCAAAGATTGTATAGTGACAAAAAGATGACTAAGCAGGCTTGGGCTACTCAAAAATTTCATATTTTTTCTCTGAATTAGCAGAGAAGGGATTTAAATCTTTTACAATTCTGGTGGTTATTCAGATTGTTTACATCTGCCATTGACTGTCCTGAACAGTGGATGACTTTCCCCTACCGCCACCTGAAACGACAAGAAAACTTTCGCTCTATTGTAGAACAGAATCGAACAATGAAGCCCATACTAGCGACTGTTGAGCTTTTTGCAAGTTGAAACTCCTATCTTCAAGTTGTTCCCAGCAATGATTCCTAATATTAAGTATTAGAAATTTCCTTTTGGTCACTGGAGGAGTATGCTTAATCCTTGGTCTTTTTTTCCAGAAACGTGGACAAGACCTTCCTTGTCAGATTTCTAGAAAATAGCCCAGTGACTCATTCTGAGGTACATTTTGTGTAGCCAAGGCAAGTTTTTGTTTTCTGCTTCCATCTGTCTAGAAAGCTTCATGAAATATTCATGTGATAGGAGTTTGTTTCAAAGCAAGACTACACGCCTTATTTCTGAGTCACAAATTTTAGTAGGAGCTGGAGTGCTATAAATGAAGCCCTGTGTGCGTAAAAGCTCTGTTTTAAGAGTATACCATTTCAGAGTGCCATCTTTGTTGCTACAAAAGGAAAAGCGGTGGCACTCCTTCCAGTTATTACTTTATAAATTGGAAATTCCCTTATTGTCTATAATTTCCTTTTTTGTTTTTAGCCCACAAAGCAGAAAACCAGTATTATAGGTTAGCTGAAGAGGCTCTTTGTTAGAAAAATGCATAATCTTTAGAAAACAAGAACACCCTCTCCCTTTTTTCTGTCGAGCCTTTCACTGTATGCCAATATGAAACCCAGAGGACCAGCAATGATTTCCCTGTATTTACAGTGCACACACACTTAAAGAGTTTCCTCTGTTACAGGTCTTTTATAAAAGTTTAATTCCACCAAATTTCCTATGTTTATTTCCCATAGAGTGTAATCCAGGTTTGGAAAGAGTACAGATGTTACCTCTTCGATCACTTAATCTCAGTGGGTAGAATGCCAAAGACCAAAAAAGAAAACAGATGGGCAGAAAGCCTTTCAAATCTCAGACTGAACAGGCCTGTTGGTTGGAACCGGCTAAGAGAAAACTGTCTTGACCATTTTTTTATCTCATGTCAGCTATTTTAGAGAGTGAGTAATGAGGAAATGAAAACACTTCTAAATATTTTGAATGATTGATTTAACAAAACATAAGTAAAAATTACAGTATCTATAATAAAGACAGTCTACAGGGCCTTATATCTTCCAACATTTTTCATAAATACACTATATTTTTTATTCTGTCAACATTTCTGTGAATTTTTTCATACTTTATCTATGCTCTGAAGAACAGGATTTTTCCTGATAAGAAGCTAGAGAAACATCCTTTCAACTAAGTGAACTTTTTAGAGTGTCTTATATCTAAGACACCCTTAATTGTAATTAATACAAATCTGAACATACTTATTTCAGCAAAAATGCAAAACCATCTGTCTCTTGAAATGTATTATTTACTATTTTCATCCAAGTACCCCAGTAGAGGCCGTTAAAGTAGAGGTCATAACTCATTAGTTATGGCTGCTTGTGCGAGGCGTTCTATAACCACAGAAAAAATACTTAAAAAAAAAATCTGACACATTCTGACATTACATGCCACACTACAATGTTTGATTTGAAAAACACAATGAATAATTTAAACCTACATATTCAGACTCCACAGCGTATGTGTTGCATGTGCCAAGTTCAAGAGGAAGAGACGTTAACAAAACAAGAAGATGCTCTGCAAGCAACTCCATCTAAAATGTGTCTTTTAAACTGTGAGCACATCAAGAAGCAACCGATGACTTTGTGTGCGCGTGCTGTCCTGCATACTGGGCTCTGAAGTTGCCTAGACTCTTCTAACGCCTTCTGACAGCATGGTGATCTCCCTGGCAAACACATTCCTGAGTTGCTTATCCTGCCAGCGGCACGGAAGAGGAGACAGGTTTTCTGTTGCTCCCGTCAGCTTCCAGTTAGTTTGCTGAAAAGTGAGAAATTCATCCGCTGATTTGTAGAAACACACCGCTCAGCAGCACTCGGGCTGTGGCAGGCATAGCCAGCGGCAGAGCTTTTGCTGGTAGGTTCCCATGTTTTGTGGGGTTGAGGGGAAGTCTCTGATGACTTGCAGAGTAAGAGAAAGAGCCTATAAATCAGTAAAATCCTTTGCAAACCTCCTTAAACACTGAAAAACTTTAATTAGCCCCATTCTATATGGCTTCATTCCCTAACAGAAAAATGAGGGCCACATATGTTAGGAGGTTGCCTGTGGTGATAATGGTTTCTTTTTCTCCTGGGCATCATGTAAACTTGCAACATCTCGTCAGCCTGGACACTCAAGTCCTTTTAATATGATTGCTCTTATCTCCCCCACATAGCAGCAGCAAGCTTTTTTAAAATGTGTACACAAAACTGGTCTTACACAGTGGTTTCTTTGAATGTCTGACTCCTCCTGGAGGGTCATTGCACTCAAACAAAACATACATACACAAATTCCTGTTGCTCCAGTTTGACACCGTTGTGCTCCTTCTGCATCTGCTAATTCTTTGTGATGTCTCTGAAACAGCACAAATGGCATAGTTTATCAAACTGCAGCAGATGTTAAAAAAACAAACACGAAGAAAAACAAAAACCAAACCAACTCTAGAGCTCAATTACACTGACCTAAAAAGCCTCCTACTATGTAGTTCTTGCATTAAGATATAACTTTGCAGAAATCATTCCTGCTGGGTTATAATGTGCTTATTTTTTATTATTATTTTTTAAATCTCCCACTTGTCAGGCAAAAAACCATGATGTGGATGTTGGAACATTATGAAAATGAATTCATAAGCCAAGTCTGTCTGCCAGAGTGTTCTTGCTAAATGCTGCAGTGAGTGAGAGACTCAGCATGTGGCCAACCAAAACTGCTTCATGAAAGAAAATAAGGAAAAAAGCAAGGGAATGAAGGAGAGAAAACATTTCTGACATCTATTTAATGATCATGCAGTTACATACATGTAAAATCCCCAGGGCCAAGAAAGGGTCTCTTGATTCAAATCAGTAACCAGTCTGGTAAGGACAAGCAAAAGAATTAACATCAGTCCCATGGTTCCCCCACCACACACATCAGATGAGAGCAGGCCTGTGAACCACGGAGCCCAGAAAGCTGTTCATTTGGTGTGCTCACAGCCAGCAACCGTGACTGCTAGAGCCAGTGCAAAGGTAGGAGAGGTAAGATACAGCCACGGTTGTGCTCAGCGTCAGCAAGGATCCAGATGACCTTATACTGGCTGTAAAACCACAGCCAGAAAGTCTTCTCTCCTAAAATTAATCTGCACACTTTTAATGTTTCATTTATAGCTCTTCTGATGGGTCTGTCGAGCCTCACTTCTGAATTCTCCTCTCCTGCCCAAGCTGCCTGGTGCCTGGTGGCAGAGCGCAATGTGCAGCTCTCCACCTCTCACCGCAGTTTTGGTGCTTCTCTTGTAGCATTCTTTGGTAATCTGGTCCTGCTCCGAAATTGTGTGTCAAAGCAATTAGTCACTTCTCTTACACCTTCTTACAGTAAAGGTCTTGGCATTACTGCATTATCTCGTCTCAGGTAAAATCTTCGTCTCACTTACAGTGATCATAAAGAGCACTTCACCCTCCATTCTGAAACGCTTCAAAGTGTCACTTGCTATTGAAGTGTTATTAATTTGTCATCTCTTTACCCTCAAACAGTTAAACATCTCTGTCAAACACAACAGCACAATGATAAGTAGACTTTTAAATCAATTTTATGCAATTAACAATAAATTAAGGCTGAAACTGAGACTAGATTAAAAAACGCCCTGGAGATTGAAACTGGACCAATGAGTTGGCAAAAGTCCAACATAAATGGCCATAAGATCAATTTAGAGGACACTGGGATGTGCACAGTAAGATTTATAATGCCTGCAACGTACTGTGGCATAATTAATAAAGTATGCCTGGGGTAAAAACCAAAAGAACTAGTTAAAGAAGAGCCACTCCCTTGCAATTAGGTTGGAAATAAACTGTGTAATATGCTGGGAACTGCAGAGCACACATCCAGGCACAAATATGACAAAGATAAGGTGAGAACAAACTTCGCACTCTATTTGACCTCTAAACCTCAGTGAAATTTTAATTAGACAAGCCCTGTCCTAAATGCTTTCATCCTATCTCTTAAGTGCTGTTTAGCATTTTAGTAAGCTTCTCAGGTTCTCTTTCTCCTAATGGATGTGCTTCCTTGTTCATAACCCTCCTTTCTCTATAAAAAGAAAACTGATTGCTGATGTTTTGACCAGCAATGTCACAGAACTGCCCATTAGCCATCTTCCTCAATGGTACAGCACTTGTTACAAACATTACCATGTTACAGGTGTTAGCAAATGCCCCCCAGTTGTAAATTGGGCCTTTAAATAATGACAGTCTCACTTTCATTTCCTGAAGACTCTTTGGAGGGGAAGCTGGGAGAGAAACATAACACTGTCATCAGCCGTTTTTTTTCTGTAAAACTAATGAAACTAAACCCACAAGCTAACTGTGGTGTGAGCATGCCATTCCCATAAGTGTTCTAAAAAAATACAGTAAGAAAACTGGGGTCACAGTCATAGAGAGTAGGAATGGAGATCAGCGCTTTGAACCTAACACCAGACTTTCAAATTCAAGCTGAGAACAAAGGTCCTGCTACTGCAATGAACGTGGGCTGCTGCCCTTGCGCTGCACAGGGTTTGTTGCAGATTAAGGCAAAGCTACTACATTTTATGGACATTCTTAATCTGGTTTGTTGCCTGCAAAGAAAAATTTTAATCTTTGTTTTCTAGACTGTTGTTTTTCTGGAAGGAACATGCAATACAGACTGCCTCAGCTAAAAGAAGAAAATCCAATTCTCAGGCCTGTCAACATTTATATACTGAGTTGCACTGCTAACCCATTTCACAGTCTTTTTCAGCTATTAATTTGCAGTATGCTGCTGCAGCCTATATCTTTTCTTACTCCCCTACGTAACTTTCTAATAACTTAGAAAGTTATTATGTGCATTATCGTTGTCTGCCATCCATCAGCCTGCTGTGTGTTTGGCAGGAACACTGGGCATCAAGTGGGAAACTTCTCTTTCACAGGATCTTATACTCAGAGACACCATGTTAAAAGACACTTAAATACAGACTTATGTTTTGTGCTTCTTCCCATCATATTATTCTACCAGACTCCACCACACAAGTACTCTTTGTGATCTTTCAGAATATGTGACATTGTACCTCCACTAAGTTTTAAAACTCCTTTATGCTGTGAACACGCTGATACAAAACACTACAAATGTCTTATTAATATGTCATTGAACACTTGCCACACTCCTCTGCCAGCAATTTTCAGAGCAAGAAGACAAGCCCGGCGATCTGCCAGAGAAGAGGCACACTGAAGGAGCACCTACCTCTCCTTTCTTTCATTGCACAAGGTCAGACTCATCTCCCTGCACCACCATCGAGAGGTGGACAGTTATCCCAGTTTGTTCAGTTCACAGTCACACTCCACCAAGCTGCTCCAATTAATTCTTTCACTCATCAGTTCACTGACAAGTCAGAGAGTACAAGTATCTCTGTCCTCCGGATAACCACCACTAGCTTCTACCAGCTCTGTGCTGGGACTCCAGCAAATTTATCTGGGATCGTGCCTGGACTGCCTGTCCTGGGTCTCATGAATTTGGTTTTGTGCAACTTGGTATTATAAAATGGGTCAGAATGACTACAAATCATTTTCCTTCTGCATTAATAAAGTTAACGGTCATCTTGGAGTAGGCTTTCAGGGTTCTTTTCATATTTGTCTGTTCAATATAATATACATTTTATTGACTGGACAGACTTTTCATCTTTATATTGGTTCTCATCATAATTTCATATATTAAATTATTACTTTGTAAGAAGCAAATTGTCCACTTTTAATTTTTTTAACGTCCGCTGACATCAATTTTTCGTACATTTTACTTATGATCAAGTATTGAGAGTTCTTTCATGTAGTCTCAAGCTAAGGGCCCTGAGCAGAACTACTTATTCAGAGCATTTTGAACTGAGGGCAGAGACGAGGTCACCAAAGCAGCATAAACTAATTCAAGAACTCAGAAGTGAGAGGAAAATGCTTGTGATGACCTTTCACTTTGTACAATAATTTATCTAAAACAAATGTTCCTTTAATTTGCTTTATAATGGTAATCACAGGAAATAACTGGCTAGCTCTCAGAGGTTTATCTACAGTAACTAAGCATTTTCTACTCCAGAATTTCTCTTTCCATTGATGAGGCTAGAAGTGCAATTCACTTCGGCTGGAAACGTACTTCTAGAAGGTCAAAAAACAAACTTGTGCCATTTCCTTCACCTTCTATTAAAGATGTATCAAACTACCCATGAACATTCATACTGTATATCATTGAACATGAATGGGCTCAATGACCTGTACAGAACAAGGGTATTGAGCAACCTATTAGACATGCTGACAAAAATACAATATTTGGGTCATATTATACAACATAAAAATAATTACTTCAAAGTTACACTAAAAGATACAGCTTGCTTAAAACTACAGACAACTTTTATTCTTCACAAGTCATTTTTCTAATAGAGAAGGATAAATATATTTTTGTTGGGCTACCATTATATTTAAATGCAGTCTTGAAGTCTGTCTTATAGCATTGTATAGTCACAAGCTGTATTTAGAATCTAAAAATAAGAGTGCATACAACAAGTATTGTTGGGTCTTGTTTTGTTTAATTTTGCCCTTTTCTCTACTCAAGAAAAACATTCTGAGTATTTAAACCCTCCAATAGAGCCTTAATTTTTTCCTTTCATAATGCATTTGCAGATTAAGTAGCAATCCGATATCAGGAAAAATCTAGTTTTCTCATCATTTATGACAGAAACTTCATCATGGAAAAAAATGACAAAAAAGAAGCCAATAAATGTTCTCCATTATAATCAGGTTCAGATAAGGTTTGGGAGATGAACAGTCCCCACTATACAAGAATTTTGCATTTAAGAGACTCTTTCATGCCAAAATATCTCAACCTTTACCAATCTGACCGCTAAAGGACATACTTGAATGAATGAAAGCAAAACAGGAAATCTCATTAAATGTTGCCAGCAGCTTCAAATCATTATGAATTTTCCAATACAGCATCCGATAATTATATTAGTTTTCCAATAATGTAGTCAAATGTCTCTCATTACAACTAATTGAGAAAGTACAACAGATTACCCAATCTCACCGCTTTATGAAAAGAAAATCATGTTTGGTCAGCTCTGCTAACAGTGGAATGCATTGACATGCACGAAAAGTCACAAAAATGTCAGCACTTACCTTTCTGTGGGTCAGAATTCCCTAATCGGATACGTCTTCCTATATGAACTTCCAAAACTGACCTGCAAGAAGTGTGAGGCTTTATATCCACCGTAATTCTTTGATTATAGTCATAAATATTTCTAGTTACCAAGTCTAAATAGGTTGTTAATTTTCTGTAAGTGTCAAACTCAGAAGCTTTCCTGGTACTCCTGAGACTTAAACTGTCTCCGACCTTCAGGGCCACAGCTGTGGGGACAGACCCATTAGCTTTACACGAACATCTCTCAGATACAACCTGTAGGCAACAGGACAGGGCATAACTGGAGCTGGACAGTCTTCACTACTGGCAATGAACAGCACGCTGGAGGAAATCCAGATGAAACTTGTAGGGTTGGCAATCAGGCTGGTTCCCCCCCAACAGAACAATAAAACCCACGTCACTATTGTTACCATAATTACTACAGTTATCCGGCTAAGTGGAGCTATAGCTAGTAGAGCTCTGTATAGCTAAATGCATTAGGCACTGAGGTGGTAAAAAGAGAGAGCACACAGAATCCACTGAGACGGTTGTGGCAGAATCACCCTTTAGGCCTGGGCAATGGGCATCTCCGTATCTGCACTGTGAAATCACATCAGAACTATGAGGCCTATTCGGAGGCATAAAGTTAATGGCTATTTAATTCTGAATGCTGGTATAGTCCCTGGCAGCTTACTTTTAACAAAATTAAAAACAAAACAACAAAAACAAACAAAAAGCTGAGGGAATAAAGGAATATGCATTTTTAACATGCCCACGATATCCCTTTACCCGGACGTTCCAAACTCATAGTTGCCTAAAACAGGATGACAGAGGGAAGATGCAACTCTAAGTGAGATTCAATTATTCATGGCATCATTTGGAGTCACGAGCATGACACCAAAGGCCTGCAACCAGAAACAGTGTGCAGTTACTGCTCTGGCTCTGTTTTGACACCATCTCCCGTACATCACCCGTGTGTTTCAGACACTTCAGGGCTGGAGGCCATACGGAGCATATGCTTTCTATGGCTTTACGCACTTGTCCCTACAGGCTAGAGAGCAGTGGGGTCACTGCGCTCAGCTATTTGGTGCTGAAGTCCCACCCTTCATGTCCAGGGCAGCAGAAGGTAGCCACAGTTCAATGCCACAGAAGTGCTCTTCTGCCCCTGTCCAAAGGAGAAAGTACAGCTGGTGGATAAAAAAATGATTAGGAGGACACAGGAACATCTCTGTGCAGCTAAGTCCGAATACATCTCAGTATTTCACACGCTTGGCAAAAAAAACCCTGTAGAAACTTTGCCTTCACATATGAAACAGGCTCCCATCTAATAAGCACAAGGCTACAGTAATAGGATTCCTATAGAAATATCAATAACAATAATAATTATGTTGATAAAGGAGACAGTTCTGTAATAAATATTATGGTGATTAATTTTCCAGAACTTTCAAATGGCCATTTCAGACCACTGTCTTTATATATTCTGAACACTGCATATATGTCATCATTGATTTTTTTTTAATCTTACAGCTTTTGAAATATTTATTGCTTAAATCAGCAACAGACACAAAATATGCATGGAAAAGGTAGCGCAGGGGACATTTGTGACACATTTGAGAAGTGCTGCACGGAAAGAGGTACAGTTATTAAAAGAGTGGCGAGACATGAAGATACCACAAAAGTGATCACACTGCGAGAGAGAAAAAAGTATTTTGCAAAAGATCTAAAAGGATTAGTTCTAAATCTAAATTAAGCTTTCCTTTCTTCTACATACCATTCATTTCTGCCCTGATAGCAATTTTCCTGATTAGTAAATAGGCTACCCGAAGCAACAAATTTATTTAGAAAGATGGGCAATGGGAATGGATACGAGAGCACTGCAATGAGCCAATAAATTCTGGCTGTGTCATGTCTCCCTGTTCAGGAACCACTAGCTGCCATCCTGGCTGCTTCCGGACAAACACTACTTGGTTAACATCAAGTACAAATTTATCACACAGCAATAATCTATCCCCTCAGAAACTTGAACCTGGGAATGGCTTTTCATTGACTGGCAGGATAGATTATTCAAAGTCCTCCTTTTCTGTCTGCATCCAACATAAATTTTTTTCAAAAAGCTTGAGAGAAAGTGGTCATTCTTTAAAGGTCAGTTTTGGACAAAATTAATGAATGTAGTTAAGAGTCCCGAAAACCACCTAAAGCAAACCTGAACAGAAAAGATGGACTGTTAGAGCGGGAACACAGTTAAGATCCACTGCTGAATATAAAAACTTACTGGGTCCCTCAGTGGCCATTTTAAATAATTCAAGCCATTTGCAGGCCTTCAAATGACAAAAAACTCCATTCAGACTGACAGTGCGTGTGCATGTGTGTGTATGCACGTGCATGTCTGCGTTTCTGGGAGAGGAATACAGCTTGCAATCACAAGATTGAGATTAATTTCTTTTGCTTTCATTTAATTTGGCATTTTTCTAAGTGGGGCAGACAGTGCCCCAGGGGTAGAATGGAACCTGCAACCCATAAAATTTCAGCTAATTCAAAAGAAAATCTGAATTCTCCTTATCATGAAAACAACAGTGATTTAAATGTCGGCAAATAGAATTATTTATCAACAGTTGCACGGCCTCACAGAATGAAACCCAATTCAACCCTATTCTCAAAGAAACCATATCCCTTTCTTTAATGCAAAGATGGGAATGAAAATGAGTACTGTACTGACTGATAAAGGGGAACTATTGCTTTCCAATAAGGTAAATGGCACAAGCCTGATCCCAGAGTAATTTGGCATAAAACTGGTTTTCCTGGTAACATGAAAAGGACATTGTGTATGGAGTCTCTTTCCATTGATTCATTCCCTCTTTTCAGGCTCGGGCGCTGCTGGAACAGATTGTCTCCTCTAGTGCAAACCCAAGTGACATCTGATTCACCCCCTGGCAGCCGTTCAAGCCTATCTGGACAAGCAGGCCTCCGTGAACTGGGGACTTCAGGTTTTTTCCACAGCGTTTATCAGCGGTTTTCATGCTGTTGAAATGATCTTGGCAGGGCTGCTCACAGTAATCCCTCACCCCTTTGTGCCACTGCTCTTTGGAAACACAGCTCTCCTTACTTCTAGGTATGTTATCTCCAAAGACTTCAGCCTAGGAAGGCTGTGCAAATGATCGGTTAAATTGGACTCCTCAGACGATTCAGATGATGTGCAAAATCAATGCCCTGTAAAAACTAATTAATTTTTTAAAATGCAATTAAGTTAACTAGCTGCCTATTTAACCTTAGCATTTAAATCCCCCAAGGGCTTGGAGCCTGCAAATGGTAAAGCACTCCCAACATCACCTAAATATATTTCCTCTGGGTCCTAGTCATGTCCTCAGGCGCCAGGAGCCACTTTGGGGGTTCAATTATCAAACGAAACCCAATATGTTAAATTCGTGTAAGTAAGATGAGCCACATGCTTAAACACCCGCAGTGTCTGGGGTGACAGCCTGTGGAATAATAGAACAATTTGTTGTATATATGAGGGGAGGAATTTAATTTATCTGTACCTACAATCATACCCAGGAGCTGGATAAAAAAAGATGCCAAGTGAAACAAATTGTGTTAACAGCGTGCCTCAAAATATCTGTGAGTGAATGTCTTACAACTTATTCCCTGAGGGAAGAAAAGGAACCAATCCATACCTATATATAACCATCAGCACATGGTACAGTGTTTTGTATTGTGAATTAGATGTTATCCAATGAAGGCTCCTAAGAATAAAGCAAATTAAGACCAAACCCAGGAACTCTGGGGAGTCCTGGAAATAACTGAGGATGAAAGCACAGCCTATTTGGGGCATTTATTAAAGCATTTATCTATTTGATACATAAGCATCGGTTCCTCAAAGCCAGTCTGAAACACTGCAACAACCAAGATATAAGCAAGTTTAAACAGCATCAGGCAAACCCATTCAAAATTACAAAGGCTGGAGAAAAAAAATTGCCATGGGTCAGTGCAATGTCAGAAGCAGAGGAAAGATCTGATATGACTACACTGAAAGATGCTCATGCTCAACAGACATAAAACAAATAACATCACAATTCAGCAGTTTGTATACAAGATAACCAGAGCCCAGGAATTAAACCTACTTGAAAAATATTTCTATAGCTGTTCCTGAAATTGCACATTAACCATCTTTTTGATCACATTAGTAGTGAAAGAGCTGAAAGAAAAAAGGTACAGTAAGTCCAGCCTTCAAAGTAGAAAATGCTTACTTGTTAAACAAAAGATAGGCAGTACATACAAAAACTCTCCTTCAAAATAACCCTTAAACTCATTAATATTGTGTGTCATTTAAAGATCAGTGAAACATGCAAAAAGGTGATGGCAATGTTCTAGTGGCAGGAGGAATTAAGTAGTACAATTCTATTTATTTTTCAGTAAGGAATAATTTATTGCCAAGATTAAACAATGGGCAGAAAATACATTTTTTTACCTACCAGGACAATTCTCATAATCATTCAAACACAATATAGTGTTATTTAATGTGGGAGTATTCCAGATACAAAGCTCATCAGATTTCTCCTATTATCAATCGTTAAGGGCAGATCAACTGGTCTTTTCAACCTTTGAGAAAATACAGTTAGAGCGCTGCTGCTACAAGAGCTGAAGAAAACTCTCCATCAAAAGCACCCTTCCCCAGGGTACAGGCCTGGCACGTTTCATCATGTTATTTTCAAAGAAGAGTTCAGGTGTCACCTCCTGAAAGCTGGTATCGACTAGCACTCAAATCTAACCTGCCCACAGAAATTCCCTAATTTTCTACTTGTAATCTCCATTTAGAATATAGCAGAAATTCTCAGAAAATAGAATAACCCAAATGAGAAAATCTCATTTTATAAGGTAAACAACACTTCAGGCAAACCTAAGTGCTGAGACCGTATAAAATTACAGGCAACACATAATTTTACCTTCTGGGAGGAAAGCATCTTAGTGATCAAAACGAAATGGTAGAGAGGTTGCAGCTGACCACCCCCAATTAGTGGGGAAAACACAAAAGAACCTCCTGATGAGTGCAAGAAGAAAATCATCAGAATTACTTGAAGTAATGGTGCCAGGACACATACTCTCCTTGTCAAATCCTTGTATGGGATTGTATGCCGTATACAGGAACATGACAGGATGCAAGTGAATCAGTAAATGCTTCAGAAATACCCTGGGCCAGAGCTGTGCTCCATGCGGGACTCGAGTTGCACAAGGAGCAGAGCGAAGGGGGCTGCTGCCTATGGCCCCAAGTCATCAGCAAAGCCTGTTAGGCTAAACTAAGTTACCGTGAGAAATACCAAGTATGCCCAGTAGCATATTCTAGCATGTAGCCCTGCAGCAATTTTTAATTCCCAAATTTCTAAGAGTAATATCCTAAACAACCTGAAAGTAGGAGCAGCTATTATCCAACATTTACTGTGAATATACTGTAAAACCTATTCCGCTCTGTTCCTGCCAGCAACTAGAAATTGAGGACCATGAGCCCTGGAGCTCTCCTGTGTCAGTTAAAGAAAACTGACAGCTGATTCTCAGCAAGGTTTTGCCTGACTACAACATGATATTCCTGGACTCACTGGACTTTGTGACACTCAGCAACTTTCAGAATTTGGAGATTTTTATTTTGGTGATTAAATAGGGATCAACCTGCTGAATTAAAAATCAGGCCTATAAAGAGAATGCATTAAGACTATTCCTGGGAAGGTGTCTTTCACGTTGTCTAAGTTATATGCATTTAAATTACAAGCCTGAATAGATATATTTAAATACTTAAAAATGTCTTAGGAAAAAAACCCCAAACATTTATCTTTATGTGTAAAGTACACGTGATAATGCAGACACCATTTTGGAGATGAATCTGAGATCTGATGCAGTAACACTTTGTATTATCTTCTAAATATGACAAAATGAATACCTAAGGGTTACATGTTATAAATAAAGATGAATAGGCAGCGTGACTGTGTGGTGTAGTTCCTTGCAATGTCAATAGCATTCTTCAGCAGTTGTAACTACACACCACTTGCATGCAGTATTTCTGTATTGAAAAGAGAGTCCTTAGATGATGGACAGATTAAGAAAGCAAGTTTACTAAATCCTTTCATTTTATATACTGACTTACCAGTCCCTTCAGCATGGAATCAAACACTTCTTCTTTTTGCTGTAATAGCAACATGTAGCCTATTTTTTTGTAAAAAAATACATTTTTAATCAAAGTCGTCTTTTACTTACTATAGTAGTCATTTAAGCTATGAAGTAAACCAGTCATGTCTTGTCTTGACTCTAGATATGCTGACTTCAAGAGTGTCTCCAGTCTGAAACCAGGACACACTGCTATCCTTCATCTGCATATACAGTATTTTTTTAACATGTCTGGCCTCCTCTTACCTTACATGATCTCCAGATATACTTACCACATGAATCAAAAAAGAAAACTTTCTGTGATTTTTGTAGTATCCAGTATAAAAGAACTTGGGCTGTAAGGCACGATCACAGTCCAAATATGATATAATTTAATATAATATCCCCATTATGTATATAATTTAATATTATATATTAAACACGTGATCTGATGTAAAAACTTCCAGATATTAATCATTAATCACCCTCACAGCTTAGCTTTATGCATATGGGAAACTCGTTTGGATTTGTTATATGTTACTGATAGAAAAACAGATTGCCCTGGCATGCATTCAAATACAAGCATATATTTTCATCATTTAATATTCAAGACCTGGCTACATACTTTGTATATGCCACTAATGTGTCTCTTCATGCTACACCATTAAACAAACATCCAAGCAGTAAGTAAGAAGGCATCACTAGAACGTGTCATTTCTATTGCAATTTCAGGTGCAATTACAGTCTGTGTAGATGTGTACATATTTACAGGACAACAGGCATTATGAGAATGTGGACTATAATTTACCAGTTTTTAGTGGAAAATGTCCTTTATTTGAGCTTTCCTTTACAGTCAAGCTCTCGACCAGAAACTTAAACCTTAGTGAAGATAAGCTTCAGGGAAGTGGTACAGTAATTAGCAAGTACAAGAGCTAGTTCCATGGGGAATTCAGAAATAAGAGCTTTCCTGCTGGGATAAATAGTGGCAGTATGGAAATCAAAATGTTTTGTTATAACACTTGATGCTATTAAAATCAGTCTCTGCTGAATTCTCTCACATGGGAATGAAAATTCTTTTGTGTAGTGACTGGCACAATTAAGAAATGTCTAATGTCAAAATAGAAGCTTCAAGTAATTTTTTAGATGAGAACTTTAAAAAAAATCAGAATCGCATTAAGAAACACACACTCTTTCCCCAAGATCCTAAGCAAGCAAAGTTTTCACATTTTTGTCTCTTGCACTGTGAATTAATCTTCTAAATAAACTGGACATTTGTAATATGCAGCAAACAACCTGATGTCATTCCTCATTACATTATTATTCTATAGAGCGCCTATGGACAGGCGTAATAAAAATATGTAAATCTGCCAGAAAGCCAGTATATTCTGCCCTTAGTCATATGCACCTCTTTGCTTACTGTGTATAATTAGCATACAAAAATAAATTGTTGTCAGGTTTCTTATTCATTTGCTTTGCTATAAATATAAGTTGAATCAACAGGTCAAATTAGGTTTTACACAAGAAAAGAAATAAAAGCACTAGTCTTTAAATGTGGAAGAATCATTCTGCAGCCATTACACTCTACCTTGCAAAAATCTTGAAAAAGTTGATTTGGCAATACAAATGTGCTTTGCATATCCTATAAAGGACATACAAACCATTTCCTTCAATTAGCAAAGTTAAGTTGATAAACAGCCAGAATTTGAAATTTCTTTTTCGGCCAAATGGAAATAATTGTAATTTGATTAGAGTTCTATCATAGTGCAACTTTGTCTTATGACATAAATGTAATTTGAGCACATTGTAAAATATTTTTAATGGGAATACTCATTGGATAGGATGTCATGAACTATGCGAGTTTTTATCACTACTAGAAGACTACATTAGCATCTCTACAAAAGCAGAATGGCGAGACTTTTCCTCAAGCTCCTATTTCCCCATGACGACAACTATATTAATAAACTAAGAAGTTCTTTTCAAGTGCAAATTAAAATTCCAGCTCCTACTATAAATTAAATCACTCTGTAATATAGTTTAACAACAAAACAATATTTCTTGTAGCATACAGTCAAGTAAAAAATCAAGCAAATGGTCACATACACACATATTTGTGTGTGTTTCTATGTGTGCAGGCCCATGCGCACACACGTCATTGCGGATCGGAGGAAATGACTTATTATTCCATCTTAATTCTGAGTAGACACTTGTCAGCATTGCAAACCACTTCCAGTTTAGCAGAAATGAAAGCAAGGTTTGTCTCTGCTTCAGAGGGGTCCAAGTCATAAAAGGCTTTGCAGATTTGGGTTCAGAAGCACGAGCAGAACAGTGTCGCTAACACTGTACTGATCTAAAGAAAAGGTTGTCTTTGAATAAAGACTTTATGACTATACATGGCTTTTTTACTAGATCTATAGACAGAATTGATTTCCTCAAATATGTAAACTATTTAGGGAAAGAATGCAGCCTCTGCTGAATCAGAGCCAATACGCTTCATCTGAACGATGTTACTTAAAAATAATAAATTAACTGGAGCTGAAAAGTGTTGTCCACAACTGTCAGCTCAGTGTTCTTCCGAGTGATGATGAAACCAATATTTCAATTTAGAAGAACTAGTGGACTCCGTCAGGAACAGACCCACCTGGAGTGGGGAGAGGATGCAGAGAGGGGACTCCAGTGATGCCCTACCCCAGCTCCACCCACGTTAGCATGCTTAATGCAACTGTCTAGCATAAACATTATGCTCCTGACAGTGCAGCAGGAGTCTGCGTGTGGTATCAGTCATGGTTAATGCACCAGGGTTGAAAGCTGTACCATGCGAGAGGGTCTTCGTGGTTATGCTTGTTAGGGTAGGGAAGATTACCCATGAACACGGTATTTTCATACTAGGAGAACTGAACGGGATGGGGGGACAGGATGCCTGGGTTTCCTAATGATGTTGTGGCTCTGCACGTTGTGATAAAGCAGCGGTTTGCGAGGCGAAGCCTGCGAGAAGACATACGACCCACAGTTCCTTAGAACCCTTCTGCCATGGTGATGTACTTATGCCATAGCAAATTGGCTTTTTTCACAAGACATGGGTGTAGAAAAATTTAGTAAGGCAAAACAAGACAGCCTGTATAATAATCTGTCATATGAATGGCTCTGCTGCTTGCCATACTAGCATAGGTTAACTCCAATGAGTTCTTGGCAGCTTTGATTGTTCCCCTCTTTTTTATCACAGCACCTTTCTTGACATCAGTGTCTGTTGTACTTTACTTCACCCATAGATCTCTTTTCCCCCAAATTCACTGCTTCCATTACCTGTGCCCACATAACTTACCTTGCTTTGGCAGAAGGGAAAGAATATACAACCTCCTCCTCATGAGGTAATCAATAGTGCTTCAAAGATAAGCCAGCCAGCAAAGGCTTGTAAATATGTGTCACTTCTATCTTCAGCAGCCCTCCATATGTGACATTTGCAGTACTTTTAGTCTCAATTGACCCGGCCCAAAGGAAAGATGTCAAGAAGCCTCTGCTGAACTGGAGCTCCTGAGGTTACTGCTTCGCTGGAGAATCACCACCTTATGCCACACTGCTTTTCTTTCATATATACTAAACCTTTAGGCTTTATTAAGATGTTATATACATCATGGATGAACACTCTAACGAATGATCATCAAAAGATGAACACATCTTTGTTTAAAAGGAGACTATGCATGATGCACCCTAAAGTAGTAACACCGTAGATTATAGTTTGGGATGACTATATTTCTAACAGACCATTTGGCCAACATAGATGTAATGAAACACTGCCCAGGAACTTCTACAGAAACGCAGAACAGTGACAGCTACTAAACCAGCTCTGTAGCCAGCAGTTTCTACAGGGCCTATGCACAGCATTTCTGTCAGCAGGGTGAGACAGGCAGATCCTTACAGAGCAAAAGCTTACATCCATCCTTTTGAAGAAAGAGTAGGCAAGGGCAATGCTATAGTCAATGCTACTTAACAGGTTAAAACATTGATTTAAAACATTATTTTCTACCTATAACCCTTTTTTTTCCTTGGAATTTACCAGATGTTTCATCTATGGTGAGACATAAAATAAAGAGATGCAAAAATAATTATCTTGATGGCAGCAAAACAACAAAAGAAGAATACAAGAAAAATACACCTTTATCAGTGCTGTCTTGTAAACTGGTCATAAACTCAAAAATATTAATCCCTTCTGAGGTCTACCTAGGAGACTGCCACCATTTTTTAGAAATACCACATATGTATCATCTTGCAAGTTTAAGCTTGTGTGGTTTGTGATAAAGCCCAGAGGTCAGTCCCTTTCCAAAGATACAGAACTGGTGGTCAGTAACGCAGGTCTTGTGCACAAAGGAACGGGGAAAAGCTCCTGAAGCTCCTTGTCACTGCCAGAGCTTAGTGACACTTAATTGTGTCAGCCTGAGCTCCACAAGCATCACCTAAGTCTGTACATGTTTGAGCTGTTGAAAATTTAAGAAGAGGAAAAAAGAAAACAATTAAAAAAACTTCCCAAACCAGCACCTCAGTTCTATTTCCATTATCACGTATTTCTGAAGGGATAAACAATAAATCAATATGCCCTAATTGCTGATGCACTCTGAGAGGGAGCACTAAAATCTGCTATTCATTTGTAGAGGCTGAACAGTTGCACTATGAGTCTAATTTTAGGAGGCAGTGTCGGTCTGAGCCCCAGGAGCTCACCTGGACCCTCAGAGCCCAGGGCAATGCCTGGATTCTGCTCAAAGTTGGGAGACGGGATGCAGCGTGAAGCTCAGGGTCGTGCACTGGAAAGTGACGTTTGCCTCACATTCACAGGCGGAAAAACCCCACACTTGGAGTTTATAAACCAAGTGTTTTATTACCCTTTCTGTTTGCACATATAAGCTGCTAAGTACATAAACATGAAATAATTATCAGGGAATCATAGAATTCAGGTGGGAAGGCAGCTCAGGAGGCCTCAGTCCAGCCTCCTGCTCAAAGAAGGGCCAGCCTGAGATCAGACCACTTTGCTCAGGGCTTTATCTTCTAAGGATGGAGACTACACAACCTATATATCTATATAACTAAAAGAAATATAACACAGATTTTTATATATGTGCATATACATATAATACTATATTTAACTGATATCTGGAGTTAGAAAAGCAGCTGATCACGTTCAAAAAGGTTTGTATGTCAGATATTAGGGGATATATATACTAGACAGGGCTGTGATCTAAAATTAGAATTCATTGTAAAAGAGGCAAATAAAGGTCAGGTTTGTTTCCTTATGCCATAGATAAAACAGTGCTCTTAAAAGCAACCGAAATACAATTCCTAAGTGAAATATAATTCACAAATGTTATATTAATTTGACTTCTGATGGCACTATGCTCCTGATGAGAAAGTAACTTAAAAATCAAGATCTTTGAAATGTAATGGTACAAGCTCAAAGGCACTTATACCAAACCTGCTGTTGAATTGCTGCATTTCTCTAACTCCTCACTGCCAACTTGGGCAAACATGGCAAATCGACTGTTCCATTTTTAGGGGCTGTGATCATGAGGTGCAGTGGTACTTCTACTGGTATGCTTGAATGTTTGGTCTTTCTGATTTGTTCCTGTGAGATTTCAAAAATAACAAAGCTGCAGTGGTGTTAGAGATCCATACTTCTCCCACTGCACATACTTTATGAACGGTATGTACTTTAATATTAGAAAACCACCATTCTTCTGTCCACTGAACTGCATGTCTAGACTGTAATAGATATACTGAAATACATGTTGGTGCAACATGTTAATGGTGTTTCTGATTTTCCTATCAATACTACAGGCAGAACCTTGATGCATGTCAACCATTATTCTTCTATTTTTACCATCTGTGGTAGAAACAGGAGTCTACTTTTTCTAAATTAACTATAAAGGTTTGAAAATCAGTGCATTTTTCCACTACTAAAACATTGTCTGAGATAGATACATTTTTTTTTTTCCTTCGCAGTCCCAGATGACTCCAAAGGTAAACCATTCACACTCTACAGATCTGTTCAACATACAATAAATGATGGGGAGGTAGCAGTTGTATTTTTTTTCCTTCCACATTTTAGCTACGTTTTAAGATTCTTAGACATCAACATTTTAAATAATGTGTCAAACATCGACATGGTTAATGGTGAGCCTTGGTATTAGAATTTGATATGCCACTTGATCTTGTGCTAACAGTTAAAATACTAAAAATAAAAAACTAAAATTAAAAATTACACGTCTTAGCTTGATCATTTCTCTAACTGTTGTCACTGTTTTATTAAAATCCTGTAGGGTTTGTGCAATCCTCTCAGGTTTGTGCAATTTCCTTTGCACAAACCTTTTAGAGCTAATTATGAACATTTCTAAGGCTTTGTAAGGTACTTCCACCAAACAAAGAAATCTAACCATACCACCAGAAAAAAACCCACAGGCTAGAGCCAAACCCTCGCTAGGTGCATTTAAGTTTTAACTCAGAACAGAATGGAGACTGATTTATTCTCATTCATTTTAACTGTTGCTAAAAATTTGGGCTCCAGGTCGATGATGAGATATTACTATAATTAATAAAAAAACCCACAATAATGGCAAATAGTTACAATAAAAAGGTCTCACTCATTGTGAATGAAGCAGTAAAGGGATAGGCCATGAACTTGCATGCAAGTCAGCAACTAGGCACTTTGTGTGTAATAAATATTTAGTTTTAAAATAATCTAAAACTTCTACCCAAGACTAACTGCTCAAACAAGAATACAAGGTGATTGATTACACTGGAAAAATGACTTAGTAATTAATCATGCCAACAAAACAGTCCTTTTCAGTTATAAGGGTTATATCTTCAGCCTTCTCTCAAGTTCTAATGAAGATGGGTTTTGCCCTACTGCAAAACTCTGCTGCTCTCTGAAGGTTAACAAGCATTGGACAGTAAGAAGGTGGGAAATTAATTCAGCCTTGGTGTCCTCTCAGAAAACACTTGGAACTGCCATCTTTTGCAGTAAGGGAACCTAAATCAAGCGTGACTTCAGTGGTGGCAGCATGCCCAGGCAAGAGGAAATCTTTGAAAAAGGGACAGTCCCAGGCTACAGGGCAGAATCAGGGTGGTTGGTCATAAATTTGTATTTAAATTGATACCAGAGAGCAACAAGTAGGCCAAGAATGAGAGCTTTGTGTATTTTTCCTTCTTTAGTGAGACACTACCTTTCCTTGAGACTCCAACCAGTTTTGGGGACTAATGTTACATGGAATTCCAGCCATGAGGAAAAGTGGAAAGATAACAGGCCTGATGTCTACATCAAACAAGCTGTAACTTCCTAACCAAGTGAGGACAGCAAAATCTGATCAGATTGAGAATGGAATGATGAGATGACCAGAAAATCTGGATCTAAAGACCTAATTGTCAGTTATAGTTATTAATTGTAAAACTTATTTGTTCAGTCTAGAGGACTACTGTTACTTCTACCAACTTCTCAGCTGATGACCCCAAACTTTCATCATCATCTCAGTCTCGTCTCGTTATAGCCAGTTCACTCTTGTTCATGCTCCGACCTTGGTCAAACTCTGGCTGAAGGACTGAGCTAATATAGTGATCAGCAGGCTGCATTAGAGCTGCCCCATACCAACTGTTCTGGCCCCCATATACTCACTGTTTTGGGAGAACAAAGTTGCAGACACGACAGATAGTCACACTGTGGCACGCTGCTCTCGGCAGATCCTTAAGGAAGAGGAGTTACTGCCCACAACCACCCAGTGAGATGCTCCTGGGGCTGTGAGCAGCAAAGTGACTGAAGACCAGCCTCATCCACTCCTCAGAAACCACTTGCAAGACAACAGTGCCTGCATGTAAGTGGTGCTGAAGTTACTTAATAGGTCTGGTCTGTCTCTGAAAGTCTCTCATGATTAACTGGGTGGCGATAACCTATGAAAGAATACAAGATTATTCTAACAATCCTTTCTTCACATCTGCATGGCTTTTTAAAAGGCAGTAAAAGTGTGCATCAATTACTGAGTGTAGTGATGAGCAGAGCAACGTCTGCAAGCTTTCTCCTGGGAGATGAGCTGGTAAGAAGAAATTCTGTAACTGCTTGGACCCAAGGATGATTATTCACCGAGACTAGGTCTGCCATTTTTGCTCCAGCATGGCCTACTACATATCTTAAGCATTCAGCAATGAGGTCTTCTACTCCTTTCTCTTGTAACAAAGGCCCCAAAAATACAGAAGACTATGTAGGGATGTGCTAAAAAACATGATCCAAGCTATACCTCTTCTTCAGTCTGGGTTTCCAGGCTGTTGGCATCTGTAAAGGAAACGAAGCTCAGGGGAATGGGAGTCTTTTCTCTGTCCTCCTGTCCCACTGCTGGCAGCAGCCTCACCCTGCTAGGTCCCATCACGCTGACATCTCTGAAAGGTGAAAATTCTCCTCGCTGGTCTAAAAAGCTTTTATCCACAAGGAAGAAAGGGTAGTCTCGGTTTTGTTTCAACTCCAAGTCCTAAAAATGTGAATCAACAATGTGACTTCACAGCAAAAGAAAATTCTTAAAAAACATACCAAGATTTAGATCAGCAATCTATTTAGCAATTAAAGACAATCCATAACATGAACAATGCAGGTTAAAGGGTGGGTTTAGCAATGTCATCTATTATCTGTACTATGCTTGGATTCGAAATGGGGCAGGAAACTTTTAGGGTACAAATGAGGGCCAAAAGAGGCATTTTCCACCTAAGTACTTGGCTTGACATTTGTAATTAAGAATGAACATTGCATTTCTTTTCAGGGACAAAACATCTCATAATACTGCAGCTGATTCAATACGTGAAAGAGAGGTTGATGTTTGAAAATATAAAGACGTAAAAAATTCTACTGATTATTAAAATACTTAACAAAAAAGGGTTATTTCATAACACATCTTTCATAGCAAGATGTTAAAAATAAAACATCCAGTGTTGAGTCAAAAAAATTCAGATATTGGTGATTGAAACAATGATCCTTCAAATAAATACTAAGCATTTGTATTTCAACAATTAAAACAAAAACATCCCAAAGTCTTTCTTGTGGGTAACCCTGCTGTTATGCTTTAGCTTTTATAAATCCCATCTCCTCAGCAGCTAATTAGTGTTTCTTATTCCACAAGGGTTTTAAGCACTTGCTGAATAATGTTTCACATAGCCTTTAAAACCTTCACAACTTACTGATGATTAAAGATTGAAGTTGTCTGTGTATTTTTTTTTTTCTTCCCAGATCACTGGCATCGGCTGGTTTTGACTCAATTTATGTCACAACCCCAACTTGCAGACTGTCTCTAGCCAGAACTCCTACAGGTATCACCTCTCATCTATAGAAATGAAAGCTCTGACACTGATCTGGGAAAAACTTTTCAGATCATAGTAATAAGTAATTTTCTAGACTTGCTATACTGCTCTTTCTCCAAACTTTTTCTGTCCATTATGAGAACGAGGATGTTTCTCCCAAACTCTATCCACCTGTTCAGTCATATGGCAGTATAAAAACGGATTTCTCTTCGTATCTCTCTGCAAATTTAATTTGGTACAAATGGTAAGATATTCACTGTAAAACCTGGTGGCAAGTTTATGCTATAAAGGGATATACTTTATTTTTCCAACAGAAACTAGCAGAAGTATGTAGCAGAGCGGTGACATTAATTGCTTTCAGCTGTAATTCCTTTGTGTGACTTCTAATTGCTGGTGCCTTGCTAGAACGCTACAGACCGCCCAGCTTTACCTGAAAGAATACAGGCAATGAGGTGCTATTGGCTTGTTCTGATACACTTCTTTTCTACCATAAGATGGCAGACATAGTACATAAACTTTCAATAATATACTATAACTTACAATTATTAGATCAATATGTATACGATGTTCACTACTGTCCTCATTGCATGAACTGGAAAAAAATGGTCTCACTGTACCATTATCTGTTACTGTATTCATGGTATGCTATTAGTTCATCATTGCAGCTCTTTCAAAACAATGTGACTTGGCAAGAAAAAAAATTAATAAAAATTTGATCAGGCATAAAATGACGGTATTTTTGGTTAAAGTGCAGAACAATAGCACAATATAGGTATGGTATAGCTTTTGTTTTTATTCAGCTGTTTAGTATGCTGTAGGTATAAATGAGAGACTTAAACCAAGCATCGAAACTGAACCTTTCAGACATTAATGTGATGATAGCTATGTTATTATGAGCCTAATGATATCTACTGCACACAAGAATACATAGGTGTCACGCTGGGAAACCAATGATCTGGCTCTCATTCTGACTGCAGGCAAAGAATATCTCATCAAAGCTATAAATTTCATGAGTCTGTTCCCAAATTTAAAACCCTTAAGGAAATGGCTTTCATGGTTCAACATTTTTAAAGGGTTGCTCTTACTTGGCTTTGTAACAAGGAAATTAATAGTTCTTCCAAAACAAATCAGAATTATGCCATAGCTGCGTGTGTTTTCATGCTGTTGCCTTCAGCATTTTACTTCCTTCTCCAGATAACATCGCTGCAGAATCCACATTGAATTCACTGTGGGGAAACATTTATTACCTGCTATGATTTCGCACTATAGCCTTAGATAGGTGACAGAAGTTGTTTACTCATTGCTATGTAAAAATTGTTTTCTTTAGGTCATGTGAAATAGAGTCAGTTTCTAATCAACCTTCACTTTTCACAGAGTAAAACCTATCCAGCCTTATGTCAGGGAGAGTTAGTTTCTGTAGCGTGATGCAAAGCAACCAGCCAAGAGGTAGACAGCTTATGGGACTGCAATAACAAAGCAGCACTGAAGTGATATACTTCTCTGTCAGTATGGTTTTTTCCCTTTAAAAATTCTGACTGTGCAAATATTGAAGCTCCTGAGAAGGAATAATCATGTTTAAATCATTTTCTTAATTTAAGGGTATACAAATGTTTTCTAATGAGCAGAAAATGAATATTGTGTTAGGATTAGCTGTTGTATGTCACATTTCATGCATATAATGCACTACGACTAGTGCTGTTCAGGAGAAAAACCATAAATGAGCACCAAATGTCCAGTGTAGCAATACATTTCAATGTATCATTAACAAAATAACAAAATACTGTGGATTCTCATTTAACCAGTAAGAAGTTACACATATATTGGGATTAAAATACCGAGATATATTTCCTTTTGTGCAGAACCCTTACGACTGCACAACATTTTAGATCCAACTATTTCGATGTCTGTGGAGCTACAAACAGGACATTAACAGCATCTGTGTCAAAAGTAGCTTTGCTTTTTTAGCTCATGCCAGTCATTTGGAGTCCTATCTTTAACGTGAGAATGTAGCATTCCGAATAAGAATCCTCGCGTGACAACAATTAGGTAATATACTAAGGAAATTCATCTAATAGCAAACTATTGCACACATATCTGTGATATATCTATGATACAACATAAACCGTACTCTCATAAATCAGAAACGTTACTCTCTGGATGATTGACAAGAACTTCCACACCTCAGGAGCCTAACAGGGAGTGGAAAGGTCAGACGTTATTTTCTAAGAACAAAAATTATAGTAATAGACAAATTTGCTCTTCTCTGAGGGTGAAGTGATTGTCTCTAATAGAAAACACAGTGTTGGAGTCCACAAAATTCTCAATAGCCCACTGTTCCACAGGGGGAAAGAGCAAACATGGAGGACTGAACAAAAACCAACGGTAATCCATCATAAACTGCACAAAAAGCAGTAAATTTGCTTTAATGTGAGGAAACTGACAGTTTCTTCTCAAGCAATTTTTCTGGAAGGGATGAATTTAGGACTGCATTTTGATTCAGTCACATTCGTCTCACTTCCTCTCAAACCCAGCTGATTATGATAACAGTGCTGGTTATTATTATTTTGCAGTGAAAATCTCTAAATTCCAGCATTTGAATTTTGAATTAAATAACTTAACCAAGGGACAGGTTTCTAGTTATCAACCCTGACTGTAGACTTCTGGTGACATATGTTGGATTTCTGAAAAAGGAGTTACCTAAAAATATGATTTATGTAATTATACTTTCACGTTAAATTTTTAAGAATTTAGGAAAGATATAGAAATACTCCTTTTAAGCTCATCAGCATTATGCATCAAATGGAAGCTTCTGTTATCTTTCAATGTCTGAACCATTTTTCTCACTCAGGTGTTCGAGAGCCAAGTAATATATTTTCATACAAAACCTGAACACCGAATAACCACCTTTCTCATCTCATGCATCCGTAGAGCCCCAGGCTGTCACAGAGCTTAGACTCACAGCAAAAGGACAAACCTGCTGCCACGGACTGAATGGAAATAGATTATTTTGCACAAATGAGACCCTATCTGCTAATTTCAGACAGGATAATTCAGGTGGATAAATCCAAACACCAAGTGCACTGGGAGTGGGGGTGGGCAGAAAGGCCAAGACATGGCCATAATCCATCCCAGCCAGTAACTCCCCCTGCCATTACCCTACTTTTGTGTAAGCCCCGTGTAAAACCTCATTCTCTCACCTTTTCTTACAAGTTACTTGTTCTGCCCTTCAAAATTCAGAGGCCTTTCAGCCCTTTCCAATGGCAACCATGCCCCTTCTTCAGATCCTGATGAGTACTAAGCTCTGAGAACTGACCTTGGCTTTCTGGGTTAGCCTGAAAAAAAGGAAAAACTTTCACTTCATTCTTGTCTGCCCTGTGATCCTACACACCACTGCACAGAGAACGGTCCATAAGGTCCTGCATGGTAAATCTGTGCTTCTGTCTTTCCTAAATCTGTCTCTTCCACTGCAGTGAAGTCAAAATCATATTCCCCCTCCTTTCTGAGATGGCTACAGTGGTTCATCTGCACCAAACGGACCAATGCTGAATTTATTTTATATGCTAATTTACATGATAGCTGCATTCATTAAAATGAGATCTTGTGTTATTAAACTCCTGTAGAGTAATTGTGATTGAAATTTGTCCACGAGCTACACACATTTGAACCTCATGAACCAGAAAAGAATTTATAAAAGATATTGCTTAAGCACAGGCATGTTGTTTTTAAAATATCTGAAACTGTAATTTATACAGACAGACTAAAATTGAGGATGAATACTATTTACAATCTGATTTAACACTCAATGTACAGAGTAACAGTAAAAATATGGAAGAGTGGGAAGAGAGGTGAACTTTTTCAATTGAAGACGATTCATTTCTCCTAGAGCAAGATAAACTTCACTCACGGGACTTCAGTGAGCGTTGCTCTAATCCTAAAACAGAATCAGTAAGATTTTTGGTTTCTTCATTGCAACCTGTGAAACTATCAGGCTATAAACCTACATCTGAGTTTCTTGTACTAACCTTCCCATTTACCGACCTGCACAGGCAAAAAAGCAGAGGTAAACTGGAAATCAAAATAATGACTGTAGGAAGATTGTAGTTTTTCACTACTCATTTAAAGATCTAATGACACAGCAAGAAGTTATTTTATTCTGTTAGAATGGAAAGATTGGTATAAAGGAATTGGACCTGTGTAGGATGGCCTAATCAAGACAAAAGTTTGACATTCATTAAAAGACAATGATCATGTGAAGATGGAAAAGGTTTACATGGAAGAAAATGATAATGCGACATGAAGCCAATTAAATATCACGAGATACAAACATGAAAACAGTATGAAAACATACTGTACATACCAAAAAATCCTTGCCTCCACTCAGTCCTCAGCAACATTTATTTTAATCACTGATCAGAAGAAATTTCAGAACTCGTTTAGTGGAACATATTTATCTAACTTTTGAGAATCAAAGCTCTTGCTCAGAAACACCAAAATATGTCTGAGTTATAACTATCCTTTAAGGATAACACTGCTTTGTAGAGTAAAAAAAAATTGACCTTTTTGCTTAGTAAATGCTATTAGTGATGAATAACCCATCAGCTTTCTATACCATGTCCAAAAAGCTTTTAGAATTTTATTGGTATGGTGCTCAGTTCTGATAATTCAGCTTTTAATGTAATCAAGAATATCACCAGGAGCTACTTAATTAAATCCCCAGTGCAGCATGATTTTAATTTTCAATGACTTTATTGAGAACTTTTTTTGTTAATTTTACAATGAGAAACTATAACCACTGTTACACAACTTGCAAATATTTCAAACAAGACAGCAATCTCCTATTTTTTTGATTTTTTCTGTTCCAAATTCAGCTCCTGAGATGGATTTTCTGCCTCAGCTTCATTTTCATCTTCCTGTAAAAGAAAATGAAAACCTGAACATTAATCAACTTATTGAAGAAGTACACTTTTTGTACTTATGCATACGTATAGAATTCTGTACAGACTTTTGTCATCTTTTGCCTGACCAGTAAGCATAAAAGTAAGCAAAAAATGTCATTTATTCAAGCATTTGATTTTGCTCAAGAGTTGAAATAAAAATGATATGAACACTCAAAATTTAAACAAGTCTAATCACCTACATTTATAGTAGAAGAATAATTTAATGAGTAAAAATTTCACTGACCAATTTACTGGATGGTTACATAAAGAAATTACTAAACCATACAAGCATGACATATTCAAACGTCTGCAGCAGACAGTATCACACACCTTTCTTTTGTTCTTGACCAGAGGTTTCCACTAAATTACTTTCAAATGCAAGAACTTTCATCATTGTTCTAAAAATTACTTTTGAAAAGCATCTGCCATTGAAAAATGTTTCATTTTTTTGAGACCAGATACGTTTACTTCACCATTTGATAAAAGACAATAAATTTAAGTTCAGAGACACTTTATGTGCTGCAGCATCGTATTTTTGTCCCATCTAGCATATTTTCTTGACAGGTCTGCCAATTTTCCAATTACTTGTACCACCATATGTTATCTGAAGATCAGTCAGGTCTAAAATAGGAAACATGAGCATGTCAGGCAGCAGCATGCTTACAATATTCTACTGCTTCAGCTCTAAGAGTTGGGCTCATAATTCACTACGGGTTCCTCTGGATCTCACTGAAAAAATGAAGTGACATCATAATGCCTGTCTCCATAGGAATGGGTACTATTTTGTGTCCAGTACAAAATCGTGACCTCCAAAGTATAAATTATGGAAGACTGAGAAAACTATTTTATAAGGCAACTTGCAACCCATCACATCATGAACAGTCCTTATCACACATTCAAAGTATGGCTAGTTTTCCTGCCTGCATTTTAATTCAATGTACAGAGAATCTTCCTCATTCCAAAAACACAAAGGAAAGCAAATGAATAGACATTTGGGAGCGAAGAAGTGTCCTGGCTGCTGTAACACTACTCATCACAAGCCAACACTTGAGAGAAAGGAAATCTCAGGGACATTAGGTGGGACCCAAGAACCCAGGGTACAGTTTCCTGCTTTAAAACAGCACCTTTTCTTCTACGAAAATAACTTTCTCTTTTTGCTTCCTAGTGCTCCTTTCACCAACAAAGGGTGTTTTGTAAGGATAATTATAATAAAGATTTAGAGGTACAAAATATATAGGAAGATCACATGGGCAGCACAAAATAGAATAGCAATAGAAAATCTCATTAAAAAATGTGGTCTTGTATTACGTTACACAACACTAAAATAAAATTGAAAAGCTAGTTGTTCTATTAAAGAAACATACACTCCAAACCATTCTGCTTCTAAAACCTCCCCCTTCTGGGGATAGGCTAGGCACTGAGAAATATTTACATAACTGACCGCTAAAGGCTTTTTTTTTTCCCCTTATCTTTCTGGACTGCCATCTCTTGATTACCTTTAAAACATGTAGTGAGCCCTGTGGCTCTTTTAATTCAGGTGAGGAAACAGGTCTGTGCATGTGTGTGAAACCAAAGATTGTTGATTCGTTGAAATTACAAGTGTAGCATCTATTCAAGAGTGTAATGTACAGTACACATACAAAGGTCAAAGTTCTAAAGAAAATAAAGGCAAGGCAGAATGGGAAACAACAAAGGAGCAGTGTGTAACTAAGCTTAGATGTACTGCTTACAGGTGACAAAGAATATCGCTGAATAAAAAAGCCACCCACAGAAACTTTTGGCTGCTATAGAAAAACAGCCAGGTTCTTTCGTGAAGGATTTGTTAATAAAAGAACAGCAAAACTGCATGTTTCTGAAGGTCCTTACCTAAAGAAGTTGTATCCCTACTGACCTCAATGCCAACTAATCCACCTTCCTAGCACACAACCTGCCATTACTCCAATGTCCTGACTTGTGCTCCCTCATACAGGGAATACAAACCCTACACAATCATTCTTTTCCCAGCACACTTGACATATTGCTTAGGGCTTCCTCTTCTAATAGAGGGAGCATGCAGAAATTTCAGACACTACAGGAAAAAGACCTGGCCGTACCTTCACTGAGCACTACAAGAGAGTGAAGGGATACTAGGCTCAATACTGAACATAGCTTCCTGAGCCTATTTTTGGGGACAAAAAGGTTTTATCCAGTTAAAGAGGTTTTGTAACAGAATCTTCTGGCTTTGTGTAGACTTGAAATGTTTTAATTCTGTGCTTATAAGGTCATGCTTGCTCTCTGGCAGATTTCCTAGGTTACAGCAGCAGCTGCAGTGATCAGTGTTTTCTGAGATGCAGAAATGATGGCTGAGTGGCTACGGCAAGTCTAGGATTTACTCTGTGTGAATACTCAAGATGGAAGCATCTGCTTTGGGATATTTTGCAGTACCAATACTCTCCTTTGTTCATCTCCTGTTGCTTCAACCAGGTAAAACATATCCAAACAGCTAAAATCTACCAGGAGAGTATAAATTGGACTTATGTGGGCAGATTCCCACACACAAGTTAATCAGGTCCCTGATTTATATTTTCCTATTTCTTGTTATTTTGATAATTTTATGCACAAAAGCTTTCTGAATAGTATTGTATTAAACCATGCTCCACATAGAACATCTTAATTTTTTAGAGGCACTTTTACTCCATCTCCACTTTCCAAGAACAGAAACAGTAACATTTCATTTTGAAAAAGAAATCTAAGTTTTGTATTTCTGCACATGGGTGATTGCTGTGCAAAAGGCAGAGTAATGATGGTTGATCTTTCTCACAGTATGAATTAACAAGGGCAAAAAACTTTTTCTTTGACAGATATATCTTCAGCCAGATCAGTTCCCAGACCTGTGCACTGCCACAGTGTCAGCACAAAAGGGATGGCAAAATTGATTCGCGCCGGACACTGGAAAGTATGAACCACCAATTCGGGCACTCATGCAGCTTTCTGCCAGAAAAGAAGTGACAGCAGTGGTCTGAGAATGGCAAACTTACTAATGACTGCAAATTATCAGAAAATTTTGAGTTGTGAACTCCCATGAATTATAAGAAGTGCAATATCACTACCAGTATACTTGGGAAAGATTTGAACTGGCAATTTAGAGCACACATAATAAGCATAGTCCAAGATGTGAAGACTCACTATTCTTTCAGTTTGCTGACAATGCAAAATTTCTATGAAAATTTTTATCTTTCTTTCCAATAACCCAAGAGGCATCCCAATGATTGCACATAGAATACTGATTTGGTTGGAGTTTCTAATGTCATTAATAATGTATGACTTTTCAGCTAAATAGCCTATATAGCCTAATGATCAAGAAATTATGCCAAACAGACTGCAGATTAAACATATTTAATATATTTGTTTTACTAATTACCACCTATCATTATCATCATTATAATGCTTTTAATTGTGATGGACAGCAAAGGAAAACCCTTTATTTTCATGTTATCTGTTAAAAACCAGTCCATGATGGCAGTGTGTAAAGTTGCTATTACCAGTGGCTACACAGCAGATGAAATACTGAATTCCAGTTTCTGTTTCACAGAAATTCAGTTCACATTATTTCTATTAATCTCACATCTCTATTTTATGTTCTTATTTATTTTGCTTCCAGCTGCCTATGACTCTACTGTCTAGTGCTTTCTGTCCTAAAAATTCTGAAACAGAGAACAGTCATTGTGATGTTAAAAAGTTCAACGATCAAAGTAGTTTTTGCTAGCAGATGTCCCAAATCAAACTTCTCTCTGTATCTTTTCTGGCTACAGACAACCATAGACTCAAATATTATACAGTGAATTTTGAACACACTCACCTAAAAGATGCCTCAGCACAGATCTGCTGACTTGTAAGAGTAGCAAAGGGAAGTGAATCCCTCAAGACTGTATGACTACTCCTACTGAAAAAGTGCATTTAACAGCCCAAAGATTATTTTCATATTGAAATGAATGAAGTTTACTACTCTGGAATTGTTGTTCTTTCAGATTTACAAAATCAACAGTGATAAGGAAAAGTACAAAGGGCTTTATAAAGTGCTGTTAAACCCAACACCCTGAATTGAAATGTCAGGTCAGGAGCTCCTTAAGCCACTGATGACTGGACACCTCATGACTGGATCACCATCCTGATGACGCTGATGGACTGATGGACCTTCCACATCACCTTTTTCCTACAACCTTTCCCCAGGCATTCCTCCTTTTCCCTGATGGAAACAAGGTATTTGATTAAAGGATCCTTTGGATGCTCTACAGATGTCTTCAAATGTCCTATGGACATCTTTTCCTGCAAACTACTTAGTCTACACTTGGTAGCTGAGCATTTATGGGTCACAGTAACAGAACACAGCCAAGAATTTAAAACTGAGACCCTACAATCTGCCACCTAAATAAGTGTTGTGAATTATTATTAAAGTATTGAGCATTCAATAGCTTTGCTGAAGTTAATGGGAATACTTCGATTTAGATGTCTTTAGGTGCCAAAAACTAAAGGCAAGAAGCTGACTTTTAAGATCCTATTTCTGAAAATTTTGATCTGACAGTTGAGAGAGACTGTCATATAACTTCATCCCCTTGGAAAGCATGTTTAAGGTCAACTACAAATGGTGCTCTGAGCAGAGAATAACAGGTCCCATGTGGAAAGTTAATTTTGTAGAAATTATTCCAGAATATTCCCCTGTAGACAAATTCTGGCATTAAAAAAAAAAAAAAGTCTAGAAATAGGGTTTTGGGTGTCCCTGTCCCTTTCTCTTTCCCCCCTCTCCAACAAATATAATTCAAAATGGCTAAGAATTTCCCTTTAGTTAACGATATGAAATCTAGAAGATGGCAGTGAATTAGACAATTCTTAATTCTACAGGGAATCTGACACTATTCTGTATGTACAACAGATCACATCTCGATTAACTGTGCTAGGAAATGCACCAATTCACAGACTTGTGCCTTACACTACACCTGTAATTTCTAAAGTTGCGTTACAAAGGTATACTTAATAAAATAAACTTGCTGTTGTGTGATTTGCAAACTATAACCCATATTCTAAACTTAATAAACAGCTATATATTACAGTATGATGTAAATGAACATCTGAATAATAAGAAAGTATGCAAAACACAAAAATATCCTACTATAATCAGGAATGACTAATGGGTTCTCTATGCTATCACATAATCTAGAAATATCATCTCGAAAACACCCAGGACCAAATTCAGATACTATTACTTTTCATAGTATCTTCACCCAAAAGAGCTGTAATATGACTAATATACTAAGCTCCAGCGAGGGTGTCCAGCTGGTATTTTATCTCCTGCCTCACAGACTCTAGCTAGCAAAACACCAGTTGGAAGTAGGTAAAAATACTTTTAATACTATTCAAAAATATATCAGGAAAAAGGGGTTTTAGGAACTACAAGAACTTTTCTTTGTGTATGCTAAAGTCTAGCTTTCCAATGTTACAGGCCAAATTTGGAGGAAAAGGAGTTTCAGGGCTAAAAATTGGGAGTTCAATCAGTCTCCCTGTTAAATTGGCAAAAGGTGAGCATCCAGCACTAAAATTCAAAAGTTATTTTTCTTCCGAAGCCTATGCTATCTTCTTCAAATGTATTACTGACAACCCTTATAAGGAAGAGCAGTGCAAAAATACAGAGTACAACTGGAACAGCTCTTTACCAATGGATATTAGAGGCAAATATGAATTTCTTGTGATAGATGACAGTTTTCTGTCACCGTAGCTCTGCAGTGATAAGGCAGCTGTTTGTTTCCCAAGAAAAGGAGACCCTTGCTACATGGATCATTTTCATAGTGACAGCCTTGACAAGTTTGACATTTGCTTCATGAAGTATTCTGAAGCAGCCATCAAGAAAATGCCCCCTCTGGGACCACTGGCAAGCTGACAGTTGTACCTTTTAATGCGCATCTCCGTTAATTCTTACTGTCAAAGCCCACCAAATTCCTACAACGAAATCTCTGCTGATCTGGTACATTAAAAAATGGAGGCTATGAATGAAGTAACCATTATAATGTAAGTAAACATGAGAGCAATTAACTGGAAGCAGCTCTCCACCCCATTTTGTTTAGTAAAAAGAGCAAGGCGTAACTGTTGGCGGTTTCCTTCACCGATGCAGTACATGGCATCCTGCTCTAGGTGGCAATGCAAGACTAGGAGAACTACTTTGATACTCCAGCTCTTAGGAAGCTCCAAGCAGCTGCATGTTTATCACAAACTCTCCTTTAACTTGCACTCGTACAAGAACTTTAAGTCTTTTTGAAATGTTTGTCAGTGTTCTGTATTTTCTATTTCCTTGTTTCTAATTCTGATTATACAGATAAATGTACCATCGCAAGAGCCCTTACAGTCAAATTTCATTTAACGCTTAGTACAGAAGTGGAATTTCATGCCAGATTTCAAATCCTCCATCTGTTTCTCTCCTTTTTAGGAGGCAACCATTCCACTAAGTGGCCCTTTTGGCTGACTGCCACTACAGTTGGGATGCTCTTCAGGGCAGGTGGTGCTTGAAACCCAACCATTGTTTTACAAGTTCAGCTGGTTCTCCTTGAAGAAAGTAGAAGAAGATGTTTGCTCTTTAACAATTTGAGTCTTTAAAGGTTTAGGTTTATGAACTTTAGACTGTATCTATAAATGCTTAGATATCACAAACCTGAAACATCAACTAAGAAACAGATGACAAGCAACTTTAACAGGATTGTACTGTGCCTGTATGGGACGGGCCTCCATAATTCCCGCTCCTGTCTCAGAGTGTACACTGGCACTAGTTTTCAAGCCTTCAAGTCTGACACTGTCCTGATTAAGATCCTTTCTAAGGCAAATTTGTCACTTAATTATAATACTTATACCTGTACATATATAAACATATACATGGAAACCACAATAGCATTTTCTACTTATGTGGCAATATAACAATTATTTTTATGAATTAGAAATTAAAACAGAAAGTTCCACTCATAGTACTACTACAGAATAATATTCCATTGCCTAGAAATGCATATTCTAATCAAATCAAGATTATTTTAAATATTCATGGTGATATTCCCACCATATTTACACTATAGCTTTACTAAATTATAAGAAGCAAAACTTCTTCATGTTTGTATTCTTGATATTAAGGAATAAAATGGCTTCTTCTTACAATAGCTACATGAGAACAAAAGGTGCTCAGGAAACCAATAAGGAATTAATAGCTCTTTTAAATTATTTTATTTCTAAGTACTCTTTAATTAAAAAAACCCCAACAAATAACAGGCTAATTTTTAACTGTTCAATTGTGAGGCTATACATATATCTTGGTAGTTACTAAATGACAGCTGAAGATTTTTTTTCATGCTTTAACTGTTTTCACAAGTAAGTTTGGCTATAGACAGCCTTTTATCAAGAGGGCTGAACATTCTTTGTTTCCAGAATGATCAACAACATCAAATAGAAAAGTAGGCACAACTGAGTTAGATAAAAATGCTTCTGTAAGCTACAATCAAGACACGCTGCCCACAGTTGAAGGCAGCTGAAAGACATCACTCTAAACATCACTGAAGTACAAGTTTTTAAAGGGAAAATATAGCACTACCATATGAAAGGAATAAATTTATCTCAATAACAGAGAAAATCTAGACCCTAATGAAAATGTTTTAGGAAAAATGAGTGCATTGCATGCTTCTGACCAAAATTAATTAGAGTTTTAATGTTTTACGTTTCCACCATAATTCTTTAAATGGTGCATTTATTTCATAGTAATAAACACTCGGTTCATTAAGTAAAGTTCAAAATCTGTGTTACTTGCTACATTTAACAACCTTTGGCCCTCTTCTTCAGTATTTCTTGATTCAGGTTTCCAAAGCATTGAATAAGCAATTGAGGAACACAATTAAATTTCATGACTCTGCATATTTAGGATTCTTATTTCATCTAAGACAAAGGACAATTAATCTACCATTCTATACTGAATTCCAACTTTAGTGAGCCATGATAGATACTGAAATGAACTTACAGGAAATGCTTAATTAAATTACTGTAAAAAGCATAACCAAAGTTTTTTCTTTCCTTATGACAAAAGAAAATGCACATTTAATTAGAAAAAGTCTACTGCAGTATTATAAATTTAATAACTTGGGAATTCATGAAAATATTGCTATAATGCGACACCTAACAATTCAGAAAGCTTTTTTCTCCTTTCTTTTATATTTCATCAGAACATTTCACCTGAGTACAGCCATGAAATACTGTTCAGGCTCAAGGCATAAAAGATGGATCTTTCAGTGGAATTAATATGATGACATAGGAGCCTGAACGACACAGCAAAGGCCTTTATTTTAGTCAACTATTTTCCAAAATGTGATATAAGTAAATGCTGTAAAAATGGCTTTGTATTTGTTGTAATACTGAATGCCTGTATTTAGTCACAATCCATGAAGTTGCAAATAAAACTGATAGAAATGGATGAAGGTGTAGAAGTAGATGGAGGATAGACTATGACAGCAAATAGAACCTGTGCTACTGATGAAGAAATCGGAGATGGAAGAGACTTTTGCTTTTTAAAAACAAACACAATTCCTTTCAGTAGGTCCCCCAAAACACATACTGACATTTAAATTCAGAATCCAACAACTATAACTAGACAGATGTTTCAATGATTTCAACATCCATTAAATAAAATCCCCAAAAGAACATTCTAGGCTAGGACCAGATCCACATCTTCACCCTAACAACCCAGGTACAATCCCTCATGGAAGACCTACACCTTCCCTACTGTTATCATTCATTTAATCTAAATTCACACTAGCACTGCAGACCTACCCAGAAGTCAAAATCATTCCTTTATAAGCTGTATAAACATACTTTTAATTTGACAATATAACCCAAACATATGGCTATGGACCTGAAACCAAACCAGACAAGAAATCTATGGCTTTAGAAGTTGGAATTCAGTTGGTTTGATGGCAAAGGAAGGCTTGTAGATTTGTTTAGTTTTCTATTTTGACTTTATTTCTGATATGTTCTGATCCTGTAATGATGCCTGAACAGTCCTGCTTTATACAATAGATCAACTCAGCCGTATTTGAAGCATCAAGGGTGTATTGGTGATAAACCCATAGTCAATTCTGAGTCAAAATTGTAACATTTAATATACCAAGGTTTCACTAGTTTCAAGCTGATCAGATTCTAAATTAAAAAATGAATGTATTAGGTTTAACAGTAGAATGAATTCTCTTCAACCTCCACTCGTCTTTGCATTTCCGAGTGATGTTCTAAAGCCAAATGTTATTTAATTCAGTGGGTATACTAAGGGATGTTTTGGTAATTTGTCATGATAGCGATGTTGCTTGACTGTAATTTTTTGAAGTCAGAATCTGATGAAACTCTTTCAGTTGGAAATAATGCAATGTCCAACCATTTAAGGTAATGCTATCATCAAAAGGAACTTCACAAAAACTTGCCCTGTAAAAGCAGCACCTGCCTCCAAACACACACTGATATCCTTCCAAAATTTCTTCTCTAACAATATTTATACACTTTGTAAAAAAAAAGATTAGTTGCCTTTCAGAAATTTAGAATCAAATTAATTGACAAACCTCACCTTGGTGCAGGTAGTCACCACAAACAGGGTTCCTTGCAGGTTCATGGTCCATTTCTTTCTGCTAAATCTAGAAGTTATTGTTTCACTATACTACACCAAAGCCATCTTGTGGTTTGCCAACAGCTTGCTTCCCATCTCTCCCTGCCCTCCAACACATCACACATAATTTTGTTAGAAGAGTGGGAGAAAAAAATACATTGATGTGATTCAATTACTGAAAAGCTATATTCTAAAAGATTCCAAAAGCTAAGGAAATTTGGCTATAACTAATTAGTGTTTTGCATATTTACGGTAGAAGAGCTCATTACAGAGCTCATGTTATAAATCATTATTTATCTACTTTTTCCTTAAAACACTGAAGCCACTGTTGAAACTCCTTTTGAAGCTCACTAAACTCCATTCCTCAGAGGACTACTCACTCAGCAGGTTTTTTGTCTCCCATTACATTATATCATAATGCCTCCAAGACAATATTCTTCATAACCATTAAGGGCCACAACTTGCAAACACGTATACATGCATCGTTCATTCAACTCATCTGATCACTGAACTGAACGGTACTATTTACTGGGGTTATGTATGAGATATACTGTAGAACAAGGCTTCTCTGGAATGGAATACTGAATTTAAACAGCCCCCGGATCAAGCATGGCATTTAAATTATGGGTATTTAAGAGGAAGTTAAGGTTATTTTCAGAGGGCTATTTTTTCCTGAAATCCTAGTGCTGCCAGTCAGGTGCCTCTAAAGAGTTCCTGCCCAGCACCTTACGTAGGGTCAGCAATGGCCCTGCAGCGACGTTCCGTAGTTGCTGCTCTCTGCTTTTGTACAACAGCTGCTCTCGTAACTGTCAGCGTTACCTAACAATATAAAGCCCATGCTTACATATTCATTCATTTTACTTCGTTTCAAGCTATTTGTCTGTTTTTATTCATTGGCTTTTCTCTTTCTGCATATACAGGAGCTCCAGGAATTGGATATCATGATTCTAGACTTAACAGCCAGTAACTATTTGATTATTTTCTGTTTACTGATGATTTAAGAGAATCATCATATGTCTCCTTTACTCACAAAACAGAACAGGCACTAAAAAAAAAAAAAAGGTTATGTAGAAAAAACAGGCTCATGTTCTCCTGTGGCAAATGCTACCTAGTAGTTGATACAACTAATTTTGCCTGCTTCCTCTCATCTAGAGGTACCTTAGACAACGCAACACAACCAGAACTACAAAAGTCTGTAGCACTGCCATTTAAATCAGCATTTAAATTTAGAAACAAACACGTAACTGTACTACTTCATCTGCCAAAATGTGATTATTAAGAATATGAAGACTATGAAGAAAACACAGCAAATGCTGTCTGTTTTGGTAGACAACAAATCAAGAACCTTACTCTTCCTATATTAATTGATGCTTCCCTTTGTTTGTCAGTACTCTCCTTAACGTCAGCGACAGTTACTGGCATTACTTATTTGTGACTTGAAGTGGACTGAAGTATTTTCAATTCATTTAAATTCAAGGAAACCTTTCAGGAGGTAAGTTCTCAGAAAAGAAAAACCTGAAAAATTTTGTTAGCTGTTGCTTCCCCTGTCCATTCAAAACCCCCAAAATGATGCCTTTTAAGACCTAGATATAGAAAGGCCTCTAGCTCCTTTCAAGATTTTGCTGTTCAATTTGGTAAATGGTAATATATCGATATAATATTTATTTAATTATAATATTAATTAATCCAAATCTTGGCTGAGTCATATCATGCCACATACTGTACAAACACATCTGGAGAGTCTGATCTTGCAGAGTCTAAAATCAGTTATGAAAAAAAATGAAAGAAGAAAAGGACAGGAAGTAAAACATCATAAAAGCAAAGTGGGTCAGGATAATGGGCATGTATCTCAATCACATTTTTGTGCCAGGTATGGCTAATGAATGAAGAATGATTAAAAAGTGATTATCATCAAAATGTATATAAATATTTCATATAGAAATATTTTATATTTCTTTATAAAACAAACACACTGACTATACAAGACAGACATAAAAAATCAGAGTGTTATTGCAGATATTTTATCAAAACAGTACTGTGCCTTGAGGAGTCAGTCTGTAGAGGTGTGCCTCTGGGGGGGAAACAGAGTGGAGGTCAAGGTGAGAACTCCCCATATGAAGCGTGGTATGCAGAGAAAGCTGACAAAACCTCTGGATAGTGAGCTGGAAAATATCACTGGAGGAGAGGAAGAAATGGACGAGTGGTACGTAATAGGATTTATAATCTAGAGGAGGGTCACTTAACAGGAACCAGGATAAAGCTAATGCATGTGTCCATAGTAAAGCAAGGTCTGAGACTCAGATGAGGAATTTCTCAGCTAAAATCTCTGACATTTGTCCCCCTACTATAACACGTATTCGGCCTGGAGGGCGTGGAAATTGAACTCGCTGCTACATTAGAGAACTTATCCGTAAAATGTGAATAATACTACTTTCAATGTCAGGATGGAGCTCTACGCATGAAAAGATTTATATAAGTGCTAAGTGCTGTCATTGTTATTACATTCAGAAAGTACAGAAGGCTTTAAAAGCGTTAACTTTTCTAGTGCAGAACATCACCTGTTCTTTCTGAAACCAGCAAAGAAGACATAAAATCAGTGCAGTTATTGCAAGAAATTGTCTGGTTTTAAATTCTGATACATATTTTTTGTCTCTAGGAAAAGTAAACAACCATTAATAGCAGGAATTTTATGATACACGATATGGTATAATATGCAGCAAGCAATAAAGCATATGAAAAACAGTTCTCCTTCATATAAGCTTGTTTTTCATCAGGAAATTATTTAATTGGAAAGATGCTTTGAGAGCAATCAGAAGGCAATGCATAAAAAAGGTGTCTGGTTTGAAATGATGAAAAGAGAATGGAGTCAATTTTTAAAACATAATGAAATAAGGAAGTAACTACCAAGGCAATGCCAGTACATCAGCCAGCGGGATCAAATGAAATTGATGTGTCTATTCCTCTTTTTCAGAAGGACAAGTACCTGCTCTCCAAGGAAGACCACATCCTAACAGCATTTAAGTGGTAGTCAGTATCCTCTCTGGGAAAGCTGCAGTGGTCAGCTTGAGTTAGATCAGTTCTTTCTATGTGAATAGACGTTCACATTAGGCTATCTTGCATTGTGTGATGATAATTGTTAAGGGTGTGGCCCAGAATTACATCTTTGGGTGCACAAACTTTCAGATATTTAGTTTCTGATTTTGGATTTTTAAAATGTACCATTTATGTCCTGTCTTGTGCTTACAATTCAAACTTTGCTGTTTACACAATGGACAGTGGAAGTTTCACAGACAATATTCCCTTCATCCAAGAACAGCAGTAATTCGTTTGTCCTAGCAACACAACATTTTCAGGTATAGTGAGCATTGCCTCTACATATAACCAATTTTTCCTCTCGAAAATCTTTATTTCATTGAGAAAAATAAAAGGCAGAATTTTCTTTTGTGTATTTAAAAGTTTAATTACAGGAGGACAGCTATTGATACTGCCCAACAGGTTAAAATACTTGCTCTGAACAGAGCTGTCACTAATACAGTATTTACATTTACAAAGTGATTTCTGCATGAATGGGATTGTTCCAGGCTGAAAACAACATTTTTAATACCGTAAACAAACAAGAGATGAATGCACAAAATGAACTGTTTAACAGGGGTTTATGTACCCCCTGTGCATTGTATTTGGAAATGAAGTCCTGAAACTCAGAGGCAGAGGGATTCTCCATGGATTAGAAGAGAGACCCGCAGTCCTTTCAGCAGCATCCTTTTATACAAAATTTGGCACTGAGACTGTGTTTGCTTCAGCAAATGACTTCACGCTTTGTCCTTTTAATCCAATTTCCACCTTAATATAGACTAAAGTGTAGTGAAAATACTGAAAGAGGATGCCTGGAAATGAATTGCGTTAGAAATCTAATCCAGGCGGTAATCCAATCCCACACTGTCAGCTCCTCATTAACTGAGAAGTTTAACCCACAGATAGCTTCATATGAACCGGCACTCAGAACTAGCTAGGACCAGATATAATTATCACACATCAAGATATGACTCAACAAGGCAGGTAAGAGGCTAAGGCTGACAAAAAGAAGAGGAACAAGCACTCTATTGAAAGCCACAATAGTTGATTGTAACACTTACCCCAACTTGAATAGCTCGGATTTGTAGGTTATTACAGCATTAGGTACTTTGCTGGTCCAGCCCATAAGTGTATAAGCTACCCTATTCAGCAAGAGCTTCCTCATTAGCAGGTATTATCTCCTCTTTTCTATAGGCCAAAGCACCCATGCGTACCTTAAAGCCACCCCACAGCAGACAGAAGCCTGTTCAGGAAACCCTTATTCATATTTTATCGCCAGGGAAAACAGTAAGTTCTCAGTCGATGAACATTGCTACTTTCGTTTTTTCTTTCTTAGACTGATTAACCACAGGTAACAACTTGGACAACGTCCTGAAAACGACAGACACTTGTGGACGCCAGCAACTTGCCATCTATGTGTCCTGGCAAAGGAGGGCCAGAAAACCGGCGTCACCCTGTCTCCCTCTGCAGAAGCTCTGGGTCCATTGATGACTCAAAGGCAACGCAACATTGCTGCTCACTGCTTGTGGATATGATGTCAGGCTTTCTGTCAGCACAGTGAGATTCACCAGGTATTTAAATCAAAAATAAAAACCCAACAATCTTTAAGCGACTTAAACATGATGAAAGCATACCACTAAGATATTTCTATCCAACATTCCTTTTTATCCTGGCCGAACTAGTGTCTATTCATTGAGATCTCTGACTTTAACTCATGCCTTGAGCATAAGCAGGAGAAAGCAAGTGGTACCTACTCAAATTAAAAGCAGGTATCAATAAACCAACGGATTACAGTCCTACAACTCAGAATCTGCAGAAAGCACAATGCAAGTGCATCGGGTGCCAGAGCTCCCTGGCAGCTCACTCTAACAACCTTCAGTACCTAACTGCAGCTCTCCTACTTCCCTTCACAGTGGGAAAACATGACAAATATAAGCCAAGGGTAGGTAACTCAAGTTAATTCTGTAGCCTGGGGATCCATGCTAAGTTCTCAACTGGTTACCACTGGCAAAAAGGAAATGGTATATTCTACCATTTGTGAAGCAATCATTTTCTTAATGTAGTTTCTTTTGCATAACCAAATTCGTCAGTTTTACACACTTCTCCACAGGAAGGTAAATTGTTCCTTAGTAATATCTACAATTTCTCACAAGATATAAGGATGTTATTTATACAGGATATTTCAAAGTTAAGCTGGTAGAAGCACAAAAGTGTGCAGGAAGGAGGAAGAAGACCTAAGAAAATGGAAAATAAATTTCCTGGTGTGCTGGTTTTGACTGGGACAGAGTTAATTTTTTCCATATTAGGTTGTATGGGACTAAGTTTTGGATTTGTGCTGGAAACAGTGTTGATAACCCAGGGATGTTTTCGTTACTGCTGAGCAGTGCTCACACAGAGTCAAGGCCTTTTCTGCCTCTCACCCCACCCCACCAGTGAGTAGGCTGGGGGGGCACAAGGAGTTGGGAGGGGACACAGCTGGGACAGCTGACCCCAACTGACCAAAGGGCTATTCCATACCATATGGCGTCATGTGGTACACAAAGCACATAAAGCTGGGGAAGAAGAAGGAAGGGGGGGATGTTCGGAGCGATGGCGTTTGTCTTCCCAAGTAACCATTACGTGTGATGGAGCCCTGCTTTCCTGGAGATGGCTGAACACCTGCCTGCCCATGGGAAGGAGTGAATGAATTCCTTGTTTTGCTTTGCTTGTGTGCGCAGCTTTTGCATTCCCTATTAAACTGTCTTTATCTCAACCCATGAGTTTTCTCACTTTTACCCCTCTGATTCTCTCCCCCATCCCACCAGGGGGGAGTGAGCGAGTGGCTGCGTGGGGCTTAGTTGCTGGCTGGAGTTAAACCACGACACTTGGCAATATTCTTTCCAAGGTGATTTGAACTGCACTTTGCCTTCACTGGCTCTCAGCAATAAGCTAGTATTCTTGCTTAATGAAAAGGATTTGCATTCCTGGTCTATGTAAAAATATAGGCTGTATCTGTGATTCTCTTTTTCCTGTTGTTTCTCTGAGGTGAGAGCTAAGGTTTTTATTTTGTTTGAATAGTTTCATTAAATGCAACACAGCCCTCCCCTACTCCTTGGGTAAAGTCCCAGATATATTTTTTCATTTTCAAGGTCTTACCCATTGATACAAAGAATAAAAGGGAATTTTCTCCATGCCCATTTGGTTGTTTTGTTTTGAGCTGATAGCTTTAGACAAAAGCAGGTGGAAATAACGTGTCTCAAGGCCATGCCACCTTCCTCCCACAAACTACTTCCTTTTGCTGCTTTCTCAACATGTGGAGAACTTCACCCTTTGGTGGGTGTTCCACCATCTCCAGGCTTGTTTCCTTCTAGGTTTCACAGTCTACTTCACAAAATTATCATCTTTTTAACTAGGAAAGTTCCTGAAGATCCTTAGGATAACACTTAAAATCTTCTTAGTATCCTTTCCTTTAGACACAAGCTCTTCCTTCTTTGTTGCTGTTCTCTGCCTACTTCCTTAAAATAACATCTTCTCTTGGTACAAGGATAAGGTAGAAATAACAGCTTACCACTTATAGGTATGTTCAAGGTGGGGGGACTGAGGAGATTTTCCTAGAAAGGAAATATCTGGCAGTTGTTTTGCTTTTTTTAAATTCTGAATTATAATTTTTCCTCTAATCTGACATTTAAGGGAATCCAAGAGGAAAAGCTGAAACAGGTGTCAGTCTCTCTCTCTCTAAAAAATTAGAAACACATTTGGGGACTACGGCAATGTGTTCCAACCAGAAAACCACCACCTAAGGTGTCCATTTTGTAATGGTTGACATAGGCACTGAGTATTTCACTGATAAATGTAATTTTCAAGTCATTCATCTGTCATAAAGACCTTTTAAGCCATGAGTCTTGTTTTCTGATAGGGAATATATGAAGTTATATTTAACCTCAGGTTTATTCTGTTGAGCAACATACTTTATCCACCTCACCAGGAATGACTGGAAGTCTAAAACATTTCAGATGAAAAGATACAACACAGAAATTAATTTTTCAACTGACTATGTGTTCAGCTTCTTTGTTTGTTTGTTTTAAATAACAGCCCACCTGTCTATTCCATAGCCAATAACAGCAGTTGCCAGGCTTCAGTCCTTATTCTGTCCTTTGGGAAGAGAACTAGTCCATGACTGAATCACTAATCCTTGCTTAGCACCATCCAGTCACTACTCATTCCAGTATTTTAGTTTACTTTTCTTCTGTACCTAGAAAATTAAGCTTCCAGTCTTTTCACGCAAAAGGAATTGTCAAAACCTGAAAAATTTTAGTGGGGTTGCGATGGGGTGGAGTGGAGAACTCAAGTCGCATTGTACTGGTCTATTTGCTGGTAAGCTATTACGTCAGCCGTTGCCCCTAAATCCTTTTTGGACATAGTGACAAATTTCTATCATCACTTTCATAAGCCAAACTTTTTAATATTTTAGAACTCCCATCACATTAATGTTTCATCACTCTGAAAAAAGATTTAGATTCTAACAGTGATAATAGCAGCCTTTGTCTCAAGGGTTACAGATTTTCTGAGGAATACAGCAGGTTGTGATCATATTTATATCAACTGAGATAATTTTTCTAACTAACTTTTATAGATAAAACCATCCTGCTTTCACCATGCCAGATGCATATTCCCCACTAATCCAAAAATGTTAAATGCGTAATTGAATTTCCTTTCCTCAGGGTATATGATTTCATAACCCACGCCAGGAAAGGGTACGAAGAGTCAATTGACAACAAAATGTCATGCCTGTCCAAACAAATGAAAGGCCAGATCTCCTCAATATCTCAGTTTGTGCATCATTCTCCTGCTTTCTACATTAACGTTTGTGAACCAGTGATCTATCAAGCCCTGCAAAATCAAGCAGTAGGTACTCTGCAGTTAACAATTTTTTTCATACTCTCTGAGAGGCACAGTCAAGCATATGTGGTCTAAGAAAGCAGCACTTCAGAAAGCCCTAGGTATATTCCTCCTGACTGTCTCCACTGAAATACCACTTTCAAATGCAAGATTGGCTGACTTGCTGGAGTTTCTAAGCCATGCACTTACAGCTAGCTGGAACGCTATTATGAAAAGAGCAATATGACTTTATTTCTGGCCAATGGTAGGCTTCCTTAATGAAGTTTTTTGGTACTGGAAGATGTGAAGCAAGCTTCTCACAAAGCATTGTGAAGATGTGAATTCTGATGCTGAAATTCAGAAGTCACCACCAGTCAATCGAAGTCTACCAGATTATATGATCCTGGAGTTTGCTTGCCTCAGAAGTATTGCTGTATGTTTGAAAAGTATGAAGGAAGTAGCAGCCAGTGTGCCTGCTCAATCTGCCATGAAGGCATCATACTTGTTCTGCAATGTAGGCAGGCTCCCATGGTTCAGGAAAGGATGAAAACAACCAAGTATTTCTCAGTACTTCTGTTTCAAAGCACAAAAAGCTGACTTGTAATGAAATCAATTCATCTAATGTATCCACTTTCTTGGAACAGATGATACCGAGGCTTTTCCAGAGCGAGAAAAGCCTCTGCTATATGCGACTATATGCATTGGTAGCCTAACACAGTTTTTGTCTGATGAACTTGTCCCACAGTATACCAGAAGCCAATTCTTCGAAAGATGTGCTGTGAACCCTAAGTTGCTAGCATGCCTCTTCATAGCCAAAAGCCAAACACATGTGACAGCCTAACATAAGTGCCTGATTTCCAACAGGTATGACCTCATACTTCAATACAGACATATCCTCCTATAGTATCTCTCTTATAGATACAGAAATAGGTATTTTAAAGAAATAGGTATTTTAAAGGAAAGAACAATGAACTGTTGTGAATTCTAAGTTCTTCGCATACATTTGAAGCAACTGAAAGCTCTACATAGTTTTCCGGAAGCAGACCCATACAGATTCAGACTGATCGATTTTTTAGAATGAAATGCTGAGTTTATTGATTCTGAATTTTGTGTTGTCCACCTAGTCAAGGTTTACTTTCAACATCAAATCTCTTCGAGTAGAACAACGCTGAGAGAAAAGCTTTTACCCGAAAAAAAAAAGTTTCCAATCTCACTTGGAGCAGTTGGTGGAAAATGGAACGATTCAATTGACTGCCTGCCTTTACTACTATTAATTTACCACGATCCTTCATAAGGTAAGAGGACCCAGTGGATCTGCAGGACAAGACCAAATATAAATGGTTGTCTGCTGTCCAGAAAATAACAATCTTTCCAGTATTTGCTCCTTGTAAATCGAGTGTGCAGAATTTACAGACACAAATGTGGTCGATGCCATTGCTTCTCTCTAATAAGCAGTGGAACCTACCAGTTAAAGGAGGTTCTCATCCTGCGTGTAGGCAACTGTTTAGCTTGAAATACTGTGTTATTTTAAGGCCTCTTGAGGTGATTGACCAAAATTCAGCGTACATAAACAGCATAATCTTAAAAAAGATGCCTAAAACACTGAATGAAATGTGAACAGAGCTAATCACTGCATTTTTATGTGGTTTGATACAGAACCGCTGTTAATTTCAACGACCATAACTCAGATTCATCCTTCCTGCGTTTGAGCTCTCTGAACGTTAGACAATTTACTTACACAAGATGCACTCGGTGGACAGTAGAAGGAATGCCCAGAACATAACTCATCACCCTTATCTTCCACATTGATTTTAGGATGGGATAGTGCAACAATTCCCTAATACATATGCTAAAAACATTACGGCAAGGACAGATGGCAAGCAAATGGAGTCACCCCTAACACTTTGTTTCTACAAAGTGCCCATCCAAGAGTAAATTCCAGTCTGTAAATAATCACAAAAGGTAAAGATTCAGAGTCTGTAGGAACTGGAAATATTTACAGAAGGATTTAAAATTAAAATTGTGAGTTTCTTTCAAGCTACTGATCATGCAGTATTAAAGAAGTTTTATTGCCTTATCATAGTAATTAATTTTTGTTTCACATTAATGACATTCTTATCATGCCTAAGATGCTAATGCAATTTGACAACAGCAAGTACCATAGGATCACTTACCTTATTCATGTGACTAGCAGGGACAAATGCATAACTTTACAATAATGACCTTCCTAACATACTAATTGCTTCCAAAATGAAGGACTGCTTCTCTGTTTTTGTCATGGAAAGGAAGGATTCAGTCTCACATTGTCTTTTAATATCTGATTTTTTTAAAGAAAACAATTATCAAGTTTCTAGGCAGCAGTTCTAAACTGAAATGTTGGGTATACCTCATAAAATTATATTTTCCTAAGTTTCCTATTAAATACATGACCTTACAAAATCTTCCAGCTTGTCTCAACATCCGTGTGATGTGATACTAGTGAGTGATTAAAGTTGAATTTATTGCAGGAAAAAAACACTTGGGAGTTCAAAGTAAAATTCTCATCAGAATATACAACAGAAAATATATATCAGAAACACCGAGTCTTCGTCTCAGCTTTCTACTTATTTGCAACAAGCTGTTCCAGCCTGTGATGGATGCTTTGGGTTTTTGTGGATGGGACTGGCTGCAGAAAGGAACGTCTCTTCTGGCCAAGCGCCTTGGACAGCAGCTCCCTCGGGAGAGGCGCGCTCTCCAGCTGCAGCTGGAGTTACGGAGCAAGTGGCTGTAAATGTGGGAGGTGCTGCTGCTGCTGCTGCTGCAGCTCGGGCTTGGGGAAGGAGCACTCACAAAGCAAGCACGAAACTTAACCACTCGCCCTTGAATGGGAAGTGGGTACCTTTCTCCCCTTGTCAGAGAAAGGTGGTATATGACCCTTCAAATGAATTCTGCAAAACGGGTGCAAGGCTTCGTCACATACAAGTTTTCTCCTGTGGTATTACTTCATTACCAATAGTGCCAACACCTTCCTGCATCTTCTTGTTAAAGAAACTGGAAGCATAGCTGAAAATGTGTTAAGATACTGAACCATAGTATTTGTGTATAAAATGCTTCATCACAAACATATTTTGAATTCTAATTACATGCTTATTAACCCAATTACTTTGCTATGTATATATTTAAGATATTCAAACATAATTATATACTGTGATATGTACCTCTCCTCTATTATGTTTACTGCTAAGGCTAATTTGAACTAAATTATGAGTCCATTGAAATATACTCAGCGTACACGTATTTTGTGGGCTTTTTTGCAAACTGTATTACCATTGTACAAAATAGTGAAGTGCTACATATATCTTAAGCTTTCTATAACAATAAAATGTGTACCTTTAGATTGATACTAAATAAGCATCATAATTTGTTAATGTGTTCTAAACAAAATATTTGCAGAATTAGTATGATGTTTACCGCAAGCTTGTTGTAACTTTCACTTGACCTTCACTTTTTTTTTTAAAAAAAGGTTTTCGTATTCATACATACATTCCTGTTGAAGATGGGGTTAAACTTGTCCGAAGCATTTTAATAAAATACTGAAGACCTCCTTTAATTTATGGCAGATATATTTTCAAGAAGGAAAATGCTGATATTATCTTGGTTATAAGCTCACTGCTGAAATGATTTAGATATTCTTTTCCTTTCACACAGTATCAGTATAAAGCTTTTCTTTGCAGGCAATGAATTATAGTTGACACTTCAAACCTATTCTATCAGTATCTTCTAGTTCAGAAAAATGAGAAAACATAAATATTTATTCTATATATACAGAAGAGACACAGGACTCTGATAAAAATGATCCATTATGGAATGATGAATAATTGTTACATGTGTCACACTTAGAACAGCAAAGGGCAAAAAAATTTGCCACTTTTTAATATGAGGATTTGAGGTTATTGTGTAAATAAAAATGCAGTCATTTTATCATATTGAGCTGATAAGTGTTTAAGCCCAGTGATTTCTGATGACATTCACTTCATGACTACATGGATGATGAAGCTGCTTGATACAGACCCTTGGTCTGATTTGATAAAGTCTATTAATGACGTGCTTTAACAGTGGAAAAATATGCAAACAGCCTTCCATTTTCCCAGTTTACATGTGCAATACTTCTCTAGCTTAAGCTTACCAATTAATAAGACTAGGAATCCATTTGTTCCATCAAGCGATCTGTTCACTGTCTTTAATCTTGTTTCTATTACTAACTTAAGTTTCTATATTACGCAGAGAAGTAGGGGTTATTATAAACTGCTGAGTAATAAACTCTGTAGGAAAAAAAAAGTGACATTTCCAAATATTTGAAACAATATTATCAGTCTTATTATCAGTCTTTCCTTTTTAAAAAAGCAAATCCCTCCTATTAAGTGCAAGCCCTAGCCAAAATGCAGTAAACAGAATACAATTCAATTTTTTTAAAATTTTTTATCCACAACGTCTGGTTTTATACTAGAAATAGAAACTCTTTGAGGAAAGGATCATTTTTTTTGATTCAGTGCTTTTAACCGTATAGCACTGACTGCAAAATCGAAATGTATTCACAATACAAATTATGGAGTTAAAAATAAATACTCAAAACGACAAGCTCTTGGTGTAAGATTGCCATGAGAAAAGTGTAATATATAATTGAACAGAATGATTTGCTAATTTGTGTTATGGGAGCTTCACAAACTAACATAAAGACCTCTTGCATATTAAATTAAAATTAAAATGCATATGGATTTAAATTAAAATAAACTAGCATTAATTCAGTAAATAAAAATCAGGAAGTTCTAAAGTTATAATAGTCTGGAAAATTGGCTAAGCCATCTTCTCAATGTGCTACATTTGTATTAAACAGTGAAATATAAACATAGATGTTAACATAGTGGGGAAAAAAAAAGAACAGAAGCCACACCCTGTATGCAATATTGCATCTGAAAACTTTTAATTTTTGACACTATTTCTTGGCTTCATCATTCCACCTGGACACTGGCAGGTTAACTTTTGGCATAAAGAAATAAGGAGCTGCACTGGGTAATAACAGATGTTTATCTAGGCCAGTTTCTTGTCTCCTTCAATGGCCACAGGCAGATGCCTAGGGAAGACTGCAAGATGAAGGCAAGAACAAATCAAATTTATCCCTATTAGTAGTTTCCCAAATTAAATGTTATTACTAAATACAATAACCTTTGAGATAAAGAAATTTCACCTGAAATACTTAGTATCATAGGAGGAATTTTGAAAACTTAGACTTTAGGAATGGTAATATTATTTTAAAGACCACTATAGATTCTTCAACCTTTCAATCTCAGATAAAATAATTCAATTAAAAGTTTATTTTCAAATTTTCTCTAAGTGTTCAGTGTTTCTACATGAGATCTTGAGGAAGGGATGAAGGGATAAAATGTATTTCCCTCCATGGCATAAGGAGAGATTTTGCAGGGTGTCACGCTTGTGGTGAAGAAGGAAGTTTCCTCTACTCAGTCTTTCTTACAGGAACTGGGGTTGGGTTGGTTTTTTGTAAGTTGGTGCCTCTGCAGATACTGAAAGCTTTCTAAAGTAACAACATGACTTGAAAATTGGGTTATTTTTACTCTGCTGCTTATCAGGCTAAAATATGAACAATGGTGACTTTTGGATTATCTACAGGCTCTGAATGACATTGCATCATTTCTGCCTCTACTCCCATTCCAAATACCACCCTTGAAACTACAAAGAGGGTGTTAAAACAAGCAACATTTTGCAGAAACCAACATCGAAAATTTTGCACAGTATGCACACACACAAATTATATTCTACGGCTGACTCCATTTTTAAATGCTGACTTACTGAGATCTTTTTCCCAGAGCTAACTATATAAAGACTGTCAGAAAATGAGAATAAAAATAAACATCTAAAATGCAGAAAAAATTCTCTGCTCCTTTCTTTATGTTCTCTTTCTTCACGCTTCCTACTTTTTCATATCTTGCCTACCATTTTGAGTATTATACCTCCTAGATTCAGAGCTACATTAGAACAAATATGCCCTTATTCTGGAGTTTGTGTTTTTTCCTACACTTCTCTAAGAAGGTATTTTCTAAAGGCCTGTCTTTATCCTCCTAAACTATGGATATTTATCTTGATAATATCCACCCTGTGTGACCAATACTGGATTAACCGAGTTTACCTATAGTGAGTGCCTACATGCAAAAAGTCTATTGAAAATTTGCAGGAAACTGGAGTCAAGTACAATCAAAAGTTTGGAAAACACACAGGGAACAATTCTTTTGTCATTCAATTGTACAGATTTAAGGCAACTTTCTACACTGACTGCTCATTTTGGAATTTTGGTTGTAAATCTCCCCCAAATTAGAATGTACGACTTAAATTTATGCTGTTTTTGAAGAGAGGATGCTCAGGTTAGAGTCCTAGATTTGAACATGGTTCCCTATACCTTGTTGAATCCAAACCAACAGAGAGAGATTTCCAACAAGCAAGGTGTGGATACACCTCTGTGCGTTAATACTCTGAAGTCACAAGGATGTATACAAGCACATGTATACCACTTTCTGTGCATTCCAACGCCTGCGGTTCTTGATATCAAATCACAGACTAAATTTTGTGTAACTAATCACCTGTCTGAGAATGTTACAAGTAGTAATTGATCCTAATTTGCAGAAAGAAGAGCAGGATTTTCATTAGTTATCACATTAAGCAGGAGCTCTTAATTGTAGTCAATCTCCTGAACAACCCAAATATGACAAGCCTACTCTTGTGGGGTAATCTGAGGGGAAAGCTGTAAAATGAAGAAAAAGTGCTCCTTCTGAATGGATAAACACAGAAGAACTGGACAATACACTAAAGCGAGAAACACTAATGGATATTTTGAAGGTTATTTTCATTTAATTTTTCTAGAGCACCGAAATTACAATGCAGACTCACTGTCAATCCTGGACCATGTAACTGCAGACTGCCACTGAAGAGGGAGGTCCTGGTCCACAGCTATGCAATCCCTCCGCCCTCCACGGACGTCACCCCGTGGTCGGCCAGATCAGCCCACTGACCCAGCTCACTCACCTTCTGGTCCAGCAAGACCAGCAGGCAGGCTGCGGCCCTTTCAGCAGCAGCGTGGGCTTGGGCTGGTGTAAACTGACTGAAGACTTCTTCTGCTGGCTACTGAATTGCAGAGCATCTCCAGGCCCCTGTCTTAGCCAGCAGTGAAACACATTCCCCTAGGTTAAAGCCGACTCTGGGTGCCCTGGAAAGCCCTCTGCAAGCATCTTTCTCAGTGAACACTGGCACAGTCTACGGAAGTTTAGACAAATACTTTTAGCCAGCTAAGTTATGCAGTAGGCATATCTCCACCACTTTTGTGTACATGGAGAATACAGAATAATACCAAAGCAGTCCCTTATGAGAGGACAAAAAAGTATCTTTATTGGCAGAAGGTGTGTGCTAATTTTCGCTACTTATCTTCAATTTCCTGTGCTGACTTCAATCAATTTAAACAAGATTCTTACCAGAATAAAACATATCAGGACTGGATAATGGAGAACCAGCTTCCCAAAGACACCACTCCTCATCACAGTCTGTGTCTCTCTGAATTTAACTGTATTTTCAGTAACATTTTCACAGTTCCCAAATAAAACAAAGCTCGTAACTATAGCAGAGAATATGTAGTTCTGGGTATTCCAGGTAATCTAGAGATTCTGGGAGATTAAGATAGTTGAGTAGCCACTTTTAAAAAATAAAGAATTAATTATAGGAAAACTGTTGACTTAAGGATTTAAGAGGTCAATGAGGGCTATGAAAGATAATGGTGTGTGTTAATCTACTTCACAGTCTTCAGAAAATACATACTTGGTGTTAACGTAAATTTAGTTTTAATCTACTGTTAATTAGGGTAGATTAATATATATATGACTATCACAAAAATACACATTAATAGCAAAAAGAGCTATTCTAATAAATAACACATCACTGATCCTACTGTGCTAAAGTATTTAGGTAATACGAACTATTCAATGTCTCGATATTCTGCTTAACAGTGAGAGAAATTTACAGAAACAATACTTTGATGAAGCAGCATTGCGACACTATTGGGATTGCACTGCAGTTCAGAGATAACCCTGAAACAACTGGGTAGGGAAAAATCTATATAACCTACATTATTAATGACTAGTGACTGACCTCTGCTTATCTTCACTACCTTAAAGATGACATTGAAATTTCCAACACTGCTCAAGCTTCATTATCTGAAATCTAGACTATAATAACTTAAAAGGGTTCTGATGATATTTTCAACCTGTCATATTAAAATAAACCAGAAAATTTCTGTCATTATGTATCACCTAGAAAAAGGATCATTGCTTTGTTCACATAGTGCAACATGAAGTCTAATATTTACACTGCATACAATGACCAGAGAATGTATTTGCTTAATTTTTCATTCAAATATTACAGATAAGAGAGAAGACAACAAAACCCTCAGAAAAGAAAGAAAAAAGAACACTAAGAGTGTGTACATAACATGTGGAAGAAAGGAGTTACGTTTACTTCCCTCCAGGAGAGAATTTCCATTGTATATCACACGTGCCACACAGCAAATTTCAACAGTAGCTTACATGACATCATACCATGCCACGGCATGAATACCTCAAAACAATCAAGTCATAGCTGACCAGATAGTGCACACAAGTACACTGAAGTCCACTGACATCAGTAAGCTATCAAAATATGCAGCAGGTGGGAAACAGCCTTCAACTTGTACAACTTGCTGCTGTTTTCCCACCTAAAGCTTGCTTAATTCTAATTTTTCATTCCATTTTCCACCCTCTTCCTCTAGCCAAAAAAAAAAAAGAATTTTTATGATTTAAAGCATGTCATTTAAGCTGAAATCAAAGCTGTTCTTTTTTCTTAGAATATAACTGGTTGTTTAATGCTCTATATAACACTTTAAAGGGGCCAAATATAACATGTTCATTTCAAATTGAATTTACAAAAATTAAAACTAATTTTTTTTTGTGGGCAAGGTGTTAAAGAAAAACAATACTTCTTATTAAATATACAGTAGCTGTAATTTCATTGTTTCTTCTGATCCTATCCATTTTAAAGAATGTTTCAGGTTGGGTTTTTTTTTTTCATATAAAAAAGACCCTAGTATCAATCAAGCAAAGATTTTTCCTTTTTGAAGGAATGAAATTCCCACTTATCTGTATTCAGAATATCAATACAAATTTGTACACAAGTGCTTCTAAATGCCACTGGCTTCCATTTTCAATGCTGCTATTTTTCCAGAGAAAGTATCCACAGATCAATGACCCTTTCATGTGATCTGGAAATGCCAAAGAATAATACCTCAGGGAAAACACTGTTTTCACTTGAGTTAAAATAATCATTTTTACAACAGAAAGAAAGCATGAAATCCTAAAATCACTGAGGATGCCGTTCAGAAAATCTATATACCTAGGGGAAAAAAATTAGTAGAGAACTAATAATTGTTCAGACAAATTAATTTCAAACTAAAGCCATGGTAAAATTAATGAATCTCACAGATTAATAAACTGCTCATTTGGCAGCATTTATTGTGGCACATTTATGCACGTTTCCCAATTTTTCTCTTACTTTTTATTAATTATGGCTACTTGGAATTGATGCTCTCCAGGGTACACATCAGTGCGTACCAAGATTGATGAACGCGGCCCAGACGTTGGAGTCATGCGGACGGTCTGTCCATGCGCGGCATCTGTGCTGTAACCCTGTACGTTTTCCTGCAGTGAACTTGCAGGCACTCCTGACAACAGAAATGTAGCAGGAAATTCCAGGAGCATCTCCGTTCCCCTCCATCACTGCATGAGAAAGACATTCTTACGCTGATGTGCGAGTATGTACTTTTGACGGGGTACTGCTTGCTGCCCTGTGCTGTCTTTCTGTCCTTCCCCCTCTTCTCTCCCCCAAAGGAGAGTCTGATATCAGATTATAACACTTATCGAACTTTTATAGCGTGCTTTTCTCTGTAGTCCACGTGTAGACAGTGGTGTAAATTTCTGAATTCAGTTATTTGGGTATTGGGGAAAAAAACCCACAACAGTTATTTTCTAAATTTCTAGCGTGCTTTTTTATTGCTTTTAGAAATATGCTTTTAGAAAACATGCTTTTAGACTGTCAGGCAATAAGAGAGAATACTGCAGGGATTCTTAGCTTTTGACATTTTTAATCGCCTCTGCTTTGGTTATTACACAATAGATATTTTCGTCATCTAAATATAATGTATCTTTGTAAAATCCTTTAAAATATGATTTCAAACCAATGAATGCCATTTTCTATTTGCCTTTAATTTCCTCTCAATAGTAAGTTCATCAGAGTGTAACAATTAATTAACTTAATTAAGCTAACTTAATTATGTTCTTTCATAGGTCAATATGTAGAGCTACTCAGATTAATAGCAGAGCTTGTAAAGTTAATCTTCTTGTATAATGCAAATGATGCCAAGTCATGTATTAAATACCTTCCTGCGTAACAGATGATATAGGACTGAATGTACTTTAAAGAAGGGCAGAGACTGTGAAAAGGTTAAATAAAGAAAAATGTCTTGGATTTGTGGAAATTTTAAACAGACCTAATTCATTTTTTAAATTAATAATGTTCTTCTAAGAGGAGCCCTCATTCCATAAGGCCATTTACAGTTTAAATATACATAAATAAATTTTGACTTCAAAAGCAGAACTGCATGACAGCATTTTCCAGCCATCTTGTGACCTTTATGTTTTGTTATTAAGAAGATTACATAAAACAGTCATGTGAAGAGATTAGACAGAAAATATGAATTCCTAACTCCAGAGCATTTGCATGCTTACTGTATTTCCCAGCTTATTTTAGAGAGGAATCACTTCAGTAGTCAAAGGTATTATGTTCTCTTCTCTGTTCATTATTAACTCACTTTTAACACAGTTAGACTAAGGCTTTTTAGGCATGTGGCTTAGCACTTTTGTTATGAAATATTAATGGGAACTACAGTAATCATAATAATTACTTGTAGAATCATAAAAAGTAAAATCAAACAAATCTCCTGAGGGCCAAATGATCTGAATAGCTGACTCAGCTCCTCTGTTTTGATAAATGAGTCTGATGGTTGGAACCCACACTCTGACCCGAGGAGCTGGATTACGGGCCAAATCACCAAATTTCAGCCAAGAAACCAAATTTCAATCTTCTCTACAATGAATCTAACTTAGGTCCAGAAAATATTCTAAATACACAGCAATTTCAGATCTGCAATCTGTTGCAATGAAGAGTTGCAACACAAAGAAAACAAAGAAGAGGGGTGCAATAAATTTTCTGTAAGGTGCTTTGAACAGGAGTGTAAAGGAAAAGGCTCTGAAAGTGTGAAAACCACCATTTCTCAGAAGTTTTAAAATCAGAATAAAGTACTAACAGACGCACCCAAGGGATCAATCCTGTGTCTGCTAGGGGATGGATGACACAGATGACCTAATGTATTTTCTTCTCTTTGTTAAAGTATGCCATGTAGCATTTGTGATGTTGCCCAAAATGAACATCCCAATCTCGCTGTAGCAGCAGGTTCAGAGTACAAATCAGCTTCTGTTCCAAAATCACAGGCCTACAACTTCTGGTATAAAGGAGGATTATTTATCTATGACACAGAGCGACTAGTAAATTAGCACTTATGATTTTCCATCAGAAAACAGTCTGCTAGGCCCAAGTAGCATGGAAATTTCCAATGACTTTTCTAAGCAGCAAAGCTCTTCAAAAGTTAAACAAAATAATTTAGTGTTCAAGAGTAAATATGCAGTCCAACCCACTCTATGTGGGTAACTGTTTTTTTTTTTCTTCAATTAACAGCGTGTCAGGAAGAACAACATATTTATAGCAACAACAGTCTAATACAATTCTTCTGTTAAATGAGTTCAAGCTAGCAGCTACGCAGAACAGGGGGAAAATATTGTTATGCCTATGAAGTTTAGAAAAGAATGCACAGCCTTTTCACAAGCACAAGCATAAAAGCTTTGCATTTATACATATAGATAGATATACAAATGTGTATTTTTTCTAATATTTTCCTGTGTTCTCTAAGAGTACACAGGCTCATTTTCTTGCTTCTTGCCAACGCTCGTGCTACATCATGATTGAGTTATTTTCTCAAATGAAAGATGTCAGTGATGGAAATCCAGTTATTTAACAGTCTTCTAATAATAGCAGATGGAGAAAATATCATATAAGCATCATCACAAGCTTTGCCATGGAATTACTTTCTATTCAATTCTTTCAGAACTTGTTACATCACGCTTTGTTTAAAAAGCTAACACCTCAGTGTAATAAAATAGCCTAAGGATGGATTGGATGCTCTGCTGATGAAGTTTATAGCTTTGGGTTTTTAAAAAAAATCTCTTTTCGTACTAACCCGAAGAGGCAACGTGTCTTGTTGGGAAAGGTTTTATCCTGAGATCAAGAAAGGAAGAGAACTCAAGAAACAAAAGATGATATCAGATGCCAATTGTGTTAATAAAAATTAAGAAACATTCCCTTTGCTTGTACATGAAATAATGCAGATGGCTCCCCCAGATTTACCAAGAATAATGCAATGATTTTAACACTGAATTCTATAATCATTTTAAGCTGCTTGTACCATACGTATGACTAATGGCAGACGACTTAAGTGTGGGACACATCTTTTCCTATAAAACAAAACACTATACCCCAGCTGTGCATTTCTAATGGAGAAAAGTCTGTGCTCTATCCAGATAAACTGCAAGCACTGAATGTCTAATAGTTCAGAAACAGATTAATGGGTACCTATCTTAATCTTTCTTTAGTTGAGAATCACAACGCTTTAAAGCACAGCTTTTATAGTTTTAATACAGCACTCAGAAAGCACCACAGGTACATAAGCTATTCATGTTCATATGCTACCATCACGTCATTCATATTTTACCCTAAAATGCTCCGGAATATATATACACATGCTTTTTTACACGGGAAAGTAGGGGGTTGGTTGGTTGTTTAATTCATTTTTTTTATCCAGAGAGAATGGCACAGCATTTCATCTGTATCTGTACTGCTCTGGCAATGCAGTCATTCAGAAAGAACAGCTCTGTTATCCTCTGCGCTTACACCATTAAAACATGATTAATTGATTTGCCACAGGATCGGCAAAGGAAATTAATGCACATAACTCATGTATTTCTATTTTACTTCTAATTGAAGAAGAGGATATGCCTCTTATGAGACTCAGGTTTAAGGGAACTGTCAAAACTGGTCTCTTCTTACTTAGATAACCTACCACTGACACCGTCGCTCCCCGTGGATTAAAGTGCTGCTTATGAGAAATGGTATCAAGATACAGCCCACCCCTCTGGCTCTTTAGCCACTACGTGAAAAAGGGAAAGCAAAACTACTCTAACAACAAACCTTCACTTTCTTCAACGTCACTGTATATTTGTCTAAAAAACTATATAAATATATTTACTAAATATACTGCAACTGCCAGATGCACAATGAAAGTGACCACAGAAAACAGAGTAAGGGTCATGAAATCTAATTCATCAGCCTTTCAATTTTATCAAACAATTAGAGTGTTATTCAAACAAGTGTATTCGTACATTTAAAACATTTTAAAAGCTCTGAATCTGAAGTAATCAACATGTCTAGAGAATTTTCTTTCATCAGTTCATGGTAAAGAATGTGTAATATCAGAGATATAATTTAATGTATTGACTCAGGGCATACCAACAATAGTGCAGTTCTGAATTTTGAAAGGGTTGTGGGAACAAAATTCCTGCTTTAAGCATTACTATTGGAGGGAAACCACCAAAACTATATAATTTAGTATAACATTTCAAGAAAATCAGTGTTATTCTACAGTTTCCTAAGAAACTGCTAAGAAGGTCTAATGAAATGACACTGAAATTAGGACAGCACACATCTGTCCCGTTTCAAATGCACTGAATTTTTCTTTCAATTCCACTTTTCAATTCCAATTCTTAAAGACGACAATAAATATATAAAATATTAACTCATCAATCACACAGGAAACTTCCTTATTTTAGTATGGATACTAACTAAAATCATGCAAGCATTCAAATCTATACAACTTAAATTTTATTGAGCTTTGCGCAGCTTTTGAAAACACAGAATAAGGTATCTTTCTAACTTTAAACGCAGCTTGGTTATTTTATAACCCAACGTGTTTCTGCATCTGAAATACACCGATGAATACACACACCTTCCTGAGTCCCTCACAGGTACAAAAATTTCACAGGTATCTAAATCTAAACACCCAACATTCCAATTATTTCTGCAGTGGCTTTTGTCATATGCCACATAGCTGGGCACTGTCTCTATCCTACACAGAGTTAAATCTGATTTTAGAGCATGAAAAGAGGCTGGGAAGAAGGGAGGCAGTAAGAGGAGCAGATGCCATCCTGCCCTCCTGTTGAGTAGAACTCAAAATTCAACCATCGTTTCTACTAGGAGGAACGACTGGACAAGCAAAACAAAGCCTCATCTGAGTGATCAAATGACATCCCACAAAGTTAAAACTGATGACACAAGTAACTGAGCGTTAGATTCAGACTGGCCTATCTAAGAGGAAAACAAATTGTAAGCAGGAAAAAACTACGCTTCATACAAATTAATGGGGCAACTCATGAGATTTTCCTTACTTTCTCCTACTAGAAGTTGTCTCTCCTCCCATTTGCAAGTCCAAAACTCTCTCTGAACATCACTTTCCACATCCTTCTCAGTTTTTCTCCACCTTCCTGAAATCCTTAGCTGTTAGCCATTTGCCTTCTTTACACTTTTCTCCTATTCCTCTTTTCCATGGCTGCATTTGAGCTTTTCCTTAACAACTGCTTTCTTACCAATACTGATGAGTTGAATTCAGATAAGACATAAATTATTATACAAATAATGCATCAGTTAGCAGCTGTAGTTTATTCCAAATATTAACTCATAAAGCAGATACTGATAGAATATAAGGGAGTTATGTTCCAGGAGACTTCAAATAAAATGAAAAATAAAAAAGGCATTAGTTGAAGTAAAGCTCTGCAAACACTTTTTTGGACCTGATTTTTAGGGTGTAATTCACAAAGGTTTGTTTACCATGCTGACTTACCCATGCGTAACTTAGATGGGTTGTTTCATGGTGGGTTCTGAATTTGGAAATTCAGCATACTGGTGCTCCCCTCTCAAGGTTCCCTGCAAATCCAACCACAAAACTCTTTCTGACTCACCTCTCTCTGTTTTTATATAAACTGCAGTAAATATGATTGGAGAAAGTCTCATGCGCTTATAAACACATATAATACTTTATGACCCCACATTCAGTAAAACAGCTTCAACAAACTATTACCGAGATATTTAGTAAAATTCAAAAGGTACATTTCCATCTTTCAATTCTCTGAAGTTTCCTCTCCCCCCAGTTTAGCTCGTTTTTATTCCACAAAGGCAAAAACTGTATACTCATCTTCCTTTCAGTTGCCTTTTACTAACTAACCATGTTTCGTTCCTCTTTCTGCAGCACTTTCCCTCTATTTTTATTTTTAAATATCATCTGTGCTCTCAATTTTAATTTCTCCAGTGGAGTGAGATAAATTGGCAAAGCTGAGACTTAAGAGGCAGAACCCATGGACCTCCATAGACTAGAGGTCCCTCTTCTACTCAAGAATATAAACAAAAGTATTACTAAAAGCTTATATTACTCTATCTTCAGGACTGTTCAGATGTGATAACCTGACTTGCTATCTTAGAATATGTGGTGATACTCCAAAATAAGTGAAGTACCTATTTGGTCTTAATCCAGAAGACACATTCTCCTGGCCCTGTACTGCGGACTTCCCTCTTCTTCAGACAAAGTGACAAGACTATCAGAGGAAAGGAGAAATTCAAGAACGTATTTGATAATTATCTAAAGGCTGCACTGAAGAACTAATAAATGGCACTGTATTTCCTATGGCTAGTATTTCATACTCTCCTTTACTGGGAAGATTATAGTCAAAAGAAATCTGAGAAAAAAGCAGGAAAGACTAGTCTTTATATTACCTGGTACTTCAATATCTTTAATAATAATAACTAAACTGTTGAGGAAGCCAAGATTAATAATATTAACATTACTCCTAAAGACGTACTTTCCCACAGAAATGGTTAATTTAAGGATAATAATGGTTCTCTGAAAGGATGATTCCCACCATAAAATGAAGTTGTGAGTCTGAATTCTGCAGACAACCTCTCCTCCAGCTATGGTGTACTGTGACAAGTACGCATTCCAGGGATAGAAAAAAAAAAAGTCATTGGCTACTTTACGGAACTACCTTACAAGCTGGCACCTTTTCTTATAACAACAAGGAGTATGGACTTATGATCATACTACATCATTAGCATCTAGTGTCATTTTTTGGAAAACAAGGGCACAAAAAAAGGTACAGTATTAGCGAGGGTCTTTCCTTTGCACGACCCATCAGTTAGCTGTATTTAAATTTAGTGAAGAATGACAAAAGCTTTACATCTACCTGTATACTTATGTACAGATTTTACTTCTGACTCTTAGTGTCATGAAGTTTAATTTGCCAGAATCTAACAGGACTCCTGTTACTGTCATGGCGTGAAAGACCAGAACAAGAAAAAAAGTATTTAAAAGGTAGCAGATGGAATATACTTGGCTTATAGGTACCATTAGTCAAGGTCCTGAGATTTACCTTGGTCTTGCATGTTGTTGGTATGGAAGGATGATTGAGCTTTAGCTTTAAAAAGTCTCTGCTATGAGTAAAACAACACTAGGCATGCAAAACAGAGGCAAACGTGTATCCCCCAACAGTTAATCTTGGAAAAGAATAGACACAGAATGTCCTACCTCTTCTGGACGTTTCTGTGCCACCGATACCAGCTCTTCAGAGCTACTTCTTGAGGTAGAGGGTACCACATTACCTGGGGCCTCTGAGACCACCTCATTTGACGGCTCGGAGTCCTGAGGGCAACAGAGACAAATAGACCCCTCAGCAGCGTGTTGATGTGGCACGCCGAGAAAATGAGACTTTTCAGAGGATCTGCGCTCTAAGCACAGACAGAGAAATGAAAAATACTTGAGGTCTAACACTCTACTCTTTTTACCCTGGGCAACTTCTTTTACCCCAGCGGCAAAAACATCTATCATATATTTTCTCTTAAAATGGTAATACTTTCTTCACAAGAGCATTATAAGACTTATTAAATAGCTATATATAATTTCAAAATTGCAAAGTTCTGAATAAACATGCTTGTTTTGCCCATACCTACCCCTGCTCCTGAAATGCCAGGAACGGAATATTATATTTCATCCCCTTATTCAAGATGGAGGTTTCTGCAAAACAGCTAGGACCATGCTAGAACAACCCCACACAAATGTATTTTATCAATCACTGCAAATCGATATAGCGCACAATCTGGTAAAGTTAGAAAAGTTAGTAGAGTTGGCTATTAGCAACTTCAACACTACAGTAAAGTAAATAAAATAAAAATTCTTAAGTAGTTTACATTCTACTTTCCAAATACCTTGACTTTGCAATGCAACATGACTAGATCAGTCAAAACATAAACCCCCTTGATACCTTCACTGCTTCACACAGTGGTTTTGATAACTGCATAGACTGAGATATTTTACTACAGAGAAAAAAAGCCATTAATCGGTACTCTCTCTACTGTGCTTGTTGTAATGCTCATTACAGAAGGTATTTTAGATGTCATCGCTTAGCAAGCAGAATATGTGCTTTTGAGATATCACTTTCTCTCTACAGTCATTAACTGCAAGGAAATCAAGATTACACTTTTGGAAACTGCAAGCTACAAAGCTCACTATTAAGTTTTTCAACATAACAACCTCTAATAAGTAAATTAAAATTTCATAATGACAATATTCAACATTTGCAGTTCATCCCAATGTATGTTTGGACTGTTGGAAGGGAAAAAGTGAACGCTGTGGTCCACCATCTGTCACCGAATCACACGGAGAATCACAGGTAAGACCAGATATTGTAGAATAATTAATACATGGAGGGCATTGCTGGAGGCTAGAAAGTTGGAAAAATCTCTTTGGGCCTTGAGGGGGAATACTCTAGTATCTCTATTTCATATACCTTCTCAGGTGAATCCCTTTAAAATAGCTTCTGAGCTTAAATATTTCAAATAAAGCTTTTTACACCTTTCTCGTTGCACCACCTCTCTGTGACTTAGAAAAGGGATATTCTGACCCATTCTGTGGCTTACCACCTTAAGTTTAAGGTTCGGTATGAGGAAGACAATTTAGGAAAAAATCAGTTTTCAGCGATGACTAAAGAATACTGTCGATTAAAATGTTAACAATGAAGTCCGACCGCCATTGCACTGAACTGTTTTACGGGCATAAGCACTAGATCTGTGGAACAAAAGGAAAAATGAGATACTTTCGTAGAGTTACCATCCCAAATAATTCCATGACAGGAATAATAAAACACTATTTTTCAGCTTTCTCAGTTCCTCAAAAGAATAGCAACACCATGGTTAAACACAGTGAACCACAAGGAGAAACATCTCTAGCATTCTGATAAAAAAAGTCTGATTTCCTTCTATCGACTGTACGAAAGCCCCATGCTCTATATGACATCAAAATAAACTTTGCCTCGTGTTCATCCTGACAGCTTACTGTTTTCCCTAGCAGATCTGGACTTGCACAGGTAAACGCCCTCTCTCTCAAAGGCCGCCTCAGTTTGGTTCCCAGTAAACTATGACGGTGAGGCTGTCTCGTCTTGTTGACCCAATTAGCCATGAATTGACTCTGAGTACTGAACAGTACTGTTTTTTCTCCTTGAGAACCGGAAAGTTAAATCATCTCCATGCAATATATCAGCTCACTATGTTTCCAGAAGCTCTTCTGTGCTACTTACAAAAACAAAAGTAACAACCACATCTGCTGGAAGAAAATGATGTATTTGTCTGAATTCTTTGGTTCAGTGATTTCTCTCCTTGAATTCTGCCTGTCTTTTGTGTCTGAACAAACTTTTATTATGTTGTCATTACCTGTGGCCAGATAATGGTAGCAAGATTTTTTTGTTACTTGTGATTTTTGAAAGTAATAAACAATGGTTTTCAAAAATGGTCTGAGCAACTGCAATTTGGTAAACATACATTCCTGTTCTATTCCTCTTGCCTCAACACAACCAGCATGTCGCGGATTCTCTTCCCCCATCAAGTCTCGCATATCTTCTTTCTAAGCAGCTTGGCCATCCTTCTCAATAGTTTTAAGAACCAGGTAGCTAATATAACACTTCCATTTTTAAGGAGATGGATGGAAATCAAATTTACTTTACTATTCAGAAACCAAGCTGAGAAGATGCGTCTCCCTTTTGAATTACACTGGTTTTATTATCTCTTTTCACACCAATGTCACTTCTTAGGAAAAGTGTATAGAGCCTGAACACATGTAAGAAAGGTAATCTATGTTGCTCTGAACTAGTTTGGCAACATGTGAAGTACAGCTTTCAGAAATAAACATATTCAGTAAGTGGAATGAGATCCTTTAATGTAAGGTACAACGATAAAAATGTTGCAAGGTGCAAGTGAGAACTTTCATAAAGCTTCTTCTCAGTGTGTTATGAGTACATGGCCAAATGAGCAATAGTTCTGATAACAAATCCTGGTACGTCAACTTGTTCTCAGCAAATAAAACAACCTGAAAAAGTATTACCATGGCTTACATTTGTAAAGAAAAGCAAAAATCTGTATCTCTGACCTAAACCAACATTTTTTGAAAAAGTATTAAAAGGAAAAATGTATTTCAAAAATAATTACAATTAGTTTCTTGTCCTTCCTAATTATTGTTTGTATCATAACATACAGGACTGACTTTGCAAAAAGTAATTTCTTTTTTTTTTCAAGGCCTTGTATGATGAAAACCATGTCAATGGCACTTCTCATTGATCTGTAAGCCTCAACTGTAGCAGTGATAGACATGACTGCTCACGGACATGTAACCTACACAATAAGTAATTTGGTACACATCTTTTCTGGTGCTTAAGCCCTTCCCATTTCACTAAAATATTATTATATTTTCCAACCTACATATGAAAGCTCACATATCTGCATTTTCAGGTTGGACAGATCAAGACATAGCTTTCTAATGGATTGCAATATTTATTTATATTAATTAATAAATTATGGGGGAAAACCACTATTAAGCGGTACTTCCAGTTTCCTGAAAATACAGAAATTCTTTATCGAAATATAAGTGCATCATAAACAAAATAAATTCAGAGTGCTCAGTAATTACATTTTTCCTGCACAATGCTGATTTTGCTCAAAGCTCCTCAGAACATGATCCCTCTTGGACTTCGAAACCTTGAAGAGGAAACATGAAATGTGTTGACATTCTACTATGTTTATGCAAGAAAGACAGCCCTGCTTTGAACTATGTCTCTTTTCATATGACCTAAATGTTCATGCAGTTTAAGATACCACAACAGTACTGGCTTGAATCAATCACAGTTCTGAAAAAAAAAAAAAAGTATTTGAATTACATGTTGACACAAATACATAACAAATAGGATATTCTAGTCCTGGGATGGACCTTGCTTGCTAGTCTTGGCAGCAGACACAAAAGTGTAGCTGGTTAAATTCTCAGTCTTGGACATTCAGCATTTTTTTTTTTTAATTCAGGTCAGCAGAGATCAAAGGTGACAAGGACTGCTAGGAGGTGAGAAAGCAAAGATGCAAGGTGCATCCAACTGTAGCACCTCCCTCAAAGCATTCAGTTCTTTTCTCCCCTTCATTCCATTTGGCATATTTGCTATTTGCATCTACTGCAATAAAAGCGAACATTGTTCTTTCAGTTTTGTCTTTCGCTGTGCGGAAGTATCACTGATACAGTACACTGAAAAATCAATAGTGCATACAGAACGGATGTGGATTTCATTTGTGAGCTACACAGAAGTGATAGATTTCAAAGGAAAATATTTATATTTTATGCTATGCTGATGTTGTGGCTTAATTTGAGGACTTGACTATTTTTACTTTTTGTTTTTTAAAAACCAGACCATTAAATACAAGATCAATACACATATACAGATATGTATTGTATATGTAAATATGATACAGATATGTATATACAGACATGTATATTCATAGGGAATGTTATGGTAACAAAATACTGTGACTGTTTACCAATCCATGTTACTGTCAGCACAGATGTTGACTCATACAAAACAGAAACTCTACACAGCTTCTGATTTTGAAGAAAATGGAGAACTGATGTATATAAAAAAAAGTAGGCATAAAATTCTTTGCTAGAAAGCATAAGAAGTTGCATTTGAAACAAGATGATGGAAGAATAGTGTCTTACAATGGTATTTATACCAGCCAAGCATCCGCTATTTTTTCTGCCATTGCTACTTTTAAAACAAAACAAAACTAAACAAGAATCAAAACAAATCAACCCACAAACCCTTTCTAGATGATTTCAAGCTGACAGGTTTAATATATTATGTTAACTCTGCATCAGTTTTCATGTAACATCCTTTACCTTGGTCCAGTTGAAAATTACACAAGTCATAAATTAGCTTTAAACAAGTTTTGAATCAGCCTGGAACTAGTTTTCAAATTAAAGAGCCGTCAGTATATTATATGGTACTGTCATTTTATTACCCCAATCAATTCTGTGTGGCCTGAGGTAGAAGGAAAATGGATGCTGTCTTCATTTGCAAAGGGTTTATCTCTCACACCAGGCTCTGAAAACATGACTGCAGTAATGAATCGGAAGCCAAAGTTCCTAACAAAGACTTCTAACAGTAACAAAGTAGAAATATTTGTCCCCCTTTAGACTTACAAAAGGGGGGGAAAAAAAGCCCTTTTGAAACATGAAGCCAGCTTCTTGAGGTTGAAGGACTAGGGGAAGAAATTAGCACATTTTTATTGGAGTGCTAAAGTGCTTGTAGCCCCAGAGAGCATCTCTGTTACTGCTGCACAGGAAAAGCCTTCCTGGGTCCGAGGGAAGGTCCCCTCTAGCCCAGAGCCCAGAACACCCGGCCGGCAGCTCACCGACCGCTCCTCCCCGTCCTTATCCTCTCTGACACCCCAGGGGCGTACTTTGAAGGATTCACATCTTAGCCAGAATTTGGTAAAATCTAGCGAAGACAAGATACCTGTAGTTCACCACAGTTCACAGGTGGCCAAAGTAAATCCCCAGGAGAAATGTAGAGTTTATCTCAATCTACTTACATGTGAGATCATTCACTTTGCCACTCCTAGCATTCTACCCCGTGTTAGTTAGTGAGGTAAGAACAGGAGCTTTAAACTTTTAAGTCACGCTCCACAGCTGTAAAATTTCCCTTCCTCTTTCTGTTCTGCCTTTGTCACTCTCCTCATGCTTATTTTATTTAACATCTGGCAACCTCCTCTCTTCCTCTGCCCTCTCCAAAGATAGGAAATTACCAATGCAACCTTTAACGTACATGTGCTAACCTCCTACGCTGCCAGTCACAGAGGCAACGCCGTTGTTATGTCCTTGGCTATTTTTTCTCTCTCTTGAGAAGGGGACAATGACTTCTATGTTTATACGCTGTTAACACAACAGGGTCTCATTCTCAGCTGACTCTGAAACTACCTCGGTTCAGGTAATAAACCTTAACCTAGCTCTAAAACCTCTGCCTTCTTTTAAAGACAGAAACAAAAGAAAAACCTTTTATAATTCTCTGTTTTCCAAATATAGAAACTTAATTACATTCTTTAGCCTCACACTATTTTTTTTTTCTTCAAACACACTGTGCAATATGAAGGAACTAATAATGTTACAAGAAGTTTCCAATAAATACCCATCTGTTTCAATTTATTATCCCTCTATCTTTCAATAAACTACAGCACTGACAAAGTAACCTTGCATCTTTGAAATCTACCTACATTTCCAAGTGTCAAACAGTGAATTCCCACTTTTACAGTTGTTATAAAATAAGGATGCTACTATTGCTAATATTTTAGTAGAAGTATTTGAACAAAGTATGAAAGGAAATATGTATGGAAGGTATGAAAGGGTCATGTGTTTTCTCTGGACGCCTTCTTCAAACGGGAAAAAAAATTTACATATATTTAAAGCTAGATAGAGCACTCCTAAAATTATGTTTTTCATATTTATTCTTCCACCTTTATCACATGCAAATAGAAACAGCAAACAGGAGAACATTCTACCATTTGAAGGTGTTATCATTCACTGACCTCTGGAACCTGAATTAGTCTCCCCTTTCTAACTCACATATTTTCTACATTTCCATTACTCAGTGTACTAATCCTACCTCTCTTTGGATTGAATGCTCCACCTTTCAAATCAAACTCTCCTAGATTACTGTATTTCCCTTTTACTTTCTCATCATTCATTACTTCCCAACATTCAAAAGCTTTGTTCTTTTAGCTACCCTTTCAATAGCTTTTTCTGACCCCAGAATTCTCTGAAATGTATTCAAAATCAACTCTCAAAACACTGTAATTAATAAAACATTAGAATACAAAAACTGCTATTAAACTGCAAAATATAGATTCACCACACTAATCTTATCTCATATGTATAATGCAAAGGAATACAACCTTCCTGTTACCGTCATGGATTAAAGCCATTGATCACAGGTACAGTGTGGCTCAAGTACTGGCAAAAATTTCTGTACAAGCATGAACATCACCAGCAGAAATTTTTAGAATTTCTTCAATAAAGGGAAAAAGCCAGTATCTATCCTTTTTGTGCTAAATCTCCTATGTGTTGCATAATTTGGTAATTAACTGGTGCACCAGAGCAGCAGATTTTATACGAATATGCTTTTGCAGGATATTAATATACTGGCAAGACTGCTGTAGTATGCCATTATCACTGGATATAAGAGCAACTCAATATTTTTTCAGTTTTTTGTCCACACCACTTTCTTCCTATATATTGTTCTGCTATTTTTTCTTACTATGAATTAGGTTACAGGCATACACTATAGCCTAGAAAGTTATTTCTGTCCTAATTTTATATTTTACGGAGTTTTAAAAGTTATTTTATGGAGTTCTAAAATCTCTTTAAGACAATACACACAGAATTTATTACTGCTGGATCAGGATATTTCATCTTCCCTGTGCCCATTTTGTACAGCTCTGATCTCTCCGATCCTTCCTCCCCCCCAGCCCCATCTAAAAAAACCCCCAAAACAAGAAGTAGCAAAACAAATTCTCAAACACATCACAAGCACCTATGGCCACAGTAAGTGTGGCGCTTACTGTGCAGCTGTATGTATGTTGCCTATAATTGCAATTGTTGACTTCAACACATTTACAGAATGATACGGGCACCTTACACCTAACATTTAAACCAAGATTTTCTAAATAACAAATGTACAAAGCCACCTGCTATTCCGTGTGGAAGGGCAGTGCTGCAGCTACAATTGCTGTTAGTAAGGCTACATTTGGGTTTGCAGTTGTATGTTTCCTTAAGCCATGTTTTTTTCCTTCAGAAATGATCAGGGGCAGACCACAGCAATCCATTCATATAGTCTCTCTAAAAGATAGTTTTAGTCCATCTGTATTTCTTTTCAAATCATATTTAAATTGCCCCAAACTTTCCATGCTCTTGGATCGCTGAGGCAGTGACAACTTGGGAGTAAGGTACAGCAGTAAACTTACTTCACCTCTCCGAGTCAAGCTGCACATTTGCACAATTTATGGGCGAAGTCGTTTGCTTTACTACACTTCAGCAGCTTGAGAGAAAGCATACACAAAATTCACTCACAATACTTGTCTAATACTTAACTTGAACTAGAAGATTGAGTACTTGAGAAGATCTCTGCTCCAAAAAGCAGCTGCTTTATTCTAACAAAAATAGAATGTAGCTCAGAAAAGGCTTTCTTTCAAGCACACAATCTTCAGATATTATGCATCAGCATGCAGAGTGTGTCTGTCAGATGTTGGAACAAAGCTTTAAATTGTATCATCTAACTTAATTCTCAAGACGGGGTCAGCACATTCATAGGGTTGGTTTTTTTTTTTTTCCACTTTGAGAAGTCCTTTAAGTAATATTTATTTAGCTCCTTACATCTTCATCAGCACTGATTCTTGCTTTTCAACTCCTTGAAGTCCAGATTTTCCCAACATAATGCAAAACGGAGTGATATTAAAATGTGTGATCAACAAAAGCATCACAAAATTGTCAAAGGCTACTTATTAAATCAAGACTGATTTTCATCTCTCCCCACTTCCAGATTTTTTTCCCAGTAACAAGATAAAATAAAGAAAGGGATTGCACAGTACATAATTTTTTGCAGTACAAGTATTACGCAAGTTTTATAGCTCCCTAAACTTTCCTTATACGGCACCCACTTATCTGCCTGTGCTTCAGAGGTTTTCTAGAAACACTCTACCCTGCTCTGGGGAAAGCTCTCTGTGTGCCCTCCACATCCTTCTTTCCACTTTGCCACGGCCCTATTGCTTGATTCACCCCATTCTCCCCTATAAGGGTTTCTGTGTATTTCTCCAAGTGGAATTTTTCTCATTCTTATGAATGTGTGTGTGCTCACATTTCCCCTCCTATGCCAAGGGGCTTCTTGCAGTCCCATTATTTTTCCCATCCTGCTTTTCTCTCTCTCCCTCTCTTCCTCTCCCTCTCTCTCCTCTTAAAAAGCACCATCATTTATTTTCAACTGATAAAGGAGCAAAATAAAACATTAATTCAAGACTACAAAAATATTTTTAAAGAATGAATCTATCTATAGAAAAGCTTTCTATAAAAATGTTTCTTATATCCTCCTTTTCAGAGTGCTCTAACATCTGAATGTGCCAAATTAAAAAATCTCTTGGACATCCTTTAAGAAGCTTCAAACAAATGTTAGGAACACTATTTTGTGGGTGCCCCTGACTTACTCATTCACACTAGTCACTACAGTAATTAAAGAAAATTTCCATATAACTTTATACTACTAAATAGATACATACTCTTATTAATATAAAAAACCACAAGGATATTTTATTCTGTCAAACTGAGCTACATTGACAACAGGCTGTTTATTAAAAAGGGAATGAACAGCCCAGTTGACACAGTTTAAGATGTGACATTAATCAGCCATCTTTTGCTGAGCCCACAGGAACTGAAAGGTCACAACTAGTGCCGCTGTTTGAAAGCATCCTCAGAAAGGCCTGGAAATTCCTCATTCTTCCCTAATTAAGAACACTGAAAATGATACATGGAATGATGAGGCTAAATTCACTCGAAATGTCAACTTTACTGCCTTGTTTTAGGAGGCATGAATACTTTCCCTGTGGGTTTTTTTTTTTAAAGATTACATTTAACAGGCAAAATTCCTTTTTATGTTTCTCATCTGTAGTAGAAAACACACACCAAGTCCCTTACTCTTAAATATAGTTGCTTAATAACATTGTAGACCAGACTCTTTCAGTTAAAAGCATATGCATACAGTGCTTATACAAACACACAAATGATAAAATTTAATACCCTAGCAGTATATCTCTGTGTGTTAATTTTCAGGCTTTCGACCTTGAGACTACTGATACATGAATTCCACAAATTCTCTTATCAAAATAGGAATGAAATAACATTTGTAGTCAATGAAACTAAAACACAAATATACCTTTGATACAGCAAACGTAAGAGTGGTTTTAATAGTCCCTTCCTACCAGTAACTGTTGTGGTGCGACAGGAACTAAGAGGTGCGACAGCTCTGTAGAGCAAAGCCGGCGGTGGTGAGGATCAGCCAGATGTGCTATAGATGTTTCAAGGATACGACTAGTTTGGTCACAGAGACGGCATGCCCATTAGCAGTCAGAATACATCCTCAGCTTTAGTGTCCCTTGACAGGAATCCGGTTTGCACACTCTTGAGACCACTCCGTAATGTGAGCCAAAGCGTAGCGACTGGTGGCAACTGGGTGATTCCTTTCAAAAACGCATTCCCGATCTTAACCAAAATGCTAAGATAAATACACACTAAGATACCTCAGATTAAGGTCCACGAAAATGAGCATACCAGAATGTAGAACCATTTAAGCTAATCAATATAAAATGTTCAAAATAGCAGGGTATTTTAAATACCAGCTTTATTCAGAATTCAGTAGTGTTACCCTGGATTATCGACAGTTCCCTTCCTCCTCCAGAGATTCACTACACTGAAAGCTCTCTGGGGTCTAAAAACTCCCCCTCCCTCTTTTTCTTTTTTCCCCCCGAATTAAAAAAAGAAAAAAAGAGAGACAGACACACTTAATACCTTACTTTTAGATGATGGTTTGATTGCTGCCCTAAATTAATTGGTGAACACATTCAACCATCACAGGGAAGATCCTGGTTCACTTTCCTCTTCCTCTTCTTAAGGGGGTTCAAAATCATATTTCCCAAGGGATTGCTTAAGCCATCTTACTGTTCTTTAGCTGAAGCAGGTCACTTTCAATGGAAGAATGAGTCAGTGGGTAAAATGATTCATTGTAAGTTAACCAGGTATCGTGGTTTAACCCCAACTGGCAACTAAGCACCACACGGCTGCTCGCTCACCCTCCCCCCCACCTCCAGTGGGACGGGGGAGAGAATCAGAAAAAATAGTAAAACCCGCAGGTTGAGATAAATACGGTTTAATAGGACAGCAGAGGAAGAGAAAATCATCATCATCATCATCATCGTAAAAGAATGTACAAAACAAGTGATGCACAATACAGTTGCTCACCACTCGCCGACCGATGCCCAGCCCGTCCCCAAGCAGCCATCGCTGCCCCCCAGCCAACTCCCCCAGTTTCTATACTGAGCCTGACGCCATATGGTATGGAATAGCCCTTTGGGCAGTTGGGGTCAGCTGTCCTGGCTGTGCCCCCTCCCAGCTTCTTGTGCCCCTGGCAGAGCATGGGAAGCTGAAAAGTCCTTGATTTAGTATAAGCACTACTTAGCCACAACTAAAACATCAGTGTGTTATCAACATTATTCTCATACTAAATCCAAAACACAGCACTATACCAGCTACTAGGAAGAAAATTCACTCTATCCCAGTTGAAACCAGGACACCAGGGTACCTGAGAAAGGGTACAAATTGTCTTCTGCATATTTTACTATTTTATATCAAGGAGCTTTTCAGTCTCTGTATATGCTGTAACCCAGAAAGCACATAAACAACAATAGGTCTATAGGTCATTCCAGTGAGAGAATTAATAACAGATTAATAAATCACAGCTCCCAAATCTCAAACTTTTTGTATTTTCTCATAATTACCTTTTAAATGTAAGATTCTTGAAGCTATCCTTACATGAATACAGACATCTTATAATAAATTTCAAAAAGTTCCTTACCACCAGCAAGTAAAAAAAAAAAGTATTTAGAATATCATTTTGCTCTGAAGTTCCTTTGCCTTCTGCAATACTTTTAACCTAAACAAGCAGTGGACATACTATGCACTAGAAGAAAATGGTAGGACAACTGCCAAATATTCATTTAATACACAATATACTTGCAAATATCAGTACCTGATATGTATCCTTATTTATTGCACAGGACTGGTTATACATTTAATATTCATGATGTCAATGACTGTATCAATCTGCTGACACCCTTCTATTTCCAAAAATAACTATGTGATGTGATTAACCCACTCTAAGTGCACTCGCGTGTACCTTCCATAAATACTGAGTTATCTTGCTATTTCCTTTTTGACACTTATTTTCTTTGGCTATTTATACCACATCTGAAAGGATACCATCTGCCCTTCAGTCTTCATGAGATTAGTAGCTAGAAGAAATCTTGATATCTACAGATTCCAAGGTTTTCCACATATGAAATCTTTTGGTACTATTCGATGTAGCTGAAATACACTTAAGGCTTTTCAAACATGCCCAAAGGTGTTTCAAACCACTGAACCAGATAATAATTTTCAACCATTACCAAAGACACATTTACTAAAAAATCTAAGATAAACTTAATTGCTACCAGAATTTAACAATGCACTATACATTTTAAAGGTTTTGTGAAAATCTTTTCAAAAGCCATCTTAAAATTCCACATAATATTTGTCCTTTTTCTTGGTAGAGCTGATTGTCATGCTCTTACAGTTATATTCCCACACAAGCTATTTGCTGAGCCAACTTTAACAAGAGGGAACTTTTCTGCTGCAGAATGCTAAAATCTAAGCGATGAGACACTCCTTTGCACAGAAAGTGGCTGACACAGCACAAATCAGCAATGCCCAGCTGTCTTCTGCAAAATGTGATTAAATGTGGCTGGCACTAAGAGAATCTCTATTTGAGAATGGCGACTAAACCTCACTACCACTATCTAACACGACGACGAAAAGCAAATCTTGACTCTGCTAAAATTCATTACTTGCTTAGCACTTCATAAAATGGCACTTTGGGTTTCTTCCCCCCTCTCCTTTCTCTGTCCTGGTTCAATATGATTAGATTTTGCCCAGGCAGCATTAGTAATTTATACTGATGAGTGACACATTACTGAAAGTGACATATATGGCTGCATTTCCTTGAAAGACTTCAAAATAAAATCAACCTTGAGAGTGAACATGAGCAGGTAATTAGGCAACTATGATAATGTGCTCAGGTTTTACCCAGCGACTAACAATTAAAGATCTAATTCTTCTTCTGTCATATAGAATATGATTACAGGTGATGTGCTAAAATAATTTGCAGGGTAATAAAGTTGGACTAGTGAGGAATTAAGATATATAATTCTTCTTTAATTACATACCTTCTAGTTCTATATAAAACATACGGCAAGAAATATATTTCTAGGTAAAGAAATTTATCTCAGGAATTTGGTAGCAACAGAACACTACTATGCAAAATTAGGGTGGAATGGGATGCAACCAGACTCGAGATACACCTTTGCACCTCTCAGGATTCCCGTTGTTTATGTCATTGCAAATCACACACCTTTTGCTATTTCCTGTTGAGTCTTCATTTCTTCATGACTATCCAAATTAGAAAAGATTATGCGCAATGGATATATTTTTTAATACTGCCCTCTGGGCAGCTTATGTCATCTAAACCAAGAATTTAATCAAGGCTCAAAAGGTTAAAAAATTAAAAAGTCAGTTACAAGCTTTTCATTGACACTTTTTTCAGACGCTTTCAAAATCAACATGTGTTCTACTAATTAAGAAAAGAACAATCAAAATCTCCTATAGGGTTGTTAATAGAAAGTAGTAATGGTCAATTACAATTTATTGGTAAATTTGTTTATGACTCTACTGTCAGCATGAAGCCCCTAATTATCAATACTCAAAAGGCTCATTATTTTAGGAACTCTAGAAGTAGGAAGACAACTGGATTGATGAAGTAGATCTGCATGTGTATCAGTGGTGTAAGCTACGATGCTTTGGCAGCTACAATGTGGTTACTTTCACATGTGTGCATCTTCCTTTTGTGACTTCACTTAAAAAGGAACGTAAAACGGAGAAAATGTGGGTTAAAACTACTATCTACACGTCTTTTACATTTCAATATAGTATCTTCAATATGTAAAATTCACTGTCACAATGCTGCTCAATATTGTAAATATCTAGGAATTGATTTTCAAAAGCAAGAAAGAAAAAGCCTCCAGTTCTTTAAGGAGCAAATATTCCCCTTGTCCTTCCAGACACTAGTCCTCTATCAGCCTTCTCACACCCTTTGAGCGTACCCATAGCTGCATACCAAAGAGGAGGTATAAAATCTTCCTGTTGCGGGGTGCGGCTCAGGGCTGAAAAACTGCTCTCGTTTTTTATTCTCTCGTGCTGCGTTAGCATAAAACCAGGTTTAGTGGCTTTACTTCAAACACGATGCTAGCTGCTTTTTGGATTTTTCCCAATTGCAGACAGGTCCCAGCAGACATTACTTGCCACTCAGCACGACAGTAGCGGGCAACGTAGGCTGTAAATTCATTTTGTCATGGCTTAGGAAGTATAAGTTATAATTCAGTAAAAGAGCTATTTCCCAGATAAACCGTAACTGTAAGCAGATTTCGTTAGAAGCATAACCTAAAGAAGGTAAGGAGTAGCAGTGGTGTTTCTCACAGCTGCCCACAAAGAGATTTTGCTTCCTTAACCACTACCTTAGAGTAGGTAATAGTTATTCTATCTCAGCTAAACCACATCTAAACTAGAGGCTTAGTCATTTAAATACTAGATTGTGTATATTCAGATTAGATGCATTAAGAATGTATAATCACTACGCTGTGTTTGTGATTTAAATTTTTTTAAGTCTAGTTCTTTACTAATCAGGTACCTCTTAAATGTTCCAATGGAAACTAGACATGGGTGTGTATTTTAAGCAAAGTGATAATTAATGACCAAGCTTGTTTCTAATTTCAGCCATCCTTGTTTGTTTTTACTTCAGTAACATATTTTTAGTTGCAAAAAGCAACTAAAAAGCAAAACTGTCAAGACAACTTATGAAAAGCAGGACTACCTCAGTAATAATTTGCTTTGTGAGACACTCACAAAGCCTCTTGAAAAAAACAATTTGCTTCATTTTAAAAGTAGTATAAGGTGTGTGTGTATAATGACACCTTTTCAGCAGTATTCGAAACATTTTTTCCTCCTGCTTTTGTCATAAAATATTTGACATTATGGAAGGCATTAAATGATACTACTGCTCTCCCATTAAGAAAAAGAATTTATAACAGTGTGCAAAGTTTCAGCTTTGGAAAAAATTCTGCCTTGTTGGGTTGTTTATGAAAAAGAGTGAATGAAGTTAAGCAGCAAGTGATTTCTTCAGTCTCCTGGATAAGAAAAAATATGGGGAAGAAGAAAATGAATCTTGGAAACCAAACCATTTTTGCACCAAGTACCATTAAAATGAGGCTTTTTTGACAAAAATACTCATTTAAAACTGCTGTGCATAGTTTAAATCTTAATTTTCTAAGAATACACCACTGGAAAAACAAACTCTTATCAGGTTTATTATAACTGCTGGTTTTGGATAAAGTTTAATGCAAGAAAAAATTATGTATTTCACTTTGCACTCCTAATTGGTCTTTCATTATTTTAAAACTTTTAATCAATACTCTTTGATCTATCCCAGTGTTATGCTTCAAAATCAGAAATCTGGTTTTGCATCTGGAACAACAATACCTCACTAAGAGAAAGATCCCTGTATTCCAATTTCTTTAAACTTCTGGCTGGTATTAGATATACTATCATCTGTGTAACCAGTCAAAAAGAGACTTGTTCAGACAAGGTTATGGGAAAGACAATGCTGTACTGTATTGCCCATTTCTTACTATACTTTTTTGATACAGTTCAGCTGCACCTAAGAAGAAGTACAAGCACTAGTGATGATGAGGATCTGGCAGTCAGTAAGTAACATGGGGTATTGGAACTGGTAGAATGGATTTTGATGTGGAGAAGAATTAAAATATTCAAAATAAGCATCCGTTCCAGAAATATTTTACAGTGCTTAACCTTTTCTTTCATTAAAACCTAAGCTTCCCACTTACACTATGGGAATGTTCTTCTGCCAACTAAGTGTATCTGATTATTTGGATTAATTTGGGGATTTAATACCAACTAACTTTATGCTGAGCTTATCCGCTATTCATAAATCAAGTTGCATCTTAAGTTAATTTCAAGGCTGATTATTTTTGGAACATTTTATGGTATAAATTATTCATTACATAGATCTATTATACCTGTTTGCCAGAAAATAACAGAGGCTGTGCCAACTCATTTTTTTAAATATGATACCTGGGGAGCAAATATTAAAACACAGTTGGCAATACTTCAGCCAACTCATAAGAATTACTGTACACTGCAATTTCACCCTTTTTTTTTTTTATTATCTTGTTAGTGAAATTCATTTCTGTGCTAAGGTTTGGCGTTAACTGAAGTTCTTAAAACAGGTTATAAGTAGTGTAAGGACTTGTGTTAAATCTTCACACAACCTTACAGATTTGGATAATTTTCTCTTGTTCAATTACAAGGAAAACATTCCAGTGCCAATGTTTGACTGCTCCTCACAAACATAGGAAGACAACACTGATTTCAAAATAACCACATATTTTCCAGTTGCGATATAAAAACCATCTTTTCTTCCATGTCACACAAGAAACCGAAGTCCTAATCTGATTTATGTAGCATAATTCAACTCTCCTCAACCAACTTTAAAATATATGAATACACACAAAAACATTTAACTCTATCGTTCTTGATGACCATATAATAAAATAGATCATAATATCCACACCTAGTAAAAGTGAAGACAGGTTCCACCTTTACAAACGCAGTCAGTGAATTACACTCACTATGCAATTTGTTATTCTGTAAACCACTCTGAAATACTCTTTCTGGCTGAAAAATGTTGCATAAAAATGGAACTTTTTCCCATTATCTTATGTTCTGCTTGTATCAGCAAGCAGATTTATTAGCAGTATTCTTTTATCATTTTTCAGCTGCAATGCCGTTTGCCATACTGGCAGTACATTTGCTTGTATGTTGTGTCCTCAAAAGAAGGTGCTCTGATGCAACAGTCTCGCTGGTGTGAGCTGACTAAATTAGGGTCACGGTTTCTTTACAAGCATTACAGTCACCCTTTGTCAGAATATGCAACCAAACCAAGTTTAAATTAATACAAAAGACCTTTACGGATAAGGAGATTTTTGGTTTATTTTTGGAAAGGTGTATTTTAAACGTAACTACTTAAAATCACATTGTATTGAATGATACCTACAAAAGCACTATAAAACATATAAGCATGCATATATACTACTACTGTGTGCCAACCTCATATATTATATTCAAACAGGGTTGTCTTGTACATATAAAATATTAAAGATATTGGCTATATTGAAAATGTGTTGTTCCGAACGTTCAGTAAATGCCCAGATAAAGTCTGTCCATGCAACGCTGATTCAATCATCTTCTGTGTGTACTCAAGCAAGGAGAATCCCACCTAAACTATAACCCTTGCTAATCTAAACTGTCTCGGCTCCCTCCTATAGTCAGTGGACAGGAAAAGGCAGCTCCAGAGAACAATTCATCCAAATCTAAGGAAAACGTCTAAAATAAGGGAGCAGTATTGACATTTTGCAAAACAGAAGCCAAGACACAGGGAGAATAAGAATTAAAATTTCTATTAAATTATTTACTTAATTTGTAATAGTTCAGACCATATCATTATGGAGACTTAGTACTTTCAAAACACAGCTTACATTATCACCGACCGCAGCTCTGAAAATTCAGGTTTTTTGCATGTTGGGCCAAGGGATCCAAGCTGGGCAACAGCAAACAAGGAGAAAAAAATTACTAAACATTTGAAAATTTTAAGTTGTCTAGCATTCACAGGAGCTCTGGGGTGAGACAAAGGTAAAATTCAATTTTCTGGTCACAACTCAACTACTTCAAACATAAGGTCAAGATTCCTTTTTTTTTTTTTCTGTTCCTGAAATCATCGCTTCAGTTTTAATGCCTTGGCAAAAGCTAAAGACAGTATCTTCTCCTAATACTCAACCCAAATTAATCCCCTTTAGTGATCCCCGACAGCTAAATCAGAGAAGGCAGGGGTCCTATAGAAAAAGAAAAAAAAAAAAAAGTCACAGCATGAAGTGATTAAAGGCTGCAAATTCACGCATAGCCACAAAAGGACTTAAAGCGCTTCATGCCACCTTAATTTTGATATTTCCTAAATTTTGAGAGCTTGACATCAGGATTTTTTTGTTTCATTGTTTAGTTTTTAATACACTTCTGTGAAACTACGCATGTGTGAGGAAATGCTTCTTGAGTTTGAAAAAAAGGCATAATGAAGAAAATGAAATTAGATAAACCATAATGAGATTGTCACCTGCACAACTCATGAGTAGATCAGGAACAACTACACTCATAGGCCTTCTTAACCACCCACTGTATTTTTTACTAGAATAAAATTCCATGGACTACAGGAATTAAATTGAATGCTCACTTTTTTTCTTTTTATCTGACCAAATAAAGAGGTTTGAAATAAATCGTACATTTAAAAAAATATTTTTAATTTAAAATATTATTTCAAACATTATATTCAATATTTTAATATTACAGTGTCCGATTACATTTGCTTATTCACTATGTGAAAGCAAGATATACCCAAAGAAATGCTTCTACTTGGCTAATAAGTAAAATCATCCATGGTTGCTTTCCAACATAAAAAGTGTACAAAAAAATATTATTTGCCAGGGTTGGTGTGTCATGTATTTGTAGTTCCAGAAAATATTTCCTGAGGGGTTTAGATGAGAATTCTATGCATATATACTGACAATTTATTTCCACTGAAAAAATGCAATAGAGTAAAAAGATGAAATAAAAGCAAACTAAACAGAGGTCTAGAGGCAAGGCAGCTGATCTTGCAGCATTCAAATAATGACCTGACATGTACGCTCTGCATTTTGCAAAACAGATTGTACGCAAAGATGAGCAGATAGAAACCTAACTAGCACGGTCATTGCAACCACCATGATTATATGTTTAAACTCTTTGCTGCCTTGGTCCTTTGCAAAATTTTTAAATTGGAGGAGATACTTTACACAGTGCTTTTTAAATGGAAGGCAACAGAAAGGAATCCACATCTAATAATAAGGAGACCTCCTAATGAGACCCTTATTGCACATAATGAACAAATGGACAAGCCACATTTATTCCTACTGAATATTACCACATCATAATATTGAATAATTTGGTTTATATTTTATTTATTTCATTTTTATTAAATTCATCTAAAATAAGGTTCTATATTCCTTTCTAATATCACTATTTGAAACTATCAGCAAATTTATGATTTAGAGTGCTGTTTGGCAATCCTGAAAGCGCACCGTAATCCTTTCACAGGGTAGATGGATAATGTTATAGAAATGGAGAGCTTATAGGTTTAAATCAGCTTTCATGTGATGTAACAAAATCTACAATGTTTTTGAGATGAGAGAGCTTGTCAGACCTTAGTAGTGAGCATCACCCATCCCATAAAAGTGACAGCAAGTATTACCAGCAGAGAAGCTGTTGCCCTCACGCCCTACAGCAAAGTCACTGTCTGTCTATTATTTGACAGGCAGGGTAATACGGGCATATGTTACGCTGGTGGAAAAACTGACACAATTGCTGGAGAGTCCTGTGACTAGTATGAGCAAAATGGAAGTAGCATGTCCAACACTTCTGACAGATAACAATTTAAAGCATATGTTTATTACCGCCAGATTACATCCTTTGTACTGCTGACACCCACAAGTGTTTAGCAAAATCTGAAAATAAAATCACATTCTTCATTGTCAGCAGTATGCAACTTTTCCTGAACATCTAAAACTGAAATTCATAATTAGAAATAAAACCTAACTGAACCATTATATGCTATGCACTATAATCTCTCTTGTCACTGAAATAGTGTAATTTACCTACCAATTGTTTTCAAGGCCCAATACCGCTATAGAAAATATTGTTGGAGAATTTTAAAATGTATACTATAACAGTGATTTAAATTGGATCAAAACAGATGAACAGGAATGAAGGAATGAAAACCAAACAGCAGTCTCCTTGGCCAAAGCTGGAAATTCAATCCCATTTTGCTGCTATAATCCATACAAGAAACTTCATTGTGACACACCAAAAATTGGATTTAGTGAGTGACTGAGAGATTGAGATTGCTGGTGGCTCAGGCTTGCGATTCATCCACAGGTCAGGCAGAGTGCAGCAAACAACGTGACTTTCTCTACGGTTTTCCTCTTCCGAGCTCTAAGCACACATTTGAGAGACTACCCCCTCTAGTGAGGGGCAGAAAAAGCCTTTATCGTATCAGCTCCTTCTGGCTGCGAAAAGCTGTGCAAAATCGCAGAGATATAATACACAATCCTAAAGCCATACAGAATATTGAATTTGAAAATGATTAAGTACATAAACAAAGCCCTAATCCTTTAAATAATATGTTCACATTAAGGAAGGTCTGTAAGGAGCTTAATGCAACACCATGTCGTTTGAACTTGTTATGCAGTACAGAATAAAACGAAAAAAAGCTACATAAAAAAACTTTTTAAAACAGAGACAGCAATATAGCTTTTTCAGAGAAATTTCTCTGCACAGCTCTGTGGAAAAGCTATGGGAAACTGACTAAGCAAAACCACAAGGAGTCCCCATAAGACAATTTTTCAGTATCTTTCATATTCATTACATTTTCACTCATATACAATTCAAATTGCCTGTGCTTGAAGGTGCAAAAGACTTTATTTAAATTTACTCATTAAAAATCTCTATGAATGAAAAAGAAAATTAGACACAACAACAAACATTTTTTTTAATTTGTAAAAATCACTGAGATAACACAATATATATCATCATTCTAATGATCAAATTTGTTTACTCTTCAGAACATTGTATTTTTCAACACGCACCTTAAAACTAACACACGCCCTGTGCTAAGTGAAGTCAATCATATTTAATTTACATAATAATGTATTTTTAAAATTTCATCTGGTACATATTGTGCTAATCTCCTGGAAAACACATTTAGAAATTACAAACCCTGGGTTTTTTGTTTACTCAGAAGAAGCCAAGAAAACAGGAGATGGAAGATTTTAACTATCGTTATCAAGAACCCCTTTTAGTTTAAGCAGGTGACAGAAATTCAATAACAATTTTAAGTCACTCTTGGAACGTCCGTTGCATGTAAGTGGCATTCAAGAAAGATTGCTTGATGTCCGAACTGTAGTGGACAGGTAATTTCCGATGTCTGTCTTCATATCTCCTTACAGAAGAACAATTTGATTAACCCCCCTGGGTGAAACTGAATACCATATTTTTCCAGTTGGAAAGGGACACTAGCAAGCCAAAAAATTATACCTCTCTCTGAACATTTTGTACCTTCCATTCTTAAGAGTAACATTATGAAAGAGTTTAAGGATCCACGTATGCTAACAGGTAACTTAGGACAAATCTCTGCGTAGCTGTGTCCCTGTGTATTCAAATACTGAGTCACTTCCTTACTAGTTAAAAAATTCCGCGAAATACAAAGAAAGTAGCAGAATAGCCTGTAAAATTTTAACGACTATTAGAATGCTCTGTTATTTTAACACTGAGGTATCAGATGCATTTATAAATCTAATTTTGAAAAATCAATTGGAAAGTGTCTCTTCAGAAGTTATGGTGATGATAGAAAAGAATGCTAGTACTAAAGAAGCTTCTGTGCAGACAAACAAAGAATCAAAATCTTTATTTTTTGAAACGTCAGTACTACAGAAGCATACTATTACTGTCAATATTATTAAAGAGAGTTAATGCATGTCAAAAATTTAGTTCTAGCTTCAAAATGTCGTATTCGATCAAGGCATACCAATCAATATAAAGTATTAACAACCTTCATATGATTTTCCAGTGAAAATAACTGGTTTAGTAATTCAAATCACTTTCATTTATTTAGGAAACCACGTATTTTTTATCTCTGTCCTTAGAGGTTTGTATTCTGTACTACTCCTGAAATACTTTCACTTGTCAATGTTACCGATCCTGATATAGTATCCATGCCTACTCCTTTCTCAGAGAGAACATAATATGAAAAGAAAGCATTGAACTGGGATAATAAAATTCTCTTTATTGATTAAGAATATTTCCATTTTGCATACATTCTGTTTTTTACCTGTTTTACAGAGAATCTGAAATCATTGTTTTATGACCTTCTACTGTTTTCCAGAGCAGACCTATGTACAGCTTTAAACAAAAACTTCCGACACTAAGGAAGACTGCTAAAACCAGAATACTTCAACTATTTCACAGGATGAATTAACTTACTTTGGAGGATGTAGAGTCACATTCCTGACAAATCCATCCATAGCCAGTCTGTTTAGGAGACTTTTTCAAGGGAGGGTCTAGACAGCCAAAATGGTAGCAAAGCCTGCATTCATCGCACCTGCAACATGAAAAAAAAAAATATGGTACTTCTATACTATTTTAGATTGAGCTACCCTGCGATTCTCAGCACAAGATTTCCTGATTCATTATCGTGACACAGAAAATCCATTTTCTATAAGGGGTATTTTCAAACACAAACACTTCACGTAGGTTCTACTTAATTTGGAATATTCTGATGCAAACACTCATACATCACCTTTGTCATCATCTTATATAAATGACATTATTTAAGAGACTTGCAAATTAAAGAAAAAGTGTATAACCAGCTCAATTTTTCCAATATTTCAATGTCATTCGATGTCATTTGTTTTCAGAAATTTGTGGGTTTTTTAGACAGCGAAAATATTGATTTTTCATCATTTTAAGACACCATTTTACACATCTACTTTTTTCAATGCAAACTCTGAAATGTTTTCTCACATATCCAGCAATCCAAGTATAATTTACAGCTATGAATTATATTTTTTACACTAGGACTATGTGGTTGATAAATAAGTGCACAAAGTATTTTCTGATTCGCTTTGAATTTTCTGGAAAGGGGTGTTAATTTAAAAGGATTTCACTGTGATCTTTCACTTGTAAAACTGCCCTATGTATACACAACAATTTTATGTTCTTTTTTAATAAATCTTTCATTAGTGTTTTGTACTATGTATGATCCACATAAAAAGCTCAAAGCATATAGCTTAGCTATTGTTTACCCATTCTTAATGTACCAGCATTGAAGAGATGCTACAGTATAACAAGTGCTTCATGAAAGGATTTTTAAATCAGTACAATAATATGTTCAAAATGAGAAAGAGATTTTTAAAAGCAAATAATAGATTTTCATATATCCTACTGAACTTCACTTTATTTGCATAACCTCCTGTATTCTTTTGTATGAAAAAGAAAGCTTTTTTCAAATTTGCTTTGCAATATTCTCTTCATTAAATGCCCTTAAACTCTGAATTAAAGCCAATATAAATGATCCAAAAATAGGAAATAAAATAAATATTTAAAAGTCAAATTTTCTAAGAAATCCCCTACGCTTTCTTTCTCTGCTTCCCTGGCCACTCATCTTCTCCTCTACAAAACATGCAAACACAAAAATCTCCCAAAATTGCAGTAATAGCATGGCACAGGCATCATCAGACCAAAGACAGAGGGATGTAACTTATCAACTGAACACACAGTGCATCACAGAAAGAGGATTCAACTAACAGAACATACTGCTGTATTAACAGAAGGAAATGTTCATGTGACTTTTCTCCAAGGATTAGTCTCCAAATAAAAAGAAGTAACCATTTTCTGATTATGATTGTTTAACCTAAGTAAATACTTTTGTCCTTGCTGTCAAGGCTGTGCTTGCTACAGAAGCCTTCTGGTTTTAGCAGTTATATGCAAGACATGAGCACTGGTAAGGGTATTGCATGTATTGTCTTCCACAAGTAGAAATTAAAAGCAATAACGTACCTATCAACACTGTGCAACTGGACTGACATGGTTGAGGTATTTTTTAAAAAATGGGATATACCATATTACTTCCTATATCCTTAGGACTGTTTAGTAATAACTAAATCTAATTCCAGGACAAAGAAAACACTTAAAAAAGGAAACCATTCTCAGTTATTAAAGACACATGAGTTCTAATGTAGAAATATATTACAATTAGGAATATATGCAGTTTTATTTCTTGTGAAAGGCATATTAAAATAATAAAAATGTTGAAAGTGGGAGATGAGACAGGTTACACTCCTACATCCCAACAGCGTGTGTGACCTTCAGCAAAAGATTAAGCCTCCTTTGAGTCTCAATGTTCTCATCTGTAAAGGAATACATTTTTACTAACCTATTTCTATATCTAGAATCTTATTCACGTAAGTGCTTGTATTTGAGCAGTGCTTATCAGAACTCCCTTCTTGTAAACTGTTTGGCATCCTCTAGGTAACACAAAATAAAGCATCACACTATTTCTGACTGATTTAGTGTATTTTCAGAGCTTAATCCTAAAATCTACATATGACTTCAAACAGTATTAATTTATATTTTTTTCTGAAGTGATTGCCTATAACCACAAGTGTTAATACATTCAAAAGAAAATGTTTCCCCTTTAAAATTATGCTTTGCCATCTCTTCTTACATCTTTTCCATTTTGTATCTAGAATGTGGTATTTCCTGACTGCACCTTCAGCGACGTTTCAGAAGTACGCTGAGGGAGTTAGCAAGGCTGGGTTGAAATAGCCAGAACATTATGAAATTAAATACAGATCTGGAGGCACCATTCTAAAGCTGAATGTTTATAATATTTATTGTAATTAATTTTTATCACTTCAAAGCTATTTAGTTTGGTAGAAGAAAAATTGCATTTTCCTAGAATAAGTTAAAAATATCTATATGAAACTTTCCAGATACTAATAGCTTCTATCTGCATCTGCATAGCTGGGAAAATGTAAATAACAAAAGCATATTTTCCTGTATCAAAACATAAAAAGCTGCATGACAATAAAAATGAGACTATACCAAATATTTGGAAATACTTACTTCATACTGCTTTTTACTGGAATACAAATGCTGTATTGTGGAACACAATGCCACTGATTCTGAAGTTCCCAGAGCATGATGCATGGGAAAACGGATGAATACACACTGTACCTAGCTGTGTAGCAACTCTCTTGTCTGCCGAGACTGAATTGGGACAAAATGTGAAGCTTACACACATCACAGTACAGAAAACAAAACTGGCATTCTTAGTTCCTAATTCCAAAAGAAAATCTTATACCTAGGTTAAAATGGCACTAGTAAAATGAGATTAAGCTCTCAAGTGTATAATATTACTCGTGTTCCTTTGTCTAGCAACATAAAATGATAGAAAATCCACTATCAGATTCAGAAAATAAGAAAGCAACACAAAATAAGGAGTACTTTCAACTTAGAGAATGAAATTATTGGGTCACAAAAGGTGTCACGCCGACAGTCTCGCAGCCTTTCAGTAAAGGCACTCACATTATCAATCACAATGCAGACATTTACAGAGCAAAGGAGCCACACAGCACTGTCATTTACAAATATCATCCGCTTCCATCCTGAAGATGGCTTAATAGTACAAGTTGAACTATTGGGCTGGGGGGGGAAGGGAAAGAAACCACTTTGTCCATTTTAAAGATTCAGTTAAAATTTTTACCCTTGTGGATTCAAGGTCATGACTTCAAAACAGTCCTTAAACTAGCAAATACTTTATCTTGCTATTATTTGTGGGTAACTTTTTTTGTGGTTAAGTACATGATTTACAAATGCAATTAAGGGCAGAGCCATCTTCAGCGGCCTGGCTAGCAGTTGTACCGAAAACTTTGTGAAAATAAAAACAGAGCTCTACACAAAGATAAGCTAACCTCACCTCCTAAATTACCTCTAACTGACAGGTAATTGCTTACCATCAATGTTTTAAAAAGCCTGAAACTACTTTATGCATCAAAATTAGAAATCGCTGTGTTCCTCACTACAACAATTAATGAGGATAGATATATGCCCACTATATACTGAGAAAATAGGGTGTGAAGAAGAAAGGTGAACTCTGAAGGAGTTAGGTTAATAAATTAAAAAATAATAAAAGAAAACATTTTTCACTTATAAAAATATAGAATGCAGGTCAGCTACATCTTCACAGCAAGAAAGCTTGATTAGGCATTTCCATACCTGAAATATGTCTGCTTTGTTCTTTAATAAAGTGATCTCCATCTGCTCATGCCCTTGGAGTGTTTTTATTGGGTTTTTTAGCAGTACAGCTGGCTGTGCTCAAGCCCGACATAACTCTGCATTTTTCTGTTCATAATTAACTAATTATGCTCTAATCAATAGTGTAGATACTGATTTTACAATGTAAATGAGATAAATGAGATAAATGAGATAATGGCTGGGGTCAATCTCATTTTATTTACAAAGCCCAGCACACACATCCAATTTCATTACATTGCATCTACCTGCACAGGAGGGAGTCTTATCAGTTGGCCTGCAGAAGTCTTCCTGTGAGCACTGGGGAAAAAGACCTGTGCTTTTACAGAGGAACAGTGAATGCAAAACCTGCCCATCACTGGCACATTTGTAAGTCACTGGTTAATATCATTGAAAACCACAAACAGCTGATTCAGCCAGAGTGAAGAAACCTATTTTGCATTCACAAGACAGCCTCACCCATCTATAGCTGTAAAAGTAATTACCTACATGTCCCTGAAACACAACATTAATAAGCTAATCTTTAAATACAACTTTATAAATATGCTTCAGAGACTACAGAAAATCTCTCACTTGTGTACACATCATTGCACATCGTCTGCAGTGTCATGCCAAAAGGTACCATGTCGAACAAAATACAAAATTGCAAAATGTATATACTACTCCCTATTCATCACAACAGATTAGAAAGATTTACTTTAATGGCAAAAAGATACAAGTCTTTGATAACACTATTGACAAACCATCATCACCATTCAAACTTGTCATATAAGCCTTACTCCAGCAAACTCAGAAGTAATTAGAACAAAATCAGAAGTAATCTAATGCAGAATTTTTAAACGCTCAGAGAACAGCAGCGAGATGAGCGTGCATTCACCCACCCATTAGCTGAGGGGATGCAACATGATGGCTATTCCAGCACTTGTGTGGATTTGACTTTAACTATTGATATGCATCTTCCCTTGTTGGCTTGTTCTGGACCCCTAAAGGCTCTTAACCCCTGAGGAACGGATGCTTCTTCTCAGGCACTGGTCTCTCTCCCCCCTTTAATCCCTCAGTGTCCAACTGCTGGGCCCTTCTGAAACTGCAAACAGCTGGAGACATGCACAAGTGGGTTCACTGTAGATTGCAGCACATTCTTGGGTTCAGATGAACAACTTAAAACCAGCTATGACAGTTTAAGGCACTGTCATCATTTTGTTTCTTGTTAGTGGCTGTATGATAGATCCGATGGAAAGGAGCACGTAAGCATTCCCCAAAAAAGAGAGTAAGCTGATGTAGCTCAAGTGAATTCAAACCGTGGAACCCAAGATGACTGATTTTGGACTGGAGCAGGTGAGCAGTGCTCCTGTGATAACTTAATTGCAACCAGACCACGGAAGTGATAAATGTTGGTTGATAGGAATTAATATGATGGGATGGGTTATAACAGCAATTCTTACATGTAATGTCAAAGAAGGCAATTTCCCATGCCCTTATTTAAAGAATAAAATTAAAGATCTCATGGTGAAATAACTGTATAATCGTATATTTACTGCACTGTTATTAATGCTGTCCAAAAAGTACATTTATTCTACTTACTGAGGAAGGACCCAAAACAATAGTACTTTTTCATTATAGAATATGTGGAAAACATTCTTCTTTTTAGCTTTTTCTTCTGACATCTCTTGAAACAAAGTGAAAGTAAGTGAAGATAAACCTTCATATCTTACCCTGCCATTCTACACCAAAACTCTTCAATTCAGCCTCATGGATTCCAACAGAAATTGCTTTGATTTTGCTGTGATATGTCATAGGCCAAGCACAAAACAGAAGTGATGCAGTGCTGTATTTAGACTCTAATTTAAAATATAAGGTCTAGTTCTTCAGCAACTCTTTTGGTTTTAGGCAGAATATTGTCAAAAGAGAAAACCATATTAAGTATAAAATGGAAAAAGCCGTTCTTCCTCTTCCTGATTTCTACACTTATTCCCTTGCCTGTAAGTGGCATATCAGCTAAAAATGGATGGTCAAGTCATCTTACAGTTTCTGGTCTATAGAACAGTTTTATGAAATTATTAGCACCAGGATAATTTAAAAGTCTTCTCACATAGGCCAGCCAAGCTTTAGGTGACTTCAGCATCAGGAGTGTGACAGATTCCAGCACTAAAATTCTTACATGAAGGCACATGCATACAATATTAACTATAAACCAGGATATAGCCCTACTATACAGCCTCTCCAAACATGGGTACTGGTTATCCTGAAAGGCTCTCTATCTGAAAAGATGCTTACAATTCAGCTGGATATAACTCTGAGTAATTCGATCTAATTTCGAAGTTAGATCTAACTTTGCAGTTAGTCCTGCTTTGAGTGAGGGGCTGGAACAGATGTCCTCCAAAGGCTTCTTCCAACCTAAATCTTTCTGGATTATAATATTTTCATAATTTTGATTTAAAGTAAATTAAATACTCTTTCTGGAAAGGATAATGTGTAATGCTTATGGTATTACACAAAGTAATTAAAAGCCACATTGAAATTTCTATTATGCCAGGTACAATGCAAGCATACAAAAGGAAGTCCCTGACTTCCACAGTTTATAATGTTAGATAAGCCAGTAGACTCTTCTGTTATGCCTGGAAGAGAGAGGGGCATGGCTATTGCTGAAAGGTGAGAGAGTATACCAGATGCAGGATGATTATTACATTCTGTTTTTTCTATCTACCTACTACTGATGAAGACAGTGTATGGGCAAGATGGACACATGGCCCAACAGAGCAGGACAAGCTTTCTGATCATTAGCTAATAGTAGTTTCAGGATAAAGTACCTATACAGCTTTGGAAGTGGGAAACTGTATAATCTGTAACTTAACTCAAATTTCTGTCCAAACTCAAGGGCATTAATAAAATGACCATTCTTTCTTTTTAGTGTACAATGATCCTGCGGAGAAACCTTCATTCACTTAGAGGATCTCTGCTACACTCTTCAGCGTCTGCTATATGAAGTAAGTTTTTAAAAAATTGTGTATTTAACACTATTTATAATACGTAACAGCATGAACTGCTATGGTTTTTACCCTTAGAATGTTCTACTTTAAAGCAAAAAAGGTAAAGAAAATATTCTACCTATAAATCCAAAAGGAAAAAAAACATTTTATGTAGCTTCTATTCCCGTCCACCCCCAGATGCTTATCATCATGTAACCTGAACATCAACTACTTCACTTTAACAGAACTGACAAATAGTGTCGATCATTGATACCACAAATGAGCAAAAGAAAATAAACATTCATCTGGCAGACATCTGTGTAGCTGAAGTTATTATGCTAAACCCAAAACTGCCACCTCTCCTACTTGATTTTATTCATGCTTTTAATACTAAAACAAACAAACAACACCCCAAACCCTCAAATTTAGTGTTGATTATTTATGGGTAAGGAATAAACTGAATTGGCTATCGTTATATGACATTTCTATGTAATCCAGATTTTTTCCAAATGGTCTACAATTCATCTCTTTCATGAAATTTAGTTTGCATGTACACAGTGAATTATATGAATGCTATAAAGAAACTTTATTTACTATACCTGTATGTGAACAGCTTCCTTTCAGCAAGAAGTGCTCACTTCTCTCTCTCTCATAGTACTTCAAAACTACGAAACATGTGGCTTTGAGAAATTATTTTGCAAAATTCACTAAGGACCCACATATACAAGGGGAATATATTGATGTAAATGCTATCTCAACTGTGTTTGGTTTTGTTAATATTATACAGCTACTGTATAGAACTTACAGTATTTTAAGTTTAAATTAAGTATTCCTGTGAAGACAATGCCTCAAGACACGTATTAAGATTATGCTACACAAATTACAGTTCCCAAAAAAGTCAAAAGTATGTTCTTTCTTAGGAAAGACAGGAAATTCTGAAAGAACCAGGATAGTCCCCCTTGGCAAACTGAAGAGTGTAAAATTTAAGAAAGCTATTAGCAAATGCTGCATTAGTTTTTCTGAAGTACGTTCTAGTCATAATACATGATTGCATCTATAGTGCCGTTCTCAGGTATTCAGACTAATAGACTTAGCTATACTGAACAGTGTATCGTTTGTGAACTACTAGAGAAGTCCATTACAGATTTGAAGATTGCCATCAAACTAACTTCTTTCAAAAGGTGAAATATTAGAGTTTTAACATGTTGTTTTCCAGAAAAAGAGGCAAGAGACATAATGAATCACATGAAAGAAGAGAGACAGATTAAAAACTAATCTAATACCTAATGTCAAAAGAAAGTGCCACGGAAGGAACAAAATCCTACAAAGAAGCTGGGGCACAAACATACAAAATACAGCAGATCACCTTAGGCTATCAAGCATGCCCAAGGGAGTATCAACAGTACTCAAACAGTTTTTAACACACATTAGTCTCCTTAAAAGCCTCCAATAGCAGACATTACTCAACTTCTCTAACAAACTTCTCTAGTGCAATTATTCTTGTTGTTAGAAAAAACCCCTTTCTATTGCCAAATCATCTTGCTACAACTTCAGACTTATTTTTGGTCTGACCAGATTTGAAGAACAACTTCTTTCTTCCCCTCTTTGCAGCGACTTCTCTCTTCATTGTCTTTGTATTAATTTAGGCTGTTTGACGACAGATTCCCCAATCTTCTCTAAATTAAAGAAATCCAACTATTTTAAGCTTTTTTATTAATTTATGTCTCCTGTAGTCTTCTTATCATTCAGTTCCATTTGCTTTGGACTTCCCTACATGTTTCTTGAGAAAGTGCACAGAATATGCTAGCTGAGGCTTTTCCAAGGCTGAGATACCTGTCTGCTGAATAATCAGGAGGTGTACTTTCATGGGTTAAATGTAACACCTCTCTTTGTACATCTCAGGTATAATCAGTTTGATTCGCGATCAGTTTGTGATCCAGAGTCCCCCATACCTTTTTTTTTTTGAAGACGCATCTCCTAACTAGTTACTCTTCGTATCATAGTCATGCACTAAATGGTCATTTGCTTTTTCCTTTACTGCACTGCATGCGTTTTCTGGGTCCTTTCTTAAAATTTCATTTTTAATTCTAACCCTGTAATCCCTTACATCATACTGACATCACCTGCAGATACGGTTCCTTGCCTTCTAAAATTGGTCTCTGTCAGCACTTCCTCTATAATTAAATAGCTCTATTTTCCCAAACTCTTTATTCCAGCACCTAACACACTAAAGCAAAAATTAACAAAAATATAATAATACTGAATCCAGGACAGTCCTGATTGGAACACAGCGAGTGGAGTATCATTTGACAGTGACTCCATGGTAACTAGTCTGCTTTTCTAATCAGCTACATATTTTATTGTAGCTTAATTAACAGAAAAATTCTCTAGCTTATTTAGCAGAATGTCACACACAAAAGTATTTTAAAAGTCTTACTAAAGCCATGATATGCTACATTTATCATTCTCTCCTACTCATGATACCTATACTGTGTTACTTTAATAACTGATCATAAATCACACTAAACATTACTTTCTATTTTTTTTTCCTAAACTCAACATGACATATGGGCAAACACCCTTCTTTTTTCCCCTCATTAGCACAGCATTTGGGTATAACTTTTACTGTACTTCAAAATTCTGGACAAGTGGTCACTAAAATTGGTCTTTTCTTCCTCAGATGGATTAATCAATTCCTAAAGATCAAATTCCTGCATTAATGTCTACTTCCTAGTGCAAACTTCTTTATTTTAAAGGTGTCTTTGTGTGCCTTGCCAATGCCGAATGGTAAGCATTCCTGATAGTTCAGACAAAAATCTTACTCTGATATCATCCCACTCCCTTTTTAAAACAAAACGACGTGTTAGACATCAGGTTAATTTTATTTAATATAATATCCAAACATGAAATGCCCTGGTAAGATATGACTTTTAGATAAGTATACACAAATTTGTATATTTCTCCTATTACTCATTACAGCATTTAATTTCTTTCTTAAGTTTAAAAAATATTTTCAAATGGAAATGTGTCTTGATAGATGACAAAAACCACCATATCTCAAGAAATTCAAAGATTATATGTCATAAAGTTACAAGTGTGATTGCATTTGAGCAGAATTTTTCCAAGCAAGTTCAAGATGAAAACGATGAAGATGTCAACACACTGCTACTGTAGATTTAAGAACTGGACCGGTACCATTTGTAGATCAAAACACTATGTCTGCATCTACCAGGATATATATGGACGAAGACGAAGATCTCAGCTGTCAGGCTGTGTGATCAGTTCTTCATTCCTTCCCCAAATTACATAACAATTTCATATTTGTATTGTGAGGAGATAAGCTTGTCCTGAACACTGCCAGAGAAGTAAGCCAAATAAAACAAATGTCTGCATATACTCAAATTTTTCTTTTCCTTAAAAATTCTTCAGAAAGCGATATAGGTATAATTCTATTCACTCGAGTAAATAGAAGTCAGAAACAATTAGTTCATACTAATAAGCATAAAATCAATTTTTTCGTGGCAAATCTATTCCTTCAGAATAGTAAGTCTCAAGTGTTTTACAGGTCTCATTATCACTGAACTTTTTTTTTTTTTTTTTAGGAAACAGTCCTTTTTACAGTAAGGTCTATGTACAACATGGTGTTCTATATAGAAATGTTCTTATTAAACTGCATATAAGTAGAGCGGCAGGCGGATGGCAAATGGTTGCTTATTTCATTCGGTATCACCATAGAGGAATGCACAATATTTAAGTCCCACAGGCTTCTGTCACTCTTCAGTGAATCCAAGCATTGTATAACATCATTTGCCAACGAAGCACAGGGGAAAAAGACATTACTTAATAGGACAATTCTGACAAGACATTTATCCGGGATTTTTCAACAATGCACATACGAAAAGTTCCTGATTAGTGCAAAAAAAAATGCAGGCAAATTAACTACCTTGTCAGTCCAAATAACAAACCAATCAATTACATTCTATCCAAGCCTGACAAGCAAACTCAACTTTTTGTCATAATAAGCTTATAGTAGAGACAAGGTAGCTGTTCTCCTTTACTTTAGGTACTCTATTGAGAGCTTTATCCACATTTAAAAATCATATTATAAAAGGTTTCCACGATTGCCTCCGAGGATGAGTTGTGGCAGAGTTGTGTCTCATGAAGGGTATCTACACAGTAAAGTGATAAGAAAAAAATATTAACATTGAAAGATCATAGCAGCTCTGCTCTGTCTTATGAAACATTTTAACATCACACTAAATTCAAGCAATGTCTATGCTCAGATCCAAATAGTTTAAGACACTCATACCAAACTTCCAAGAGTCTCTAAGTGTCAAAACATTAAACTGAGTTAAGTATAGCATCCTTTTAACTTTTTTCTCAATACAGCTCAAAGAACAAACGCAGTCCACCATAAGACAGAGAAGATAATTTTCTCTTTTTTTTTTCTTTAATCATAAAAGCAACAATTTAATACAAGTAGGCTTGATTGTGAAGCTAGCATTTTCCTCAGATTTGAAACCCACACAAATGCAGGTATGGGACTGACTACATGACAAGCACAAACAACATGGGTACTGTGTTACAAACTTAAAAAATGCTTTATAGAATAGCATTTGAAAGAACATAAGTCTTAGGATTTAAGAAGCATTAAGTAAGGGAAGGTTTCTTTCATAATGCAATGTAATAATTCAGTACATAGAAAGCTTTAGTCACTCCTGAAACAATGTATTTGAGGCAATAATTCAAGTCTTCACAGCTTTTTATTCCTACTCTTACTTCCTGTCTTTTGACACTCTCATGACATGTACTTTCCAAGGATGTTTTTTGAAATAAACACAATTTTTTGAAATAAATACAATAAAATTATTCTCTACATTTAAACTCTAAAACTACTTGCAATACAGCAAATTAATGTAACTGATAGCACTGTAAGATTTTAAGTAGAAAAAAATCCATGTTGTCTTTAAACTGTGCTGGCATATCAAATACACATCAGTTTTCAAAGAAAGACCTATATAAAATCTCCACTGCATTTGTTTTGTTTTCTACTTTGAAATGTATTAAAGTAGAATTGTAAATAAAAAGGAATTCTAAACTGCTGTCATACTTTCATAAAACAAAAAATAACAATCTGATGAACAGGAGCCATAGTGTCGCCACATGTTCCAACAACAGTTCTTTGCAAACTAATTTTAATTTTGCGTGTAAGGATTTTGAGTCTAAGAGTTAGAGGGATGGTAAGGAAGTAGTATACGTAAATCCATTTCAATTCTCACTTCATCTCTTACTCCGGACATGATTAGAATTTTAAATCAGGTGTCCTGAACTGCAATACTACAGTCCAATTTTGAACATTTTAAGAAACTGAAGAAAAGCTCAACGGTAAAATAGAAATACTTTTAATAGTCATCTTATTACAATCCCCTTCCCTTAGCTAGTGCAACTGCATTTGTTCTGATCACCTCAGAGTGGGTGAGGTTGACATGGGTGCACATTCAAGTGCAGAAACATGACGGGTAGCATCAGCAAACAATTTGAGATAAGCTCAAGGTCTTTGTGCCACCTCTATCCTCTCAGCAACAGTATGAGTAGCTGCAACTGTACCATCAGAGTCAGGTCATCAGAATGTGATGGGCTACGCCTATCTGGGCTAGCAAGGTTTGGACATGAATACAGTGATGCATACTTTTAATACAAGTTTTTATTTCTGTTTCTCAAAATGAGTGTGTATCTATATAGACACATATATATGTATGTATATGTACTCATATATATGTATATGTACTTATAATTATACTTAAATAAAAATAATTTTATATTTATAAAATATTTTACATTAAAATATATTTATGTAAACATATGTTTTTATATATGAAACTTCAACTTCATAGTTGAACTAATAAAATAAGTTATTTTAACAATAAGCTCACAAATCCAAGTAATAAAAGACAAACAAGGCTCCCAGAGGAAACTTGTAACTATAGAGCAAAGCCAAGATCCTAATTTTTTGTAGTACTTTAGGTAAGGCTGTAAGAATGCAGGTATCGAGTAAGAAGTGTAAGTAACCTATACCTGCACTAGTGATTCCTGTAATATTTTTTTGTATTGCATTTTTATTGATAACGACATATCAAAAAATTTAAAAGAATATTATAATATTTACTGACACATTAAAGGGAATTTACTGTTTAAATGGTTGGACAATTTTTCCATTTCTACTGTTTTTGAAATTTGACTTGACATAATTTATTTTACATGATTTAGGGTTATCTTCACCCCTCTCATCTCCAAAGTATTACTTAGTTAAGGAATCACTACTGACTTTGTTTAAACACAGTTCTAACCAGCAACAGATTGGTAAAAGACAAAGGAATATAAATGGATAAATACAATAGCTTTTTTTAAGCTGGTAACCCACAAACTCATCAGTTAACTGCCTACTGATTTTGGAGAACTACTTACTAAAAATTTTTCCTGGGACCTCCCACATTGATAACATTTCTTCTGTTCTATTCTCTGCTTTTGCTTTTCTCTCACCCCTACATACCATTTCCCAGCCCTCCATCATCCAAAGAACTGCTCCCATTCCTATACGTGCTTAACAACCTCCTGGCACTTACTTAAATGTGATGAAATGCACTATAGAGGATTTACACTAAATTGAGGCACCTATGCATCCATTCTAATTTCCACTGACTGCAGTACCCAGAGCTGCCTGTGACACATGAACTTGCATTTTCAGCCTTAGTTGGGAAAAGGATTTACTGAACACAAAAATCTGAAATAAGGACAGTGAGCAAAACTGAACAGCTTTCTGTTCTCACCAGTAGATGGAACAAGTATCAGACAGAAAAAAGCATCACAGGTAATGCCGTAATAGATGCTTTCAACAGGGAGGTTCTCAATTGCATGTTTGGTCCTTTAGAAGAGTTGTTCTCTCCCAGCTCTCCCTCATTCCAGGACAAAAATACCTATAAAAGCACTTTCCTTCAAGTTTTGGTACAAAGGGAGAGAAATACATCAACCTCTCTCACTCTCCTCCCTAACCACACATGGCTGTAATCTGCTTCCTCAGTTAAGTAAATATTATGTAATAGGGGCATCTATGAATATGGGCAAATTTCCTTTTCAAAGGAATTTACAGGACAAGAAACCCCACAAATTATTTCAATACTTTCTCCTGGAATTGCCAAAGGCCCTCTTCATTTGTGTAACAGTTACCGAAAAGTGCAAATTGCAGACAAATGTAATGCTTATGTTAGTAGTTTTGATCCTGGTTCTTTTTAGCCATTTTAATACTTGCTTTCATCAGGTTAAACACCTGTTGTGAGAACAATGTTTTTGGCTGCTAACTGGGCACAAGTAAAATACATTCGCAACCATAACGTAAGCTCAGTTTATCTTCAAAGGTCTGAAGGTAGGAAACTGCTTCAGCATGCCTTATCAATTCTGAAACATTAGGACTCTCTCACCAGGTAAGTCTGTCAAGCGTAAAGAGGTATTTGGGGTATTTGGGAAAAACTTTAATGAGGTAAGATGGTAATGAAAGAGAGGGAAAATAGAGCTATTTAATTATAGAGGAAGTGCTGACAAAGACCAATTTTAGAAGGCAAGGAACCGTATCTGCAGTAAACACCAAACCATTTGAAGGTGATATAAGTAATATGCATTTTTAAAATTCAGGCTGCTCAAGGTACACCTCTTGATGCCAGGAATTAATTTGTACCCACAACTCCAATAAGTGGATGAGAGTTACATAGCTCTTTAGTGAAAAAAACAGACTCCCAAAACAATGATGAGCAATGGGTCTTCTAGACACTGTTAATTACTTCAATTCTTCTCAATATTGATCAAGTTATAAATATTAATAAATGCTTCCCAAATGATTACAGATTTCTATTTGGTAATATACACACTGATTAGTCTGTAAAAAAGTTATCCGCAGGACAAAACATCACAGCATCTGAGGTACCACTGGAACAGAAAAGCTTTGCTTCATTCTAATAACTGGCACACTGGAGCATAAGCAGTGACATTTAGAGCTGGTCACTGCATAAACGTGTTGACTGAGGTAAACAAGTAAGACTAACAGTAGTCCTGATTTACAGAATTCTGTTCTCCAAGTACGACTATGCCCACTTCAAAACAGGAACACATTCTCAAACTGTTTCAAAGCCTAGAAGAAATGACATATCCTATACAAAAGATCAAATAAAATATTGGTATCACATATGTGAAATCGTTTCATTCAGTAATAAGTGTGTCATTTTCCTTCATTCTGCACTGTCTTTGTGAATACGAGCTTCTGAGAACCCATGAAAAAAAATTCAGTCAATACACTCAATACTCTACATGAAACCCAGCTTTCTCTTTTAACAGACTGCATTTACAGACCTTGTCACAACAAGGTCCTTGATGTTATCGAAGCAATTTCAAGATACTTTAATCATTGGCAAAACTCAGTAACCTGCAAGAGAAATTTGGGCCAGGAAGATTTCAGTAATGTGAAAGGAAGGTTATTGACTGATGTAATTTCATTTGGATGTGACTGAATCCAATTGATCTGTTTTTTGCAATGCATATCTTCCCTCTGCAGCTGTCTCTATCTGATTCAATGTGCGAGTGCAAGGAGTGACTATCCCTTTCCACTTAAAGCAAAACTCTTCCTTCTTCCTGCTATTATTTTGAATGAGCACACGAGGAGAGCATTTTCAAGTTTAATCTCTGTACTCACTGTAAGAAAAACTCTGTTCAACTGAATGCCAACCCATGAATTCAACCGAATCTTGTGACTGCTAGCATATTCATTATGTAGTTAGAAAAACAGGTCATAGAACATAATTTTTTTATTATTAATTATTGTTATTACCAACCAAAATACTGAGTTAGGGCTTGTATAACACAAGGTCATATGACAATACAAAACTAATTCTCAATCCTGACTGCACAATATCATGTAATCTACACTGTAACAGACTGTACATATTTTCAGTTGAGTACTTAGATGCATTCAAAGGAAAAAAAATGAGCATAACTTCTAAACATGGCAACGATACGTATGAAATCATATCTTCCCATAGAAGTTTGGTTTACAACAGTTTTCACAGAAAAGAGGTGTACCAGTAGGAACTTCACAATTAAAGTTAAGTTTAAACAGAATAAATCTTAAAGAAAAAAACTGTGCTATAGATGGGGAGTTAACAAAGCCTTGAGGGGAAATGAATGGGCCGCTATCCATAGACCCTGTTCATGTCAGTTGCTGCACTGCTAAATATCAGACACCTTGTTTACATTTCATCAGAATTAAGGGGAACACAGACTGACACTGATGCGCAGCTCAGACTCCGAGTGATTCACATGTATCACTGCATATTTTAACAAAGATATTTTCTCCAAAATTCAGTACAACTTTTTCAACTTGATTCATTTTGTCTCTCATTCAGGAAGTGATCTTTTTCACATACTTGGATAACTGAATATTGATGAATAATGTAATCATCGTTATATGATAATAAAACTGTATCTGAATCAGGATGTGGCAATAGATGTTGCCAGCAATATGTAGCTGGCAGGTCAATTTTTTTAAGATTACAAAACAGAATTTGATGAAAGGTCTCTCAGTTTAATGAATTACTAGTAACTGGAATATAAATTCTCAATGTTAGGTCTAACTGCTGCCTGAAAAAAAGGTATTGCTTCAAAAAGAAGCCTTTCGTGGAGATTCAAAAAAGAAATCAAGCCTTCAGTTTTAACATAAACCAGAATTTTATATTTTAAAAATATTTTAATATACTAAACCACTTTTTGCTCTCCTGTTTGAATGACTAGGAGTCATCTTCCTTAACATCCTGTGATGCAGGGCAAATTTATCAATGGAACATTAGTTCAACTAAGCCAAAAGTAACCAAGTTATAAAGTAGTAAGATAAAATACAACTAAAATTGACCTGAAACAGTGGTGCTCAGTAGCTTAATGCACCATCTCCAACATAATGCCTTTACCACCTACCTAGTTTTTCTCAGTTTGTATGCTGTCTTGGTTTTGAAAGTGAACAGATGGGAAGTCTTATTAAATCCATTATCTATCCTGACAGCAAAGTTACATATTATGTTCAATTATTTCACCCAACAAGATGGATTTAACATGCAAAAATGTCAAAGCAACAAAAGAAAAAGGCAAAGGCAATATAAGCACAGAAATTAAAAAAGCTATTCTATTGACAGAACTACACACTAATTTAAGGACAGAATGTTTTAATTTTGAATTATGTGAAAGTTGGTCTTTTAAATCAAAACTCTGTACTTCTTGAACAATTGAAATGTCATTTTCAAAATACTTCTGATCCCCTACATAAGTATACATATGATCTGAAAAGTAAAACTTTGCCTTACAAGAAAGCCATTTGGTATTTCCTCACACAGACAGGGGTTTATTTCCCCCTTGTTTTTGTTTTTATCTCATGAACATACAATGAAGTGAAACAAAAAATTAGGAAAACATTTTCATTGCAGAACTAAGTTGGCCTTTACTCACCCAGCCTTAGTCTTAGGCTGTCTGTGCACACAAAACATGCTTGACCAAATAAACACGACTAGCTGTCTTAAAGACAAAACTGTGAGCTTTCCTCTGATAACCTAACCCTCAGCATCAACCACTTTGCCCGATGCCAAAGCAGGCTAAAAAGGCTTCGGATTCTGTTGATGATAACAGTCACAGAGTATCTTCCCAGCAAAATTCTCTCTTGCATAAAATGTGGGTAATTAAGACTTAATCTGCCACTAAAGTAAGTCAACAGCATAAACTAAATAAAAATGTTTATATTTTATATAATAAAAAGGAATTGTGTAATATAAGTTACTGTCACTCACTGTACTGTAAGAACAGTGTACTCTTAAGTACTACATAAATATACTAACATACCATTAATATTTCAGATAATAATAATATTACACATTTTATTAATTTGTTTATTTTTTACAGAAAAGTAGATGAAGTAATTTTTGTGGGTTGGCTCTTTATAACTGGGGAGAGATGACTTCTGAAAAGAAAATCTATATTTCATTGCAGTGTCTATATTTTAACACTTGACAGTCATCATCAGGTGGGCCACCTGCAAAGCCACCGGACTGCATGGTTTTCATGCTGCTGTTAAAGAAAACGCAGGCCTAAGCCACTAAGTTAGCCATCAGTTGTTGATGGTTTATTGGTATCTGTGAAGCATTTAGAACCTCCTTTATGACTTCAACATGTTAAAACCAAAGCATGACTATCAGAGTGCCACAAAACAAGCCAAAGTAGGAATTCTCTTTTCCCGCTCAGCTGCTCTATCAAGCACGTGTCTACTAGTAAGTGTGAGCTGTCCCGCTGTAAGTAACAGGCGTCACGTAACTATATTAGTCTGCTCAGTCTAAAACACAGATTCAGGGTTAACAGATGGGTATTCTTTCTTCCTTTTTGAAGTAATTTTTTCTTCAAGACATTTATAGTTTTTTTTTCTCCCAAAACTCCCACTCCTAGAAACTTCAAAACTGTAACAGTTCTGCTGGGAGCCATTCAAGTCTCTAGAGCATCACGCGGAACCTCTTTACCAAACCGCTGTATATCATATCCCAGGTCAAAATCTCTGATGCACTTGCTGCTATGACTGAGAAATGCAGAAATCAATTAAGATCAGTTTTTATTTATAGTTTAGCTTGAGAAGATTAATGGCACTACTGAAACTTTATTTTTTATTGGAACATTGTGTCCAGGAACAAAGGGAGGTATCAATACAGTCTCTTATCACTGTTACCATTTAAAAATTACAGAAGAATTTACTATTACTTCATCACCAACGCTACAAAAAGCTGTATCATGGCTTTGGAAGAAGAAACCTTGGGTTGTCAAAGGAACTGCTGGCAGAATCCTGCAGGTGGCTGTCATGAAGGGAAAGTTATCAAGCGGGAGAGGGATGATTTTTAAAAGAAAATTTACTCAGAGCTCAGGGAAACACATCATCCCATTGTACAGGAGATGAGGAAATCCAGCAGAAGGTCTGTTTGCTTAAGCAAGAAGCTTCTTACTCAACTAGATATGCAAAATGAGTGGTGGTAACACATAAGAAATGGAAACAACTACAAGTTACACAGGAGGAGTATTAAAAGGTTGCTTGAGCACTTAGGGACAAAATTCATAAGGCGAAACCCCAGGTGGGTCCAATGAGAAACAGAAAACAGTTCTACAAGAATGTTAGCAGTGAAAGGAAATTCAGAGAAAATACGGATTGGATTTCAACTGATAACACAGAAGGGGCTGATGTTCTTGATGCTTTTGTGCTCAAAGCCTCAGTCTGCACAGTGACAGCTTGCTGTCAGACTTCTGTCCCTACCAGCGTGACCTGGGAAAGACAAGGACAGCCAACAGCAGCAAAGCAACAAGTCAAGGCCTACTCTGTCTGAATATATTCAAATCCATGGGGACTATCCAATGTTTCTGAAAGGGATGCTTGTTACCTCCATCAGGCTCCTGTGTAAGATCTAAGAAACATCATGACAATCAAGGCAGGTCTCTGACAACTGAAAAATGCTAAGATAAGCCCATCTTAAAGAGTTAAGACATGCCATTAAAAAAAGGTAGTAAGTAGGACCTAGGAAATCACACGTTGGTCAGCCTCACCTCTGCCCTCAGACATATCAAGGAGCATGTCCTCTCAGGATCCATTTTCAAACATGTGAAGGACAAGAAAGTAACCCAGAGCATGCAGCAAAGATTTAACAAGGCTGGATGAGTTGGTCATGTTTGAAATGACCATGATGAAATGACTGACTATGTGAAAGAGGGAGGAGCAGTGGTGGTAACATACCAAAGCGTATTCAGCATAAGGGTTTTCAAACAGTCTCCTACAGCATTTTCCTTACCAAGTTAAGTACAAGGCTGAATGAATGGGTTGGAAGCTAGCTGGACTGCTGGACTCAAAGAGCAAGAGACAATAGCTTGAGATCTAGATGGTGTCCAATAACAGACAAAGTACCATGGGGGGTGATGTTGGGGCTAACAGAGTTCATAAAAAAGTTCTCATAATGACACAAAATTCACCCTCTGCAACTTTAAGAATGATGCTAAGTTAGGAAGGGTGGCTGACACATCGAACAGTAAAGCTTCAATCCAAAATTTGCTTCAGAAATTTGAGGACTAGACCAGCACATAATCTTGGAGTTCATAAAGAAGTAGTATGAAATTTTGCATGGAGAGGGGATAACTCCATGCATCAGTGCAGACTGAGCAGCAACCGGCTGAGCTATGCTCGGCCCTGCTAAAAAGACTTGGGGGTTAAAATGAGTGTCAAACTTGGTACGATTCAATGAAAGCAGGACCAGCGAATCAACGGAAGTTATTACTCCCCTCTACTCAGAGCTAATGAGACTGTGCTTAAATTGCCATAACCAGTTTCGGGCCAACCAATTCAAGAGAAATGAGAAAACAGAGTCCACTTAACAGCTACCAAGACGGCAGCGGGCCTGCAGCATACAACCTACAAGGAGAGGCTGAGGAAGCTGGCCTTATTTAATCTGGGAAAGAGGATGCTAAGGGACAAGGTGAGAGGACTGAGCTGCAACCCACAACCACCTGAAGGGCACACAGACAGCGCAGCCACTTGTGACCATGACATCACATGGGCTCACAGCCACAACCTGCAGCTTGGGAGGTTCAGAGTGGACATCAGCAGATGCTTTTTCATTATGAGGAGTAGTGCCGTGGGCTCAGGGGATACTCAGGACTCAGCTGTATGGGAACAGTCAAGCAAGAAGTTATGATAATTTGTTCTTGATATTCTAAAAGCTTTCATTTCAGGTATTAGAAGAGTAATCCCTGCTTCAGACATTATTTTTAAGTATTGCTGATTCTTATGATTAGGATGGTAAGTAGCTATGTCGAAAAAAAAGTGTGATGCCCAGTGCCTGGGTCAGTAGTGGATTTTTGTCAGTTACAAGGAATAAGAAATTTGCTTCCCAGCCCTCTTATAGACAGCATCTGACTGTCCACATGCCAATACTAGATTTCTAAGTGGTGTCCAAGACTGATTTATAATCAATCTTGTTGTGCACAAATAATAAAATATTGTGCCCCGATACCATCCTAAAATTCAATGGTATTTGTTACAATAAAGGCCCTTTTCTTTGATTGAAAGGTGATTTTATATTCTACTGAAACCCAGATACTATAAACATTTCACCAAGTAAAAGCCAGGAAAGGTTATGTGGGTAAGTTTTATAGCTGTGAGCATATCTAAAGCATATTTGTAGCCATCAAAATAAAAAAACCCAGAAAACTAGTATTATTATTATTATTGTAAATTTACAGCTCCACAATAAAAAACTTTACACATGAAATGGCCTAAGTAAAAAGTTCTCAGATGCGTTTACAAACAAAATACAAAGTAAGTCAGAAAAGTACGGAAAATGTAATGCATTCACTTCCACAGTACAGACACAACCTTGTATTTTAAAGTAAACATCTTAACACTGGACCTGTTTTTTTAAAGGCCTGAGAGTTTTTCAGATTGATTGATAGACATAGAAAGGCTGGAAAGATGTGTTTCAAAATATATTTGCTTAACTTACAAGGCAAATATTTCATACATTCATTTAATTTCATAACTCATTTTCAGTCTTCATTTTTAAAACTTTCTAAAACAGAAATGACAGGTCTCTAAGTGGAAAAGGACTAAGAACAGAATAAATCTGAAATACACAAAAACAGGAATTACGGTTTTCTTTCTAACTAATTCTGAAGCATACAATATTTAGTAATAGTTTTTTCAAATGAAGCCAGAAGTTAACCGATATGTATAAACAACAGATACATCTATATTTATTTCATAATCAAGCTATATATAAAAAGCATCATACAGCACTTCTGAAAATAACTATTTAGAAAAAGTATTTAGAACAGTTGTTATAACATGGTTGTTCTATGCCATAGCTGAAAGTGTGCATGCAAATAAAATTCAGATATCATACATAACTCTTAAAAGCAATGACAAAGACTAGTTGCATTATATACAAAAATCTGTTAATTAATAGCATTCAAGACAATGCCAGAAGTTTGATAAGTGTATTAAGATGCTCTATTTGTAGAACTCTGTGCTAAGTATTATATAAATCACTTCCAAGAGAACTAAAAAAAAAAAAAAAAAATCAGTGAAATAATACCATGATGTACATTGCATCATGTTTACCTAATATTTATCTCAAATAATATAAAAAAGGGTCCACAACAAAATTATTTCATTATGACAAAAATGGAAGTCAAGAGAGTTTTTGCAGATTTTGCAATGTCATTACCATGTAAGCGTATTCTTGAATATTACTTTCAGCAGGTACATCAACAACATACTGTAGGCGAAGCATGAATTGTGGTTTGTTTCAACTGAATCAAAAGATGCAGTAACTTTTTTAGATAGGAAAATAGTATTTTAAATAGTATTTTATTTCTAATATATATTCTCATTATATTACATCTTAGCAGTAAAATCTATATGAAACAAATCTAAAGCAAAACAAACCAGTAGGGTGAACTGATGCCTCACCCTATGCCATGCTGGGTGTAAGATGAATCAAATTATTTTTCAATTTTACCAGTTTCCTAAACTTTTGTTACTGCTGTTGTTGGGCACTTTCAGCCAGATCTGTTCCACAGTACAGTTCCCTTTGCAACAAGTCAACAAACTCAGCATTTAGTCCAGGCAGAAATGAAACTGCTTTTAAAAGCAATTAGTAACAGGCTTAAATGCATTTCAAACAATGCATCTATATAAATTTCTGTCTTCAGAACATGAATTTGGGGAGAAAAATATGAAGTAAAAGACAACTATACGTCATTCTGCATGACTTTGGAACTACAGAGAGTAGATTTGGTCTTTTGCCTTATTAATGGTCATGGTCATTCTGAAATGTCCTTGCACCCCTCTCACCCCATTCCTTTTCACTATTTTTTTTTCTCTCAAAAAGAAAACAACACAGAATGTGAATGTATCGATCCGTTGGAATAATGGACATACAACATGTAAAAATGATGGATACAAAGAAGGTACAGAATTTGATTTCAAGAAAATTGCAAAATGCTTGAATCTGTCACTGCGATTAACTGATTTCTGAAATCTCTCCTTTCCAACTTATCTTTGGAGAACAGAGGAAAATGAAAATATTGCAAATGAGGCCGTGACTATTTTATGTATTTTTTGATTAATTGGTCAATATAGATGAAAGATACCATGTAACATCAAAGAAAATATATAAAAGCTTAAAACACAGAATTTTGGCCAAAAAAACTTGTTTATGGAGGATTACTAATCAATATATATCCGATTAGTTATGTCAAATACCCAACATTTTTCTGCATTTAGAATAAAGTGTTTCTAACTATGCAAACTGCATACATTGTAACTGTAATTATATAAGCAATGCTAATTATGGTTTAGCACTGTTTTTTCATTAATGCTTGCTGTTCATATATTTTTTTAAATACATATTTTCTTGTTCAGTTAGGAGCTTTACTAATATTTTGATTAATCAGTAAAAAAATTTCAGCAGAATCAGTCTTCATCTATTTGTTGTACTTGCATTAGAGATTTTCGTATATCATATATGAACATAAACAAACAACTTAGAGGCAACTTTGTCTAGCTTGTGTTCTGTGCCTCTCAACTTGTAAGCAATTTTGACAGAAGCTGTTTTACAGAACAGTTTATCTCCTATGACACTGCACATGCTGATGCTCAAGTGTACCACCAGGAAGCTAACGGGAAGGGAAAAAAACAAACTGAAATACCTTGAGGAAGGACTGATGATGACAAAGGTCTTCTATCCATGTATCTTCAGTATTTTCAAAAATAACGTACCAGTATCAAAGAGAACTTTCATGATCATAATAAATATCCTCTGCCACCTATACCAATAAGTAGCTGAAAATTTACTAAGATGTCATTTTCCAGTCACCCACTCCCCATCTCAGCTTCACTGACTTGACCATAGCAGACCTCTCCTTTCCACATAGGCTTCCTATCCACAACTCCCTCTTCCCACCTCTTTAAACAGTTTCAGTATCTCCCCTCCTCCGACTACCATCCACATGGTTTTCTTGTTCCCGTGTCTTTCTCTAAGCAGCCCAACTTCTTTCTTTCAAGTCCTGGAGCTTGAGAAGTCTGGATTTTGCTGCCTCTCCACATGAGCTTACCACTGTCTCTCAATTCTATTTCTGCACATTTACGATCCAAACTCAGGTCCTTTTGCAGCTCACCAGCCTCAATCCCACCATGATCTCCATATGCGGCCATGAGTACCAGTCTTTTTGCCCAGACAATCACAACTCAAGGGTTCATCTGTCTGTAACCCAAGGCCCTGTTTCATAAGCACATCTGCATGACTTTGGCTTAGCTTCAAGAGGGAACAAGTTAAGATGCAATAGTACAAAAGCAAACTTTCCTAGGCAAGAAAAAAATTTCATGGCATCTGTTGATTTGAAATGGTATACAGCAGTGACTCAAGGAAAAAAAAAAAAAAAAAAAGAAAAAGAACATAAAACCCCTGAGAATACAGTGGAGAATCTGAAGATGGCAATTCAGCAAGATCAGGATCAGCCTGGTCCAAAGAACAAAAGAGACTGAAACATCTTCACCTTACCAACGACTGCCTGACCAGCAAGGATTCATCAGACATCTGCACTGGGCATGATATTCATACTAAAGCGTAGCCCAGCAACATGCCCACACCTGCCCATGTTCTCACCTAGTGCAGCACTTGTCCATTCTGCATCTGAATCAAACAGACTTTAAATTACCAGTTACTGACACCATCATTGAGCTCTTTGTTCTCAATCCACATTTCTTTTCTTTGCACATCCTGCAGCAACTTAGTGCTGCAACTGCAGGGATAAGCATGCTCAGCTGGCCCACAGCATGGTCAAAGCACAGACGACAAAAGATCTAAAAACTGCTGTACCACGTCTCTGGTAGTTACGAGGAAACTATTACTCTCACAATATTCTTAAAGGCTTCCAATTTTCCAGATTTCATCAAATTGACATGGATATTTTTCTTCTCTATCCTTAGGAAAGAAAGGGAGGTCTTCGCCAAAATTCAATTTGCTCATCAAAGACTTCAATTCACTTTTCTTCTTAAAGGCCTATGTGTGTATGTGTTGCAGTGGGGGGACCTGGGCAAGACAATACACTTGCCCAAATCTCAGATTAACAATTTTGCCTGAAAACGTCCAGCCTAATAAAGATACACAAGAGAGATGGAGAATTTTGAGTCCAAGTGATTGAAGTTTTACAAGAAATAAAAAACTGAAAATGGGGTCTGGTAATGCAATTAGTATCACTGCCCAGCATATCTAACTTCATCTGTAACAATGCCAGTTAAAATTCTTTGCTAAGTTTCAGTCATGGACATTTTGTTTGACCATTTCACCATCTCTCCTTTCACTGCCTGTAAATCAGCATTTCATAATACAATCATTGTATAGAATACGCATCATTCATGATTCTTGATGAAATACAGTGGTTAGCTTTCACTATTTCAGAAACAAAAATAATAATATGAATTTGAAATAAATGAATTTAAACTAACATTCTAAAAGAACCACCAAACTTTCATAAGAAAATGCTTCTTAAAAAAAAAAAAAATGTAATCAAACATTAACTTTTAGCTCATTCAGCAATGACTTCTCTCAGGAATTCCAGAAAATCTTTTTCCCTTGTTAACAATAACAGAGACACAGAAAGCCTCAAATACGATGACCAACAGAAGCTGAAGCACTATTTTTCCAAAAGCTCTGGTGCCCAAGACAGAAGGCATTCTTTTGTCTGTTTGAACAATGAAAATGTTACATACATCTTATGAAATAGCAAAATGAAAAATAACACTCTAAAAACATTCCCATTTCTGGGGCTGGCTGAGAACACTAAACGCACTCAAGCTACTCAAAAAAGGCAACTGCAGCAATATTTAACTGGAAACACAGTTTTTCCTTTTCTTCAAGTAACTTGTTAAATATATGCATTAAGCTCATTGTCAATTGATAAATTTTGCTTAAGGTGACAAGAGTTACGTTTTGAACCTTAATCATTTTAACTTATAAAACCCACCAGCTTCACATAAACATTTCTACATATATTTGTCAGAGAAAATATACTTAAAAAAATTTATAATATGGATTAATACTGAAAATACTCTGCTGCTTAATTTCAGAATTTTATCAATCTTCATTACTAAAAAAGTTAATTATCACCTCATACACATGGCTTAATATAAAATTTAAATGCAAAAATGAAATGAGCACGGGAATTTTTATGAAGCGTCTCACGGAACAGTGAAACTAGTTTTGAATGACATATTAAGGTATTTTCATAATTGGAATGAGACAAGATATTTAGGTAGAACTAAGTACATACACTATTAACTGAAGTTTCAAAATAAAGGTCTCAGGTCTTTTAAAAATATAATCTTACATGTTTTCTATGGTAAGCTGGACCAACCAAAAAAAGGAAAAATGTTTAGGTACCAAATATTATATACTGTAAACTTAATCCATGTTTCCTTTCCCACAAGATGCAAAACATACACTGTTATAAATACCCAGCAATCAAATGGGCCAGTACAGGCTAATGATTTTTTTTTTTAAGGTGTCATTTTCTTTCAGAGAAGAATCTGGAGCAAATGACAGCAAACAGGAACACAAGACATGCCTAACACTGTTATCACTTATGTTGACCACTCCACATACACACACACACACGCACACGCAGATATACTTATCAACAGACCATACACAGATGAGAGTTACTACCTATAAGGTGAAAAAGAGGCCACGATGGTTTTGGTATAGTTTAGAAATTAATGCCTAACCACCAAAAACTGTTCAGATCAAGTCTTCGAGGAACTAGGATCTGTATCAGAAAAAAACCTTATGGTTAGCACTCTCTGTCACTCCACAGCAAGCCAGCTCATGTATTCCCACTTTTGTTTAGAATGAAGGGGGACAGATCTTAACTCTAAGCATCCCTAAAAACTGCACCCACTACCCCACTTTGTCAGGTACCCCACTACCCACCAGAGAGGATGCAAAGGATAACTTACAGGCTGACAATCCTCCTGCCTTCATGTTCTCTGTCCCTCAGGAAAGCGGTATTATCCCTCTAGTGTAACGCTGCTAGACCTTCTCTCCTAGCACTTTGTAGTTAAGACAAAATATGGAGTTTCAGCTATGACATTGTTATTTATTATTTTCTGGAGTTGAAAGGAATTAGCAAACAGCCATTCACAGTTGATTTTTGGGAGGTTTTGCGTGTCTCTCTCAGTCCACTGCCAGGTTAGATGATACGGCTCTTTTAATACAATTTGACAGGTGCCCACTAAAAGCTATTGTTAGGTGGGATGATACTCTAATGCACTGAATTTGGAAATGCATTTGGAAAAGGCACTTTTCAAAGAAAGCAGAGGAAGGGGTTGGAACCGTGGATGTCTTAACTTAATTTACATAGAGGTGACTGATGGGGAAGGGTGGAGCCCTCAACTACATCATAAAACTTTCAATGGAAAACTAAAAGCATTAGCACCAGTAGTTCTCCAGTATGTTGCTCAATGAAGTAACCCTTTAAATTACAACTATAACACGGTCTTCCTAAGACATGGATTTAATAAGCGTGAAATAAGCATGAAATATGCTCTCATCCTTAAGTGGTGTCCTTAGTGGCTCAGTATATTGACCACAGGAAGATGTTTCTTTTATAACAAAGTAAGTTTTGCCTGTTATACACAATAGAATAATTTTTTTTTTAATTATTTATCTTTATGGACAATAAATATGCTTTTTCCCTTCACTCAGCACTGGTGAAAACACATTTGGAGCACTGTGTCCGATTCTGGGCTCTGCAATACAAAAAAGATAAGGGAATTACTGGAGCGAGTCCAGCAAAGGGATCATGAAGATGATTAAGGGACTGGCATATGTGTCAAAAGGAGAGGCTGAGAGGGCTGGGATTGTTTATTCTGGAGAGGAGAAGGCTCGGTGGGAATCTTCTCAGGGTGTATAAATACCTGATGGGGGGAGAAAACAGACCCAGACTTCTTAGTGGTGCCCAGTGAAAGCACAAGAGGCAACAGGCACAAACCGAAATAAAGAAAATTTTGTTTAAACATAAGAAGAATCTGTTTTTACTGTGAGGAGGGACAAACAACAGATCAAGCTGCCCAGAGAGGTTGCAGAGACTCCACCCTTAGAGGTATTCAAAACCCAACTAGACACTGCCCTGAGTAACACGTTCTATCTGACCTTGCCCAAAACAAGGGAGCTGGGGACTAGACCAGCTCTGGTCCCTTCCAATCTCAACTATTCCGTGATTCTGCTTTTAATAAAAGCAGAAATGGTTTACACAAGCCTTTCAGAATTAAAGAAAATTAAAGTCCAGCAGTTTACTTATTGTTCTTTAATGTGAAAAACTAAGATTACCACTGGAGTTTTAAAAGCCTGTTGGTTTTCTTATCTCTTTTTCACAGCAAGTGTTACTAAAAGAACTGTCAGTAGGTACCAGCAGATGACAGGCTGTTTTTTTATGTAAATTTAAACAATTTTTACTAAGACTTGTTACAAAGTAACAATTTTTTTTCTTTTCATCTGCTTTGTATTTTAAGATATTAAACTGCTGCTTTCCCATTTTTTATATACCAGTACTTGCATAATCTCTCCAAATGTAGAAAAACTTCAATTAAATATTACTGAATTGATTTGCATCACACAACTGTACCACTAAAACTAGCACTACTGATTTTACTCATGCAAACCTAAAATCTTAACAGATACTATATTTGCTTTCAAAAAAGGACATTTTAAGTATTTTTTCCTCAAGTGCTTTTCTTAACATCCCTCCACAGACTCATACGTTTAGCAGTTACAAACAGTCCTCATCAAGCCAGAAAAATCTAAAAGTTGCTCTCTTTTCCTGTCATTTATTACAAAATGGTCTTCAGTACTGAAGCAAACAGCTTTATCAATAAGGTTATCCCTGCCACAATTTCTCATGCTGTTACTGAATCCCAGTTGTTATTCTTTCTGAACATCTTCCAAAATCAACTATTCCTTTCCAGTGCTGATTTTTTGGTCACATTTTGTACCATTCTCAAATCTTTCCTCTTCTCAATTTCAGCATCATCAAATGGTGATGCAAAATATACACTGCCAGGAAGTTATGCCCACAACAGTTTCTAGACTGGATTCCTTCTTGCCTCCATGTGAAATTTCAGATCTTTTTTCACTACTTCAAGGTTTATAGAACTAGAAATCTGATTTCTCCTCTATTCATTGCTCATTTACATTCCTCTCTGCATACTTAGCCCTTCTTTTATCTCATTTTCTTTTCTCAGTTTCCCAGCAACTCCCTCTTGAGCAGCATTTCCATATTTTCATCTTTTTCTCAAAATACTTTTTAAAATATAATTTAAATAGAAATGTAATTTAAATATCGTAAATGTCTCAAAAACAGTTGATGTTCTCAAATAAAAATTGCTCTGCACTTGCACAGATTCTTGACTATTAAACCAGCTATGTATTCTGTTGCACCTACTTAATGTCTAATTCAATAAACATTTATTATAAACCACACTTCACTTCCAGAAAATTCTTCTACACACCTCCTCCTGTAGTCTGAGTTTCTATACACAAGTTAAAGGACAGCCAATTCAGAAATGCATATAGACTCCATTACCTCAAAAATAGCCCTACAAAGGAAACAAGTAAAATTCACCATTTCAGTGGACTTCACAATTTCATAAAGACAGAGTTTAAAGATTAATTTTTTTTATTTTAATTGCCTTTCACTAGGCATAAACCACAAGTCTGTGCTCCCACTTGGTTGTGTTAATCAGCATGCTCTCTGTTAGATGCAAAAATGCAGGCAGCAGTCTCATCTATTCTCTTTTATGTTTTATTTGCCTAGATCACTGAGCAGAGATGGGAATAGGTAAATAAGCAGTCCATATCACAAGGTCCAAAGAGACTTCCATTTTGAGGCCTAGGAAGGCTTAGTACAGGCATACTTACAGAAGATTTAACTCCTCTCCTCTATTTCCCTAGGTAGCAACATCAGCACCAGGCATAATTTGTCTCTGACTTTTAGTAACAAGAACACTTAGAAAGCTCTTCAAATTTATGAGATTTTTAAACCCAAGGATAAACCTTGGCTGCAGTTTACACTGAAGTGTGCACTTTTATTCATACAATATTTTCCTACCAAATTATAATCAAGTTTCTGCTATGCAATTTTGGTGCTGCTATTGCTAGCTTTTATTGCTGTATTAAATTGTTAGCAAACAGCTAAAGGCTGCCAAAACAATTTCATCACATCTATTTCATTTTTAATAGCCTTTTGTAAGAAACAGCTCTGAAATTATTGTTTACATATTATGGTCAAATAAATGTCAACAAATCGTATCGTTTACACTACCACCATTAGGATTTTTTAAATTATTTCAGCCTTTATTAGAACATTATTTTTTAGAATTTACTAAGTTAGCTATCAGTCCACTGCTATCACGGAATTATACTTGTATTTACTTCTATCTAGTCAAGCTAAAACTGAGAGATACTTCAACTTTTAAGTATCGGTACTGTATTCACCTTCAGCTATCACTACTATTTTAGCTTCCTCTCAAAACCACAAACAACTCGTCAAAACTGTTTTAGCATATGTGGGATGCTGAAGCTTTCATAAAGTCCTGAAGGTGCTATCAGATGCCACACAGTTTTTCTAAGACACATCCTGAGGGATCTGGACAGGCTGGATCGATGGGCCGAGGTCAACTGTATGAGGTTTAACAAGGCCAAGTGCAAGGTCCTGCACTTGGGCCAGAACAACCCCATGCAATGCTACAGGCTTGGGGAAGAGTGGCTGGAAAGCTGCCTGGCAGAAAAGGACCTGAGGGTGTTTGTTGACAGCCGGCTGAATATGAGCCAGCAGTGTGCCCAGGTGGCCAAGAAAGCCAATGGCATCCTGGCTTGTATCAAAAAGAGTGCGGCCAGCAGGACTAGGGAAGTGATCGTGCCCCTGTACTCGGCCCTGGTGAGGCCACACGTTGAATACTGTGTTCAGTTTTGGGCCCCTCACTACAAGAGAGACATTGAGGTGCTGGAGCGTGTCCAGAGAATGGCAACAAACTGGTGAAGGGTCTGGAGCAGAAGTCTTATGAGGAGCGGCTGAGGGAACTGGGGTTGTTTAGCCTGGAGAAAAGGAGGATGAGGGGAGACCTTATTGCTCTCTACAACCACGTGCAAGGAGGTTGTAGAGAGGTGGGGGTCGGTCTCTTCTCCCAGGTAACAAGTGATAGGATGAGAGGAAATGGCCTCAAGTTGTGCCAGGGGAGGTTTAGACTGGATATTAGGAAATTTTACTTCAGTGAAAGGGTTATCAAGCATTGGAACAGGCTGCCCAGGGAAGTGGTTGAGTCGCCATCCCTGGAGGTATTTAAAAGACGTTTGGATGAGGTGCTTAGGGACATGGTATAGTGGTGGTCTTGGTAGTGTTAGGTTTACGGTTGGACTTGATGATCTTAAAGGTCTTTTCCAACCTATACGATTCTGTGATTCTGTGATCCTACCCGTAAAATCCAATTGTACACATTAGCTTTCAGGAAAAGCAGGGAGTTAGTTGTCTGTGCTCACTTTTAGCTACAAATATTTAAATTACATATGTGATCTTGGGTTTAGATTTCAGTTGAACAAACTGAGGTCCTCTGCCCAGAACTTAAGATTATTCTGAATTTGTCAAAGCCAGCATGCCTTCTTGGCCAACCAATAAATAATGTGACAGCAAACATGTTCCAACATATATATATACTAACTCTCAAGTAAGTTACTGTACAACTGAAACTCTATGTTTATTTCCAGTGACTCCAAACTAAAATATTATATTAATATTTAGATGCCCCCTCAGGGAAACAGAATGACTTACAATGACAGCAACCACCATCCAACACATTAAAACTGGATGGGAGAAGGATAAAATAAATGAGGTGCCAAGAATACTTCATACATCCTTAAGAAAACAAAAGCAAAAGCTGTGTTTTTCAAAGATAAAATTGTATACTGTGCTAGAAACAAGCAAGGCTTTTCATCAGTTCTGAAACAGGAAATCAAAAGCTGCCAAAGGATGCACGAACCACACTTTAGACAAGTAATTTTTCTGTCCAAGCATTCCTACATGTATTACTTTAGATGCAGACAAGCTCCCGTATGACATCAATGGGTAGCAGCTTTCTGTTTTCTCACTCCATAAAAATTTATCCTTTTCCAAGTGACAAGAGCTGACCTTTCAGTGTACCACGTCTGCTCATGCTTTGCTCCCTTCTACAATCATTTCTAGTAATATACATCAAAAATGACAAGCAGAAATAAGTGTACTGCGTGTGCTGTGCTGTATAGCTGATGTGTAAGGTCTCTGATTGCTAATTAGAAAGGATGCTTTACTGAATTATCATGCTTGGTATGTAATTACTGCAAAGCAGCAATGTAAATTAACCTTACAGAAAAAGGTGTTCAATATTGATGCTGGAGATACGTACATTTCCTTTCCCCCAAAACCAGTAAAATCCAATGTCAGAAACAATGCACATCTAGAATGGCTTTGTTTTTGTCTTTAAAAGAGAATAGAGATTTCTGTAATAGAATTCAAATGCTTGGCCACCCTTCCTCTACTTTCCTAACCTAACTTTTGTTTCTTTTTAATAAGAACAGGGAAAGTCAGCAAAACAAAATGTCACCATTAAATCATTTCACAGCATTTTGTGTCAGAAATGTAATGGAAAATGTGCACATCATGGGAAAGGTTACTGCTCTTCCAGAACATCTTTTCACTTGGTTCAGGGCTCATCCCTCTACATAACTGTGCAGGCACTACTGACGCTTGTTCTCCCTGGGCTTAATTTGGCAGTTGAAGGATTGTGGCATTTTCAGGAAACCACAGTGCAGTGATTTTAGTGGTTACCCAGCTGAAAGTGATGCTATGATTTAGAATAATTACTCTGTTTATGTGCAATGGTAAAAGTCAGTTACTACACCATATTCCAATGTCAGCTTATACTTTACTGCTTATTTCCCTAATATGGCATCACATCAGATCTCAAAGTCAGAATTAGAGGGATTTATTGTTCCTGTTCCTCAACAGTAAGCAAACATGTGATACAATAGCATTACTATACTTAGTTTAAATGACTATTCGGGGGGGTGGCGGAGGACTGAAAATAAAAAAATCAGTTCAGCCAGTTAATCAAAGTACTGCAAATTAATTTATGCTTGACCTTTGCACTGTTACAACCAGTGATATGAAAAAGGGAACAGACCCGTATTAGTCTCTGCTAAAAGCTTTTATATATTCTTGAAGAAAATATAAGCATTTTTGTCTTGTATATCCTTTCCACAGCCTTTCTTCTCAAAACTAAGTGAAGTTACTAGGCCTTCCTCAAGATGAAGTCAGAGATAGGCTTAAAAATTTAACTGTAACCTTATCCAAGACAGCATGGCAAAAATTCTTAAATTTTGTTTTTCTCATCTCCACAAGACAACAATATTGAAAGAACATTTGTTCAAATGACAAGACTTAAAAAAAAAAAAAGACACTTCAAGGCAAAAAGCAAGTATTAAAAAAATCCATTCAAAGGTAAATGTTTAGGAAAAAAAAATTTAAGAAGAAGAAGGAAGTTGTTATCAAGTAATGAAGCGCAACCTGAAACATTCAGTGATACTAAATTCCTGTCTTAATATGGAATCTTGTCTTTGGCATTTTAAATGGCCTGAAGCAAATCAGAGACAAAAATTTAATTTCACTGAGATGAGAATGTAAAGGAATCACACAAAGTATAAGTAATAAGATCAATCCCAACTCTTCTAAAGGAAAAGCCAGTTTTATTAATTGCAAGGCAAACCAAAATCTGAATCTAGCCTTGGATGTGGCAGAGACGACAAACATTTTAAAACAAAAATTAATCAAAATAAAATAAAAACCAACAAAAATTAAAATATAATGTAAAAGAAAATAACAAAATTAATAATAAGGCAGAAAAATAAATGAAAAACATGTAATTCTATTTTACAAATTCCTAAGATTTGCTTACAGAAAAAAAAGTACTTTAGCCTGGATTATTCAATCTGTGATTTCAATGGCCACACCAATAGGGAACTAAAGTAAGACAAGGGACAGCAGACAAAATGAAAAAACAAGTGGACATCAAAATTATGCTGAAATACAGGAACAACAAATAAAACCTACAACTCTGTTCCTTTCCCAAAAAACCAAAGAGATTATATAAAAATATTACTATTAACTTGCACCAGTCTCAAATTATCTATTTAGATGTTATTATAAGCAAATTATTTCAGCTACCTCAAAACAAAGTTCAATAATAAGACCGAATTTCTCCTGTAACATACGCAGCCAAAAAAAGCAGTCTTTACCAAATATATCATAACGTTGAAGAGGCATTATGACAAGAGCCTTTTTTTTTTCCCCATTTTTCGTTGTTTATGTTTTTAGAAGTAAGTTCTCCAGTAAGTAGTTCTGAAATATCTTGGGCTATAGAATCATTAAGCTAAAAAGAACAATAGTATCCCATATGCATATAGATTATCTACAGCCTCTCAGGTAATAATACCATATGGAAAATTCTTGAGTTAGACCCAAATTAGCAACCAATTCCATGCAACTTTGCTCCACTGATTTCTTAATGAAAACTTGTGCTATATGCCATTTTAATCATGTGAAGAATAACTATGGTCAATGCTGAGAAAAGTGACTCAAAATCCTTAAGCTCCCTGTACCTCTAACTGCTTTTCATGTATGGGCTTGTTTGGTAATGTAAAACATACTCTCACATTACTCCAAGATAAAATTTGTTTTGAATAGTGTAGATGAAGTTGTGCACCCAAACCTCAGGCCTCCTACTATCAAAACCCCACACAGATTAACTAACTACAGATCAAAGACTTGTAAAAGTATTGGGCAGCAGTTAAAAAAGTGAGAAAAAAAATACGTGTGTAACAGTAAGAATCACTATTTTGCATATTAAAATTTCTTAATCAAATAGTCCATAATTTACATTATGGTTCTGTGGACAGACATTTACTTCAGAAAACTGACTGCACAGATGCTCACTTGACACTAATTGTGACAAGTCAAAACTGATGCTGCAACACAGCATTTAAATAGTTACTGTCTCCTGCTATGGTCTTCTCCCACATTATTTTAATACCTGAACACGAACATTCTCAGGTTATAAATTTCCTAAGTATAAATTTCAGTTTCATGGCTTCTGTAGCAATGGATCAGCTTAACAATGCAAAACAACTGAACTAGTAAAGAATTTGACATTTGTTTTCTGAGAATTCTATACTATGAAATGCTCTGATGTGATAACCTTGCTACACTGAAAGTGACTGAAGCAGTTTGGCCAGAATTATGGAGTATCTGACACATTCAAATGCCAACTGAATTATTTGATGCAAGTTTGATGCTGTAAGAAAAAATTCTTATGAATACCTACAAAAATGAGACCCCATCAAGACAGATATTTTTGCAACCATAACCTACTACTGGTAACCAGACTAGGAAATAATTTGATATGTTATCAGCCTCCCCTCTACCATCACAAGTGATGTGATTTCATATTCTCTGCATCTTGTTTCATGAAAGCAATTTTAATCTTCTGAAGAGGCATCTCACTCAATGGCTGCTTTATCTCAAGAACTCACTCATTACTTCAGCAAAGATAATTATGACATCCTCAACATTGTATTTTTTTATTTTATAAATTCTTCCAAACCGTAGGAGTTATAGAAGATAACAAGGTGCAAAGGTCTCTGATGCATGTATTTCCTAAGGCAACCAGAAAAATAGTACATAAATGCTGAAACACATAGCTGTTTTGGGAACAGATGACATCTGCCAAATACAGTTTCAAGCTGTAATGTACAAATCCATGATTGCAGCACAGACTTGATCAAGCAGCTGTAACTGAAGGAGAGAAAAGGAATAACTATATTTTTAAAAATTCACCAATTGAAAAAAGGTAAAATACTACTTGTTAATAGAAAACAAAGTAACCCTGTAGAAAGAATTGCTTGAAACTCTTATTTACAAGTGGTTATCTTGTTACATACGTCTAAAGTTTATGACACTGGTACACAATCTTTTTGGATCAGCAGACTTTAAATATCAATACTAAGAACTTCTGACAATTAAACACCTGAACCAAACTTGTACCTGAAGAGTTCATAAACTTCTACTGTTCACAAAGGTTCTACAGATTAAAGCCCAGTAAACAAGAGCTTGGGAGTCATTGGTCTACAACTGTAAAAAGATCTAATGTTAAACTTCAAGGAGCTTTGACTGACAGATCACTAAACAGTCCATGGAATAACATAAATAAAAACATTTGGGGGCATGCACATGCCGCTCCCCCCGCCCCCAATCACCTGGGTAAGAGAAACACTAATAAACCTTGCCAAATACCACAATAATACTCCAACAGGGTTTTAGAACTTCTATAGCACTGAAGAGAGACAAACATGCATCTTTCCTCTATTCTAGATACTTTAAAAAATTACACTTCTTCATAATGTTTTAACAGACATTATGTTTTAAATGACATTAAATACCAAAAAAAGGAAATGCACAGAAATCCTACCTTTTTCGGGGGGGGGGGGGGATATCATTCTTTGCTGTATCTGCACTTGATCAGAAAGCACATGTAGGCAGAATAACCTTTCATGCAGTTTTACTCTTTTTGAAAATGAAGGCCCAATGCTAAGCTATACACAAAAATAACTTTAGATGGTCCTGTGCGTATTTCTCAACCTGGCTTTCCCAATTCTGGTAATGCAGGATTGGAGGGAAACAAGTCTTTTAATCATGGCAACATCTCCAAAATTTCAGTTTTGAGTCACTCCTACACAGCCTACCTCCAAGATAGTTCCTTCAAGATCACACAGTATCAAGAATCAAACCAGAGATGGAAGACAAAAGCAGTATCCAAAGACCTGAGCTTCTATTCTTTAAGTGGCTTAAATTTCCTTAAGAGTTAACCAGCAAAGCAATCAGGGGAAAACAATAATCTGGGCTTCAGTTCAGATTCTGCTGTCTCATTTCAGAAAAATAACAGACAAATGTACTGAAGAAATCCTTTAGGTACCAAATAGACTGGTTCCCAATTAACAGAAAATTCAAGAGTCTGCCATGGACTTTTTTCAGTACAACTTCAAGTGTTCCAGGCACGTGTAGCTTTAGGTAGCCAGGTAGCCCAAATGCAAACATGCCTAGCACGCTGCTTCTAGAAAAGCCTTGAACAGCAGCAGTATGAGTCTTGCTACGAGACCTATGCCTGATTTTTAGGTACTTCACAAGAGAGCTTCACAATGCCTACGGTTTTTTTTTCATATCTGCCCTAGCACATGAATTTACTGAAAATGAAAAATCTGTGGTATTTTACAGTAAAATGCAATGCAGCATAGGTAATTCAGTTTGAATAAAGTCCTCTGTGAACAAAAATGTGCATGTCATTGTATGTATTATCCTGCTATCTAGCATAAAAATAAACACTTTTTAGAAGGCAATAAAATGAGGTAAATGACAGAAAAAATGATCTAACAGGTAACTTAAGTAATTAAAAAAGTTAATATGCAGAATTAATCCCTGTAAATTATATAGCAGAAATAAACTACACAATTGAATGTTAAGTTTCCTTTCACTCAAGTAGTGCATTCCAATAAAATAATGCATTCGTAATCCTCTGTAAAACATAAGATTGTTGCAAATTGTGACTGAATTAACTAACATTTTCCTAGTGATTAATCTCTACATTAGCAGCCTTAAACTTCTAAAACTACTGTAAATCATAGGCTTTCAATTACTATGATTGATTGTTAATTTTATTGCAGTGCATTTTAAGTAATTAATAGTTAATGTGCTTGTTCTGGAATAAACTTCAGCTCATGTAGAGCTTCAAAACTAGCAGCTAACAGATTAAGGAAGAAATCCTTAACTTGAAGGCTGGCATGCCCCTCTGCATGGAAACGTAAGAAACAAAAACGCTAAGATGAACCTATACAAGACAAATGCAATTATGGAAATATGGCAAGTAACAGTTTCAGAGAGAAAATTTCCACAGGATTCAAAAGAGCCTGCTGTCTAGAACATACTTTCTGTCAAAGCCAGAATTAAAGTATATCACTTTGTGCAGCTAAGGACTCAATCCTTTATACAGTATAAATTATCTTAAATTTGATACATACATTTGTAGCACCAGAATTACAGATGTTGCATACATTTTGAAGATTTTCAGTTACAGCATGATTTGATGACTCAAAGTTATGACAAATCTTATAGTCAATTTTACTCAAGAGTTTTTTTCTTTAGTAAATATGACACTGCATGTATTTTCTTCTTTCTCCCTTCCTATTCCTCACCTTCCCCTTTCAGGCCTGCCTTCATACACTGACTGCAGATGCAGAACATTTCACTTGCTTGAAAGGTGAGACTTAGTATATTGGGAAAAATAAATACTTTCACAATTGCTTATTTCCTAGTAAACATCTGCATTAAAAATAAATACTACACGCATGCTTAATAATTTGCTTTGCAGCTTTACACTTTTTGAATACTTTATAACCAGCATTCAAAAATCTATGTTTTCAAAAAATTCTATTCTATATTCTTTCAAATACATGACCTTAGCCTATTTTATCCTCCTTGTAATGCTGAAGTAATAATTTTGCCTCAGTTGCTGCAAATCAAACGAAATGGAAAATTCTAACTTAATTGACAATAACGCATAAAAATTCAATACCCAAAACTATAAAAGAATGTATTACTATATGCTTGCTCTAAATTGTGGGATGAAGAAGTCTAATACTTTTTCAGAGATTTGTTTAACCTGGTCAAATATGATTTTGCCCCATATATAAACGATATTCTAATTTTACTCTGCTTTTCTCAAATCTAGTACTGAGATACCAATTTTATATAATGCACTATATTCTGAAATACTACCCAAGCACATCTTAAAGCCAATAACTGAAGCTATGATACTATTTTTTTTAATAGCAGCAGTTGAGAGCTGGACTATTTTTTGAGAAGAGACCACTTTAGAAGTGAAGTAATTTAGAAGTCTTCCCTTGGAAGATTTTAAACTAGATTAGCCCATGGATTCTTCTTTAAAATACAGTTCTATGTATTAAAATAAAATACAATTCATCTTAATTTTTTCTTTTACTAAAACAGAATAGACAGTAATACTGTGCTAGAAGCACTTTGTGTGTACAGTGGGACAATCACTTACTTACTCTGGAGCATGGTGCAAGATGGAGAGCAAGCTTTACCTATTACATATTGAGCCACCTGAAATATACTTCCTCATCCATGTTTCTACTAAATACGGTTAAGTTCTAAAGGGAGCTATTAGGGAGCTATTTTTAAAGATTTGCATTATGGCCTCACAAAAAAAAAAAAGAGATACTTATGATTCAAACAATTTGCAAGATCTATCATTCTAAGTGATTCATGCAAGACTGTAACAAAGCACTCAGGAAACCTATTAAATGTTTAAACTATATACAACTTTAAAAGACTCATAAAATGAAAAAGAAAAGCATCATTACATAAATGTTTTCTAAACCAAACAGTAGACGTCACCTCTAAAAACAAATATATCCTTTAAAATTATTTTCTGAGTTTGTTAGAAAATGTATCTTTCACATCAAGCTTTATAAACTCCCATATTTCAAAATATGTCTTCAATTTCAAGCAAATATTTTCAATATTTGATTACTCCTTAAGATTGAGCGGTATATTGCTATAGGTACCCCCTGGTTTCACAATACTTTAGTTTCAACAAGACCTTATAACGCCTTTCACTGAACTCTTCTTTAAAAAAGCGCTGTGTCTCCATGCCTTACACCAAACCTACCCGCATCAAATATAAAATTTTTAAAACCCTCCATATTTTACTATTGTTCCTCTCAAAACTCAATTACAGTTCATTTGAGTAAAAAGATACTTGAAATCCACACTTTTCTCTAATTACAGATATAGCTTCCTTACTGTCATTTATAATGTTACAGATCAGACTTTGCCTCATTTGAGTGAATGTTTTCAATTAACTTTTCACTGTGCAACTAATTTGTAAATCTTGACTGCGCCATTCACTAATCTTGTAAAAGGTAAAATTTGCAGAAGTATTTAGTTTGATAAAACTTACGCTGATGTATACAAAACAACTCACTGTAAATTCTAAAAACAAAATAAAACAAAAAGTGTATCACAAAAGGATGACAAGACTGATCCTTTTTTGTGGACACAACCACAAAACCTAAACTTTCAGTTCTATTGCATGCTGCTATACTGAAACAGTCCTATCTCTATAATCTGACATCAGTGATTAAAAAAGCACTGTCTTGGTATGTATGTAATACATATGTATGGCAACTATTAGCACATATAAACGTAGGGAACGTCAATACGTTTTAGACAAAAGCTAATAATTAAAGATATTCTAACTTTAATCACTTTTTTTGGTACAAAACTATAGTGACTAAGGCAAACTTCAGCCAATTAATGAACCATTACAATTTATCAGAACGAAACGTACTTTTTAAGGAAGAATTTTAAATCCTTTCACAGGCAATTATTTAAAGATTTTAAACCACGACAGTTTAAGTAAAGACACTGCACATACAACAAATAATCCCTCAGCCATCCAATGCTACACACAAGCACCTAAAATGGAGATTTAAAAAAATGAATCTCCATTAGTCAAACAGTAATAACTAAACAATTGAATACTTTTTTTATTCCAGATTCAATACTAAATACTCTGCTGCATTCTTTGAAATAAGAAATAATTGCTTATCTTCCTCTAATCCTTACTCAGGTAGCAACCATGAAGTGAGTGTGCCACAAAAATTTTAGAAAAACCTACAATTTTTCAAAGCAGATTGTTCAAGAGTCACATAACCAGCCCTGTTTGAGGTAACACACAGCAGGAAAAGCTAGAAGGCCCATCAAGATTATTCCTTCAATCTGCAGTTTCAGCAGCTGCACATTTCCATTTAACTTAGTGATCAACTTTCACATTCAGAAAAATCTCTTCTATAACATTCCCACAAACCTCCCTTTTCTTAGTTGCAGATGGGTAGGAAAGGGTGAAAATAAAATCCAGTAATTATAAAACATTTGTTGAGTGAAGAGCAAAGGCAATGATAAAGATCACTAGCTTTCTGAGAAAGTTTTGGCTTTAATACCAGAGTGCCAAACAAAGTGGATATTGAAAAAATACTTTTTTTTTTCCCTCCTAAACATCTCTTGCTTACAAGGAGCCCTACCAACTTGCATTTAAAATAACACTCTATTTCTACTACCACAAAGGAGTCTTGGATGATGGTACAGGCAGGTGAAAGAAGCAGCAGGTGAAAGAAGCAGTGCAGGCAGAAGGTCTCTTCTCTTACTTTGTGACAACATAAGAGAAAAAAGGATGCTGAAAACTTTCTCTGACATAGATCTGTGGATCACACCCCTATACAGCTTTGGCTGCATAGCAGAAAGTCTGTCTGGTAGCTAGCATCTTATTACAGTCCCTGAATTTACCCTCATCAAAAGAAATACAGCTTTAAGAACCAAAAAATAATACTAAAAAAATATTTCAAACTTACTGAATACTTTACCATCATTTAGTAGTTATCAAAAATAAGCCCCCACAGCACTTTAGAAGCAGTGGTCACCTAACTTGGATAAAATAGCTGCTATTTATAGGAATTGAAGAAAAGCAAGTTTTAAATTCATAATGTCTTTTAAAAACTAATATGGAAAATAAGGCAGAAGATTTAAGAAAATATTTTTCAGAGAATTATGAACAAAGGATTAGAACATAAGAATCTCCTTTTCTCCTCCCATGCAGGATTACTATGCTCTTTCCAAGCCTAATTATGAGGATAGTTTATAAAAGAATTTCTTGGGGTTTGGCCTGTAGTATGCTTATTTTTGGCCCATCTAAATTACTACTAAAATCTTTTCATCTAGTAAACAAGACATACCATAAATTTTCTACCATATTTTTTAATTGCAACTTAAATATACAGTTCTTCATGGCATTATCTCATGTTATCCTTTATGTCCTCAAATGTGGTATTTAACACTTCTAGAAAAAGCCTGAAGAAAACTAATTCACTGCCTTTTTCGCAGTAAAGCACAGTACATGTTGTTCCCAGGATTCCTTCCCACAACAAAACGGTCTTCCTGCATCTTTTAGTTCTTGCCAACAATAGGGCTGAAGAAAGCCCTTCATCTTGTTGTGGGCAGTTAAAAACTGTTGCTATCAGTTCTCATCAGTATAACTGTATCAGCAATCTCGGTAACATCCTGTCTCTATTTCACAGTCTGGTACTGAGCAGGATCTAGGAGTACCTAGCAGTAGTAGCTTGTCTATATAAGAGTCACACAGTTACCGATGAGCTCGTACAGGCACTCTGCCTCAAACTTGGAAATAAAAATACAATTTGGCACACAACCCTTGAAATTGTATCAACTTCTACAGTAAACCATATGCTGTAATTGATACTAAAATCAGCTATTCTGAGTGCAAGACATCTGTACATGGGACACATTCTAAAGCTATGTATTGCTTGCATATATCATTGATTATGACTTTTCTCATAACTCTGATTCCTTGAAATAGATTAAAAGATGTATTAATCCTTCCAGTCAAAAACAACAATTATATCTCAGCTAAAGAGGAGATCTTGTCCAGAAAAATCTAGTTGAAGCATACAGGACCTAAATACAACACTATTTTTTATCTGAACTTATTATGAGATCATTTTAATGAAAGCTCAGTAGATTCAATTAAAATCCGCTTTCTGGTTGCTAAGCTCCATTATTCTTCTTTCAAGAATTGTGAGCAGTTTCTACAGCTTCACAAAGAGGCCACAATGTCAGCTATAAAGTCAAAATCAGCAGAAGTTGTGGTCAACAGTAGCTATTCAACAGCAGCTATTCTACACTTTAATTAGATTTCTGCACCTACTAAAACACCATTCAACAGATTTTTTTTTTCACTTCTGTTTCAGAGAAGAAACATGATTATCAAACCCTTTCATGATCTGCATTAATGGAGGTAGCATTAATATGTTTTTAAAAACATAAATTCCTCATAATCCACATTTCAGCTCATAAAATTGTTAATGATGCTAATTTAATTACTTTTAGGATGTTCTTGTAGCTTTAATATCATTAAATTGCTGGTTTGTTTATCTTTCTGACCTGCTCTAAAACACTGACAATTCACCCTGACAAGAGAAAATTAATTCTCTTGTGTTAGAAAAACAGATTATCTTGGTTATTTACATCTTAATCCACAGTGTAAATGTGTTTGGCAGGTCAATAAGTGAATCAAATCAATATTTCTGATGTAATGTTTCCCCTAAATAAGTTTTGGTTGGTTTTGGGTGGTTTTTTTGGGTTGTTTTTTTTTTTTTTTTTTTTTTTTTGAAAGCACATTTTCTTTGTTATAATCACAATGACAAAGTGATGAAGATGGAACTTTAATTCCTCATAAGGTCAGAGCATCAAACCTACCTGACTAGATTTTCATTGTCTCCAGTCCCTTTGCAGGTAGCACATTCAGTCCTTAAATCCTCCGACTTGGGCTTCTTCTGTAGAACAGACTGTCGTTGTCTTCTTTCTCTGGGAATCCGTTCCTGTCATAGCAGAAGGCAAAAGAAAGGAATGGGGGGGAAAGGAGGGAAGGAAAGCAAATATTTTCAATTATAGCACTGAAAGTAACACTTCAGCCCAAAGTTTAATTTTTTTTGTGAAACTGTTAAAAAAACCCAAACAAAACACTATATTCCAACCTCAGCTTTTTCTTCTTCAGGCACAAAGCTTCGTTTTCGTCCTCTAGTTCTCTAGAAGAAAATATATTTAAAATTCAATATTAGGTAACATAATGTTTTTGCTGTTTATCTATTATTCATAACAACAACAAAACATACCGCAGGAAATAATTTAAACCATTAATTACAGAACCACTGCAAGACAACTACAATAAAGATGTTAGACCACCAGCTTCAGATTCTGGATATAAATCTACAGAACTAGCCAAAAACCAAATATAAATACGTTTCTTGACCTGAACATGTAGAATCTTATTCTAAAAAAGACTGCCACCAGAATTACAAATCTCTTACAGACTTTGCATAACCTTCCCAATACTAAAATGTGTAATTTGAAAATTGATATGAACAGTATGTTACAGTAAATTCCTTGAGCACTTAGAATTGCTCTATTTGTAAACCAAGTGATCAGATTCAAAAAAATCAAAATCAAAAAACTTCATCAAAACAGAAACAGAAAATAATTCTTAGAGCTTTTGAGGAGTAAGCAAGAATTAAAGCTTTCAAACCGAAGCTTAGTATAATGGGTATATGGCAGACGCTCATAAAGCTGTAGCATATACTAACATATGACTTGTATAAAACAGATGGAATGGGTAATACAAAAAGTGGAAATTATTTCAGTATTGCAGTTGGCCAAAAAATCTAGATACCAACAGTGTCAAGGAAAAGAGGTTTCCAGGAACTGTAACAGCAAACACCAAAGGTTTACAAGAAGCTCTGAGTAACTACATGCAACTCGCACATGAGTCCAGTTTCAGTCACTACGGTTTTGTCTCTGAAATAGCAGCATTATAACCTGGATGCATTAAATAACTGCCACAAGCTGACAATATCACAGTATCTCCTCCTTGTTTAACAAGGAAAGAAAACTAGAAGGCATGCAGAAGGAAATGAAAAACATCAGAGACTATTCCACTAACCCCCAATGTCTGATACTTTAACACCAATAAAATAAATAAATACATAAACAAACTTTAAAATGCTTGTTTTTTCTGGGCCAAAATCATCATCTTAGGAAGTCATTTATCATGTGATTAAAAAAACACTGCCTACTTTATGATTTGTTAAAACTTTTTTTGAAGCAGCCAGTGTTCATCTCAGAAAAAGTAAAAACCAGCTGATCAAAAAAATCTTAAGCCAGCTAAGAATGACAAACAGCCATAAATCCAATACCGAAGAAGCTAGTAATACCATGTTTCTCCTGTTTGGGGTCCTCTTTGAAGGGGATTTATACTAGTTTCAAATTAAGAATGTTCACTATTTTAAACTATTTTACACATTTAAATATAGTTATACTGTAAATAAACCTGCCACTTCAACACATCTATACCTTCCTACCTATGCAGATTTTGATCTGCACATGGTAATGACATACTGTTTGGGAAGGGGTTTTTTGTTTTTAGGCAAGAGTTAACTCTGTAGTAGAAAGGAACGTAGTAGAATGGAAAACACTAGTCTATTTTGCGCCTCGTTAGAATACTTTAATTACCATCGAGGTTCTCTTTCACATTTCCCTAAAAACAGTTTATAAAAAATTGTAAAACCTTATCTATTTAATACTTATCAATATTTACTATACATTTAATAATACAGTCATAATTGAGGTGTTCTACCTTTATGTCTACCTCTTTACCTACCTCTTTACCTAGGTAAAAGAGGTATGTCTACCTTTTTTACCTAATTTAAAGTATGTCTACCTCTAAGGTAGACACTACCTTACACAGTAGAGTAAGGTACAGTGGAAGGTAGAGTGGAAGGTAGACACTATCTTACACGGTAGAGTCCAAATCTGGAAGAACCGATTTACTACAAGTAACTGAATTTATCAACGTAATATTAGAGGTATTAATGTAACATGGGCTACATGTCAACTACATGTAACACAACCCAAGGCCACTGTAAATTAAAAATAGACAAAAAAAGTGTAATCAGACATCAGCACATTAACTGGCAATTTTACTGCTTTCAACCTCTGGCATTAGTCCTAAGAACACTTACAAACTTTGACAATTTTAAGCCATGTAGGCCCTGCTGAATGCAGCTGTGTAAAGCTTAAAAAGAAGTAGGTGTAAAAGTGCATGCCAATATATGCAGTGTTATGGTCCTCATTCTCCATGTTTAAGCAGCAAAAGACAATAAATGCATGCTTTGTACAGTCAGAGTAATGCAATCTTGAAAACTGATATATAATTTGGAAATATAGGTAACAATGAAATAATTTTTTACCCTAAGTGGAAAAGATTACAAGTTAATAACTATATTTTAAGAAGTGATGAATCATATTTAAACTTCAACAAAATGGAGAGACAAGATTTATAAATAATTTAGTCACCTTTGTGAAGAAAATGTTGGGTTTCACCTGTCTGCTACATAACGTGTGATGTATATGACAAGGAATGTCACATTAAATTATGCCCGCATTACGCTTCCATTAGGTTAGACCCACATTAGATTTCTAAACCTTCAAACATACTTGAATCTGTTTGGCAATCACTAGAAAACAAACATTAAAATCAACACCTTTGACATACGCATTTGTAGGATATTTTATATGCTTTTAAAGTAACAGAATTTTACATTAATATTTTCCAAACTGATTTCCACACTTAAACATATTTGCAATGCTAACTTCTGCTCAGAATCATTATACTATTGCCAGTATTGACAATGGAAAATAACATCAAATTCACAACGGAAAATTAAATATTCTGTGATTTTCAACAAGAGCCTTCCAGTTATTAGGCATTTGTAATTTTACATATGTTTTCACTAAAGTTACCTTACAGGTTCACAGAAAAGAATCAGATAAACCTGGATTACATTGCCCAGTATTTTTCATTGCTATTTGCCTACAAGTACTGTATTTGCATTTTAAAATGCTTTGAATAATTTCTGTCATTAGTGGGCTCAGAATCAGAACATAAGAGACTATAAGCATCAAATATTAGAGCTGCATGTACTTGCCAGAAGTAACAATTTAAAATTTAAGATTTCTTAGAAAAGAAAAGCTTAAAGGTACAGTGTTATTATATATGTCTAATGGTAAACACTACAACTGAGATAAACTTGTTCATATTCAGAACTTATTTGGAAACAGAGCTGCTAATCCAGCATAAGATGCATATAAAGGCAGTGATTTTTTAATCAAAACACTTGGCAATTCAATACTATAGAGATACCTTCAATTTACAACTTCTCTATATCATAAAACGGAGCAAGTCAGTTTTGTGAAACTTGTCCCTGCATTTCCAAAGTGACCAAACAATAAGTCAGGAAAGCAAAAAGTCATGTTATCAGCACCCAAGCAAAATCCCCATTAATGCCAGTCCTATGCCAGCAGGTTCTTTGTTTCACTGCAAAAGGTAGATATGCTCTAAAATATCAACCATTTGGAATGGACAACTCAGTCCAGAACAAAACACAGCTAGATCTGGATTAGACAGATGCAACCCATACATGGCAACTGCCTCAAGAGGCCATTTTAGGACAGGAATAAAAAAAAAAAAAAGTACTGAACAATGGAATGTGGTTCAAAATATGTAACTATATAATTTTCTGTATGTAGAAGTACAAGGTTTCTGTAAAAAATTCTTTCAAATGTTGACATTTAATGACAGCTGATTGGCAAGTCTTTGGTTGCGTCTCATCCCAAGTTGTATACTTGCACAACTCTGGAATTCAATGTGCACTCAAGTAAGAGAATTCAAGTAAGAGAATTCAACTCGGGAATTCAATGTGCTATGTGCTCAGACACTTCCCTGCTATTAACAGGAGGATTCCAGCCACTGAGCTTTAGATCCCACAGCATCAATGGAATCACCAGGCAGGCACCTACATTCTGGTTACTACACAGGCAACTTAAGACTTCCATTGGCAAATAAATTATATGCCTACAGCTAAGGGCTAATTAAGTACCGATCCTATATAACCTTAAATACCCCAGAAAATTAGACAAACTTATGTCAAGGTCGTAATCATGACACACAAGGCAGATACTATTTTTCATTTCATATCCTTTCACAATTAGGGCCCTTAAAAAATAAAAATAAAATAAATAAATAGATGCTAAAAACAGCCAAACTAGTCAAATTTTACTTCCTAATACTATACCATAATATTCCTATTCCTCCCCTTCTCTAGTGACTTCTTAACCTCTCCTTCTCTACTACATTCAAACCATGTCTCCCACCATATTCCCAGGTTCTCCCTATGTTCCCCAGCTAAAGTGAGGACACGCTAGGACAGGTTCCAAACGTGTTCTACATTGGAAAGCGAGGGACCAACCACAAAGGATAACCGAGCTCATAACTAAAACCTCTTCCTTACTCAGCAGTCATCCTTCCCATCCAGCTGCTCTAAAAAATACCCAAGAACTTAATTACCTTTGGTGTACATACCTCGATCAAACCTTGCCATAATTTGTCAACAGGTTACTAGAGGCAATACTACTAGAAAGGTAGGCAACTGTATAACTTATTGTTGTTAGAAAACCAAGTTAAAAGCTATTCTTTTCTGAAATAAACAGTCAAAAGATCTAGCTGCTGTGTTACGAAGAACATACCTTACACTGAACAGACATGAGAGAGAAAAATAGTGTCTTATTTCATTATTCCCAAAATAATCTGAGCAGACCAAGAAAGATCAATGAATTAAAATTAAGATGCAAGCATAAAATGAAAGTATTTTTAAACAAGAGAAAAAAAATCTATGAAAAATTTAAAAATAATAGAAGATTAAAATAGATTAAATTTTTCGCATAACATTTTGAGGGGAAAAAACCACCTCTATATGTCAGCAAACTGTCTTCTAACTAAACTCTTTAAAATTGCATAAGATAATGTTCCTCAAGTAAACAGACTGAACCGTTTGGCTCAATGAAATCATCAAGGTGAAAGCAAGCCATCTTTTCCAAGAATATCTTACTAAGGTTTAGCCTTCACAGCAATCTTAATGCCCTCCCTCAGAAAAACATAATGCTCTGGATAAATGAAACCTAAAGATTTAAAATGTCCCTTTTGGTCTTTTACTTCAAAGCTTGTCATCTATGGAAGTTGAAGAACCATCCCACAGTATTAAAGCATACACCATTCCTCTGAGTTATTTCATTAACTTCTGACTTCGCATCAAAATTTGGAAAAAAAAACCCCAAAACCAACTGCTTCTAGCCTCTCCAATGTTTTAAAAATTCACACAAAACATTACAAGACTACCTACACAGAAACAGTGATGGACACAACATACAAATAGCTATCAAACCTGAAAAGAAAGAGAAGTAGAAAAAACCCAGCATTTGCTTGCCACTCTAATTTAATTTGTAATGATCTAAGATGACAGTTACTAAAATATTCCATAAAATATATAGTATTTTGTAATATATAATGTAATTAATAAAACACAATTAAGAAAGAATGTCAGGGAATGCCTCTAAAAAACCGGAAGAAATTAGGAGAACTAGGACAAGGGAAAGAAAAATAAAAAATGGGTTTCTTTCAGCCATCATGTTTTGTGACACAAAAGTATGCACCTGTTGTGTGCAGCATTCTGCTGTTGTGGCGTGCAAACTTGCATATCAGCTTAGGGAATTAAAAAGAATTAGGACATAAATGGCTGAAAAATAGAATACTAAATAAGGAATCAATAATGCATGATGAAGCAACAAATGATACGACATGATGTGGATCAAATGCATGAGTGAATTGGAACTAGGGTGACATTTTTAGAAGATATATGGACAAGAAATCAGAAGAGGTGTGGGGATAACGTGATTCCAACACATGGAAGGAAATACTGTACTCAAGACACTTAGAAAACCAAACAGTCAAAAAACCTGTCCAAAATGGAATGACAAATGTTGAGGGGAAAAATGTGAGCAACAATGGGATCAAATTGTCAACCCAAAAGTGGGAGAATGAATTGACTGTAAGATTTTGGATATTTTCAGAAAAATAAATTCCATACATGAGACAAATGAAAGGCATCTGTAAGGAACAAATAAAGCCCAGGATGAGTCCAACACTCTCTGAAAGGAAACAGACTGTTTGCAAAACAGTAAAGGAAACAAAGCTGCAAAGTCACAAAGGAAACAGACTGACTGCTGTCACTCACATATGCAACAAGTTGATATGTTAGTTTCAAAGCGTGAAAGCAGAATGGTGAATGTGACAGAATGGGTGCCCACATGATCCAAAACCACCATGGCTGTCAGTAAACCACATCATTATGCCTCTCTCCTTTGTCCATAAGACACATGCTTTAAATCAGTTCGTCCGAAGACAGCAATAGAAGGTAGAATGTTCTCTTGGAGCAGTTTTGCTTTGCCAGCTCAAAGAAAAGGAAAACCAAGAACTCATCAGCTGACCAAAAGGGGGGAGGTGCTTCCCAAGAGTCACAAGTGCTCCTCTTAAATATTGAGCATTTCCTGCAGTGCTCCCGGAGGATAAAAATTTATACTGTCACCTATTTAATTTCTTCTTCTACACACGAAAATATACAGGAGGTATACAGGAGGTATACAGAAGATATACAGTATTACAAAGACATGGAAAAGAATATGAAATACTGAACACATCTGTGGTTAGCACCAATGCTTCAAGTCTACTTCATATAAGGTGAACTAGCATGGTTCTGGATTTGATCTGCTCAGTTACTTTGTTTTTCAGTAAACCAATGGTGATTTCTGCATGGCAATTCCAAAAAGCTATTTGAGAAAGCTAATTTAAACCCAAGAGGGGTTAGAGCATAATGATACTTAACAGAACTTAAGAGATTCCCAGTCATTTGCAGAAGTCATTCTGCCAACTGTTTCAAACATCACAGTAGATAGCACTGCTCCCAGCTTCTGCCTTGCTTAATGTTACATGGATAGAATTTCTTTTAATTGTTTGCACACACACACAAAGGCAGCAGAGGCCCAGCACACCTGCTTATGCCGTCGTATCTGTGTAAATTCAGGGGTTTCACTACGTTAGCATGTACTGCTGCTAATAGACAGGAAAGATGATCCTTATTATGCTGGTGCTTCTATACCTCTTGGATGTCACAGAAACAATACTGTCATACATAGGGCTCTTCTTTTCAGCACTGAGTTTCTGATACCACTAATAGTGCTGGCACCCTGGGGTAAGTATTACTTTTCTCCGTAAAGGTGAGCACAGGAAATTAAGTCAGTAGTCCAAGTGCTCCTGGAATCTGGGGGCACATGGTATCATTAGGAAGGTGTGCATCTTCATTTGAGAATTTCATATAAATAATTCAAAATTAGTCACAGATTTCACATTAAAAAGCTTATTAAATTACTAAAGACACACCTGACTTAAAACCATTGGTACTATGACAATTCCTTTATTGTGTAAAAAGTTTGTAGACGTTGTTTTGTGTTGTAATTCTTCGAGGGCCAAATGTGAAGAACTTAAGATGCTTTGATTTTTTTACATCTGTAAATCTCATATTTCTTCTCTGAAATAGCACATATTTGATTTTTGTTTCCATGACTGACCTGCAGACATGTAGCTACATGAAATGCATAGCGAAGAGGGTCAGCATAAGATTACAACTGTGTTTCAATTCTGTTTCCTATCTAAATGCTTCAGTCATTTTCATTTTTATCTTATATCACCTTACAGTTGACACACTGATATTAATGATAAACTTCCATAGTTTTACCTTGTACCAAACTATGGTTCATTGATACATATCACACATACCAAAAACTTTCTAACCCTAACCCTCTCACTCATACAGACTTTAACATATACTTGTTAATGAGAATCTAAAGACAAAAAAAAAAAAAAAAAAAGAAAAAGGAAATCAGTAAATATCAGAATGCTATGGAATCATTCCAAACAATGAGGTCACGGCAAGGAGTCATTTCATTACTACAGAACAGAAGACGGCTCTGATATGAAATATCAGCAGAGCAGAACGCTCAGAAAACAGAACTGGGAAAACTTCCACTACTACCAAAAAAGTAACCTAATGAAACCACTGTCCTAACTATCAAGAGCATGTATAAAGCGAACTATAGATTTTCAAAAGCCTCAGAAAAAAACCCCACAGGTTGAAACTGCACAGATAATGTGATCTTTCTCCTGTTAAACACAAACCATGACCATTTTGCTAAGACAGCAATTTTTAATCCATGATGTCACCCAATCCTTATTAAGAGTTCAATGTTATAAACATCCTTTGCCAATGAAAAAGTTACTACAATCAAGCCAGTTGCAGAAAAATCCCTTTGACTTCCTTTCTTTGTTAAAAGGCAGAAAAAAATATTCTGTTGATGGCCCCACACAAGCATAAAATTATTTTAAATAAAGGTAAGGACAGCTATATAGACACCAGATGGCACACTCGCTCAATACAGATCAAAGTGAATACTTGAAATGGTACATATCACTACTATTCAAAATATATCTCTGAAACACAATTATTTAATTTTCCGGAAAGCTGGCAGTAATAAAAAGGGAACTGCCAGACAAAAAGAAACAGCAGTAAATCAAAATATGATTATAAAGAGAAACAAGTCGACCATGAAGCTTAATTACACAGAATTACAATTTCGGCCTATTTTTTTTAAAGTTTCCATTCTCTTGAGAACTTTTTTTTTCCCCCTAGAAAAGCAAAAATTTTGCAACATTCCTGCTGTCAAGCTATACTATCACTGAATCTGGCAATTAACTTGAAACTACTCTTTCTAAGACTTAAACATATAACAGAATTTGAGAACTAGCAGGATTACTTTATATCCTTTTTAATACTAATATCCTCCAAAGCACACATGTTTGGAGAACCGAAACAGAAGCAGGAGGGCAAAAAGGCCAGAAAAAGTCAGTTTGCAGCTGTTGCTAAAACAAGTGATTCTTTTCTGGAAAACTGAACTTAAATGCACTTCTTTGCAGAAGTGATAGATATGCTAGTTACCTTTACTCACACAGATATCGATATTTACACCATTGGAATACCATTTGGAATATGTCCACCTCTTCATGCCTTTGCTACATCAAAAAGAAGTGATCTTTCACCTATGGGGTTTTTTCCCCCGGTTTCTTAAAAACCAAACCAAACAAACAAACAAAACAACCCCCAAACCCCAAACAAACAAAACCAAACAAACACAAAACTCTGATATGCTCTGTTCGTTTCAAGCATTGTGAAATCAATTTATCTTACTTTCCTCCTTTCTAAATTTGACCTCAAGCCAAAAGAAAAGAGTCCTATACTATCATGTATTCATGTATTTGGCAGGCTGATTGATCTAGCTTTTGTATGTTTGTATTGACATGTCATAGGCTCAGCTGAGCTTTTACATTCAGTGTTGAAAAACCTTAAGTTTCAGATAGGCTGAGTAACTCCTGATTATTTTGTTCTAGAGCATTAATGTTCAGTTGACAGCAATTTCTTTTAAGTCAAAACCATGTCAAAAACACTACTATTAGATAGTTGCTTTAAAAGGTCTTCCAGGTACCTATTTAGAAGTCATATTTAAATGGTTGACCAATCATTGACAATGTTAATTAAAATGATGACTGATAAGTATAGATAAGTGTTTTAAAATTATATGCTGTTTTTATGAAGCACTGATACTTAGACTCAAATTGGAACTGATGTTCTGTTTTCCTCCTGTAGCCTTCTTTTATTCAAAACTTGTATCTATGACATCACATAATTAAGTTACACAATAGATGTTTGGAAAGCACTTTGATGGAAATGCTTCCGTTAAATACAAGATAACAGTCCTGTTTATCTTTTAATATACTTGGTAAGGAAAAAAAAAATAATCACTCCTCTACTATCTTTTCCTATATGAAACAAAAGCAAGAAATAAGAATTTATTCTAAATGACAGTATTTATTTGTCAAACAAAAGCAGTATACGCAACAATTCTCTGTGCTAAAAACAGCTTGTAGGTGCTTTGTCAGGTTTTTTTTTCTTATTATTGTTTTTTAAAACTAATCTACTTAGACCATTCAAAATAATGCAGAGCATACCACTCTAAACCTCTGCTAACACAGATGTAAGGCTAAGTACTTAAGATGAGAAAAACCTGAAAAGAACTGTTAGGTTCATAAAGGAAAAGGAGGAGAAATAGTACGGGTTGCAGAAGGTAAAATTAGATGTACTTATTATTTTTTGCAATAATGCAAAACAAAAGGAAATTGTAAGGTTACACTTAAAGCAGAAAAAAAACCACCAATATTTTCTTTAAAAAAACAATTTTGGAAAAGAAAATCTACAACATCAATGAACTCAGGTGCTTTGAAGGAATAAAAAAAAAAAAAAAATTTTTTGCAGGACTTAAGCGCACATCCATAATTAGACCGGAGAAGAAACAATGGTAAAATTATGAATACTTCTAAAAGGGTCTTTTACTTTTCATAGTACACCTGAAGCAGACAGAAATTAGAAAAAAAAATACTCGAATAAGGAAAAAAGCAATTTTTCATGAAAGGGGGTGTCCTTTTCCATCTCTGAAATCAATATTACCAAATAGGAGCTGCAGAACAAGCTGATCACAATTCTGAAAGTACAATTTAACATGAAATATTTTTTCATATAGTTAGCATATAGGTTTAGTTAATCATAAGCATCTGTATAAAATGTCTTACAGATATCAGCTATTACTGTCATCAGTAACACCTAATGCAACTTTACCAAAATAAAATATTAAGGCTTACCCACAATTTCTGTCAGCAAAGTAATGAAGAGTTAACTATGATAAACCACTACAATGAAATCCAAACATGTAAGATGCATTCTGCTCTCTTAGGTATGTGGCAAAAAAAAAACCATCTTTCAATTATATCAATTCAAGATAATTTTTTGCAAAACAAATTGAAATTCCCTTAAGAGCAACAGATACACAATTCAACAGTCTTATAATTGCACTTGTTGATTATAACTGTAAGCAAGGCTGATTACACACTGTTAGCTAAGCAGGCTTGCCAATTCCTTCCAAAATAAAACTAGATTGAATAAAACATGCCCAGAGATACAAAAGACACTGAGAAGAGAAGACTGTGAAGTAAGTATATTTTCAAATTGTTACTTTTTTTTCTTTATTTTAAACCATTTTAAAGGATTTGAGCAGTGAGTACACAAAGGACAGAACACGTATCTGGTCATCGTTGTTGAAATGCACCACACAGTGTTCTCTGTGTAGTCAGACTCAAGTAAACTTCATCTGAGAAGTTGTTCAAAGGCCAGGTTTTTTCCCCTGAAATATACAGACAGCCCCAGACCTAATGAATTAAAAAGTATTCTCTTCCTAAAAAAAGCCAAAATGAAACAAAACAAAACAAAACAAACAAGCAACAAAAACTAACACCAACTTTCCTGGGTTCATAGCAAAGGTGAATGGGAATCCCATACTGCCAGGAAGTACCTATTAAGTCCGAGAGGTCTGTTATCTTCGTTTTGTTACACAGCCTAAGTGCACCAAGATCATGAAAGAGCTGAACCAAAGGAATTCAGCCTAGTTCAGAGAAAGAAATCCAGCAGGTGTCAAGGGTGTGAATCTTCTCTTCCACAGTTAAGTAGAACACAGTAGGAAACAAATAAAATAAATAATAATAATAATAAAGAAAAATCTGTCAGCTATGGGAAAGCTAAAAGAGTGGAGATAACTTTAACAGAGGAGCCCTGCCCACAGGACAGCAAAGATGTTATCTTGCAAATCTGTATGTTGTAGAAAAGCAGAGAACCGGAGAAGGCTGAAAGAGAGCCTAAAAATTCAAGCAGAGGAACAAAGTCTTTCTTAGACAGGTAGCAGTAATTCTTCGCAGTACAATTCTGTACCGTGCCAACATATTAGTCCACTCAAAGTAAATTTAATCTCTAAATTACATACCACAATGTGTGTAGACATATTCTGTAACACATGAGGTACCAAATCACCAATGTAGCACCAGTGTAGCACATCAGTGTCACAGCATGAGGGCAACACTTCAGAGCAATCAGACTTCTGCCCACATAGCACAGAAGGAGCTGGGCAGTTATTACATGGGCATTAGAACAAACCAATCTTGTCTTCCTACGGACTTCTGTACAATGCCTTATATCACTCTTTTGTCTATTACTACTATGAAGAATGTCTTTCCTGCAATACTTTTAGTTCTCTTTAGTCCCATAATAATGATTCCCCACCTCTTAATACCACTATATTAGGTGTAAAAAGAGGGAAGAGAGAAAGAAGAAAAAGGGGAGAGGAGATGCAAAAGGTTCGGTAAGCAGGAACACCAGATAAGTCTTCTTTCTGTGTGAACAGCAGCATAACAACAGTCAGTTCAACTTACCCAGACAGCTATAAGAACCTGCATGTTCTTACACATAGGGAAGAAGGGAACTTTCCCTCAACGACAAAAAGAAAGAAAAAAACCTCCCCTACAGAGGTTCTCAGTTATTCACAAAATTTAATTTTGGCTTACTCACGCTCCTAATAGTTTGACTAAATTAATCATTTTGGCTTGAGCCGTTCTTAAAGTTCTTCGTAGTCATAGACCAGGAAAAGGAAGCCATTGAGTAAATCAAAGCTGTGGCCCAAACATTCCAAACATTTAAGGTTAGGTTAGGAAAATACTTGTACACTCAGAAGAGGTAAGTATGGTATCTGCTAGTACAAGCAGAAAGTCTGGAAAGCCCTGTGAGGAAAATAAAGTTGTGTTGCATGAGAGATGAAGTATGTCTAACCCTAACATGAGAGGGTTTAAGTATTTCCTAATACTAAGAAGTATATTGGAAGATGAACCACCAGTTTATATATAATTACTACCTATGCCCAAAGGGTCATGGGAACACTACTCATTCCCTAAACTGGACCTAAAAACCCTTTGATACTTTCAGGTACATTTTATAGGTGATGTGACACATCACACATGAAAAACCTTGTTTTAGAAGCAAGGAGGAGAGCAAAATCTTAAGGATTAGAGCACCAGAGAAACACAACAGAATACAGTGATTAATAAAAAAGTTCTACTTTCAAATGAAAGAAAGATGCTAAATATTTCATCAGTACAGGAAGCAAGAGCTTTTGCTTCTCTAAAAACTATCCACCAGGAAAGTCTGAGAAAACATACGATGACTTGTAAGACTAGGAAGCTAAAAAAACTGAAGTAATGAGGTCTTGGGATAGTCAGTGCAGTCAGGCAGTAGGTTGCCTGTACATAAGGAAATGACTGATTACTTTACAGTTGTAATTGACAATTTGATATATTTAAATCTTAGCATACAAGAACAAAGTGTCCTTACTGCTAAGGTGCAGAACAGCTGTAAAGGCTAAGTTTAAGTGCAAACAGAATTTTCCCTTTTTCTGCAATTAATGGAGGACTTTGTGACCCAGGTAAAAGGAAAAGCTTGTACAGCTCTTCAGTTCAGTACCATGTTTCCCAGCTTTTTACTGTAACAAAACTATATATTTAACACAAGTAATAAAGCATTAAACAGGGGAAAGGGAATTTATAACAGAAATAGAACACCAATCAAACTGAAATCCTGCAATTCAAAATGTCCAAAACATAAGTCAACTTAAACAAAATTATTATGAATATGAGCTGCATAACAACAACTCAACCATCATTTACCGTGTTTCTGATTGGAATTTTCTTCGGTTCTGGTGGCACATCCTGAGGAACAAATTTCACTGGTTCCTTAATCTGCCTCCTTGATCGTTTGGTCCCATCTGGTAAGGTTTCCATGGCAATATCAGCCTCCATGTCACTGCTACCTGCCTGGTCACACTCTGAGCATTGCCTGCAAAGTGGAAGATTTTCTATTTAAAACTGCAGTCACGAAAGTAGAAAAAGAAACATATTGAAGTGTTTGGGTTTAAAATGAATTCAAAAGTCAAGAAACTCAATGGACACCTAAAGAAGTCCCTCAAATATATGATATTTTAAGCAACTAAGCAAAAAAACAAGCAAGACTTTCTTATTGCTGGGCTTTTTTCTGACAGTATTTAAATGTTGAAAACCAAGATTTTGGAAGTAGGATTTACTCTTCAATAAAGATGCACCCTACTTCACCATTTGCATCCTACCACATCGCCATTTTTAATGGTGCCCACTGATCTGTAATCTATTAATTGTTGTAACTGCTGCTGCAGTTTAATCTTTACGATGACACGCTGCTGAATTCATTCTGATGAGAGCACTCTTTAGTGGCAGGGATTCAGAAGAAATGTCTGTTATGAAAATCAATTTTAATATGTATTTTCTAAGGGAGTGGGTTTTAAATCTGAAAAAAATAGTTAAGAGACAATTAAAGATCTAGAAGCTGGAGACATATATTAACAAACTTTGAACACTGAATTGAAAAAAAAGCCTGTTGATTTTTTGAAAAAGTACAAAATCACAACCAGAACTCAAAAATGAAGAGATGCTAAGGTAATGCTTGCTAAGGTTAACAAGCTCCATGACAGAATTAACAAGACGGGAAGTCATCAAGTTTTGTTCTCATTTGCAGAAAATACTCAACTTATGCAAAGTCATAAACGTGGATGTTAACAAAAATCGTTAATGAAAACGTAAAAATTTTACCCACTGATAAGAGCCGTTTTTTTAATTCCTTCTCACATTACACTTCTAATTCAAAAAACTATAAATCCTTTCAAACAAATTCCAATTCATCACTGTTCTCATATTAAAAATGTTCGTTTTATAATACCAACTAAAAAAAAAAATCAACATTATCTTCTGCTATTAATTGTCATTAATAGGGATACACACATTAAAATTATCTAAACAAAGGACCAAATTTGCTTTGGAAGGAGACAAACAAAAACCATGTATTTAATCACTTGAAGGTAAATGTTAAGTGTGTATACTTGTGACAAGAAGGCATACCCACCCTGCATCTAAACAAAAGCAGAAAGTAGGGTATGTATGTTGTGTCTGAGCTGATTTCTTCATATGTACTTGTTCAACAGGAATAGCTTTTCTCCTATGAACTTCAGTAAGGGCTAACACAATATTAACTCCATCAACTTTCCCTGTTTTCTAATTCTTTCAAACTAATCCAAGCAGTATTATCTCAGATCTCTCCTGGCTATACCAGAAGACAACAGCAGTCATCACAGTCCGCTAGAGAGACCAGTGGCTACCAAATCAAAATAGAGGGGATCTAATCCTGGATCAGGTAACTGTTATCAGTACAACCTTGGCTAAGTCAACACCTTTCTCCTTCAGTTTTTCCATATGTAAAATTAATATAATTGTGGCTACATTATAATGTTATGAACATTAATCACTTCTTATCTCTAAAGCACTTGAGACCACTGGAAATACAACACATGCCAGAGCTAGAAGTATTTGGTGGTCTAGAAAACAGAAGTACTACAAGGTAGATTGAAGGAAAGGTAACAGTCTCTCCCTTCCCTCATGTAAGTATGAAGACTTTATTAGTAGCCAAAACACATGGAAGTCAGTTTATGCAGTTTTTATACTTTGCAAACAGTTTTGGGCCAACATACAAGTCTGTAATACTCTATTCTTCCTCCTTTTTACAAACCTCAGTTCAGTACAGACTCAGTACCTGTTAACATTTCTAGGCCTCTTTAGGACACTAAAATATTAAAAACAATTAAAAAAAAAGTAAGGCATAATAACTTTCACAAAATGTTACTCTTTACAGTTATATGTTTACATAAATTTGTGTGCATAAACACACACAAATATGTATACACATGCACTTAAGTAAATAAATAAAAGCACACAGACCAAACTACTATGACTGTAAGATTTTACAGAGAAAGGCTCTCCAATGATGTAAGAGGAAAGATAAGCTTTAGAGATAAAAGCATTCCCTCAAAATTTTGTGTGTCTTCTTAGCTAAAGGTTACTTTGTGTTCTTTACTTCTGTATGATGCATTGTCTTCAAGTTGTCCAAATCAAAACTCTAAGGAGATTTTCTGTTTGGTAAGCATCAGAGAGCACAGCCCTCTATAATACTGCAGCACCAGTCATGTCATTAATTTATGGAATGGAAAGCACAACTGAAAGTACTTACTATGATCTGCTTATGCAGATGTAAGCAATAGCTATGAAAGTGTTCAAAAATACTGTGATGAGCAATTATTACAAAAAGTTTATTTTTACCATGTTAATGGGAAAGATATGTACTATGTATAAACTAAAAATTAAACATTCTACAACTAAAGAGCTGCATTTAAAAAAATTGAAGTTTTTATAATATAAAAAAATCGCAGTATGATTTTACAGCAACATTTGGAGTCAGAAACCCAGTCTCTTGCATTGACCACCCTGCACCTATGCTTTAAATTATTCCTGTTCTTCAGCTCTGCAGTGTTAAATGAGAAAGACATTGTTTTTCTGCTACATAAGCTCAGACAGTTGTACAGAAACTAACTGTGCAGATCAGTAAAGTACTTTAGTTTCATTAGGGCCCTATTTAAATGGAAATAAATGAAGTATTTTAATTCTCAAGTTAGTGAGGAAGACAAGAAACATCTCTGTCAACAGATGAGGTACTGCATGCAAGTTCCTGAAATTCCATTTTTATGACCAAGCTTGCTCTGAAACAGGTGGTGCAAGTGTCACAGCAACCAAAATTAGAAAAAAAGCTAGACCTACAAAAAGAAAGCTGCAAAACCATAGTATGATGGGGGGGTGTGAAACACAGAACAAAACTTCACAAATGCACTGAAGGTGAGGGAAAAAAGGAAAGTTATAAACATGAACTTACAAGCAACCTCTTGATTTACTGGAATAGCCTCTACTATCACAGGCAAACACATCTTATCAACCCTATTATAAAGCAGTCAAGCTTCAACTATAAAGTAGTTTGGTTGTTAGCTCCCATAGGGCCCACAGAAAAGCTATTACAGACACACACTCCTCTGACTTGGAAACAATCTCCTAACTTTCAAGTCCTATTATGGTTTATTTCAACATGGTTCTTGAATTTAAAGAACTCTTTTCCCATCCTGCTGTTTAATCCCAATATATTCACAGAAAGCAGCCATATGACTCCTCTTCCTTTTGGCTACGCTAAAGTCATGCTCATTTAATTTCACCTCTTCAAGGACAATCAGTGAATAGAGAACCTACCACAACAGGGCACCTTTCCAACTGTTCCAATAGCCTTCAACTACGTCTAAATTAACAAGCATTGCCATGCAGCACAAGCAAATTAACAGGAGAAACGGTGCCAAAGGTTCAACTTCTGTACACAGGTTTTGTTTTGCTTTTAGGCTGGACTTGCCTAATCTAGACTCACAGAGAAAATTAGTAGTAGGCAATAATATGCCTACTAGTAAAAATTACTGGAAATGTTTGAACCATCAAGAAATAACAGTGATGATTTGAAACCTTTTAATCACACAGAAAGTCTTTGATTAAGCGGTAACAACCTACAGAAGAAAAAGCTACATGGTTTTGTTGTGTTTTCAATCTGACTTTGTACAAGACCCAATGGTACCAGAGGTACCTTCCCATCTCACAAAGCCAATGGATCTTCTCAATCCACTAGCAAAAGACAAGGACAGCAAGTGAAAAGGAACACACATTATTAATTTTCAAAAATTATTCATGGTCCAGGCTAATACTGAAACATTGTTTTTGTGTAACTGCATGATGCAAATGTTTCTGCATTGCCTGGTGGTAAATAGATTTTTGAGCATGGGCAGCTTCAAGAAACATGTGAACCTATAACAGGGCTTTACTTCAGGGTTTTAGTAAGCACTCAAAGACCAAAGAGTGCTTTCTGGTTATGAAGTTTTAGAAACTGATAGTATGAGGCCTTTAACCTAGAAATTTACAAAGTGAAAAAGTGAACATCTACATCACTGAAAAAACAAGGAGGGGAGGGATAGTTTGGAGATGGGGTGGTTTTTTAGTGAAGTGGCAATGAAAACTGTAGAGAGAAAACCCTGCTACTTCCCAAAAAATTTAATGCAAACAATGACATTATGATGCTTTCTTATGCTGCAGCTTTACACATCAAAAAAATCTAAACGCACTTTAACTGATGGGCGTGGTACATGGAAATTTGTGAAATGATGATGAGAAAAGCTGAAGAAACACAGAACATCACTCCTTTATAAATGAAAGGTCATGAAGTTGAAGATCTCACAAACAGGGCTCAAAGCCAACATACTGGTAAACTTAACATGAATCTGTTTTTATTTTTGAAACTTTAATAACAAAACAAACAACAACTTTACTGTATGAGACAGAAAAACAGATAAAAACATATGAAGATATTTTATTGAAAAGGTAACACTACAAAAATTAGGAAAAAATTAAGATTTTGTTCAATTGTCACATTATAGATGAATTAGACTGCCTTAACTGTGTTATAGTACATAGTTTCAGAGTGGCTTGTGTGATGAAAATACAAAGGACTCAGTCTGAACAAGACAGTTGTTCTTATAATCACAACTGAGCATTAGGCCGGAAGAGGATTTGGAAGAAACCAGCATCCTCTGCACACAGTGCTTACTGTGAAAGAGTAAATTTAAATCTTTTGTGCTGAGTGACCACCACTACAGTGCTTTCAGAAAACATTTCTGCCCCCAGTGTTTAAAAACGAAAACCGTACAGTTAGTAGTTAAGAGTTCAGCTTGTTTTTAGTTAGGAGGAAACAGATCTCATAGACATACTCTGTGATAAATCACTTCTTGCAATGTTAGCAAAGAATTAAACCACTTTGAACTTGACAAAAATGGACTATAGCTTTAAGATGACACCTATGCTCTGGTAATTTGAATAAATCATACATCTTGAATGATGTACTGGAAAAGGAAAAAACGAGGACTGCTCTTATTCTGGAGATAAAAGACTATATATGAACCAAAAATAGTTTCTCAAAGAGCTTCAAAGAGCATCTTTCAGACAGTAAAGGTACTGAAAATTTGCCATTTGCAAAGACCCAAACATCCTTCAATTAGCACAAGTGACAAATACATAAAAATTTATCTGTTATGTGCAGTATAATATTGCACTCACACTTATATAAGTTAATAATTTTATATCATTATCCAATGACTCAGGACGAAAAAAACAATCAAGATGTATAGGACCAGTACTGAATGAGTGGGATCAGGAATATGAATGAATGTCCAGATACCAAATGAGTGTTTATGGGACTGCTGGTCAGGAACTCCACAGCTCATTCTGTCCTGTGGCCAATATTCCCCACACAGAGTTACCACTAAAATAAATTGGCCTTCCAGAAGAAAAATAAAAACCACCATGCCTAATATGATCATTAGTCCTTGTTTGGTTCATCTAGGTTCCCAGCATTTCATATGCTACCAGAAGTTATCACTGTTTTTCAGCAATCTCATTTTAATAGAAAGAGCTAGTCCCTGTTGGTAGCTGCCAAGTATTTTCTTAATGAAAATGTCAATATTTTACAATCAGATTTTGATTCATTGTATTGTCTGTCAACACTCGTGCATTGCTTTTGTATCAGTTCAGATCATTCTCTACCAGGAAAATACACAGTTCCCAGTTCATTTAGAACGGGCAGGGGCATAAAAGTGCACAAGTTGTCAGAGAGAATGACAAGGCTTAATTTTATGATAACGTGAATCAAAAAAATATTCTAGTGTTTAACCAACAGGATTTCTAAGAAACTGAAAATTTCCAAATTTTTAAATAAAAGCATGCCATGGCATTTTACTCTACGATTAGAACTGCTGGTCTATTTTGAAAGCACCACATCAAAACACATAGAAATTAATGCTTTCATCTTTTATTATGTAAAATAATTATGCTCTTCCTCTCAAAATAAATCTATTTGAAATGAGGACAGGCTTCGAACTTTGTTACAAACAATTTCTTTTTAAAATATTCACAATGTATAAATGTTACCTTGGAGGAAACTGTCAGGCCTCCGAACACGGGAAATTGTTAGTGTTAAGTGCTTGAAACCAATTTCTAATAGGCTGTGAGACACTGGTGCTTACCACGTCTAAATTCTTATTATGATTTCACTAAGATTAAAATCATTACCTCCTTTTTATGGTTAGAAACATTGAGATAACTAATTATAATTTGTGCTTTCTTTAACAAATTAGCTTTTAAATATAAAAAAGATTTTTTTTTCTTACCATTACATGTAATAGTGGATTTAGTTAAACAATTTCAAAATCCTTTTTTGTATACTATAATTTAAATGTCTATTAAATGCTGAGCATGAAATGGACAAAAAATATAACTATTAACTAATCTACATAGCCTCACACACATAAGCTGAATCATTCAGCATCCTCAAACACAGTATAAAATATGAAGCATATGGAATAAACTCATGCTAAGCTACCCAATGTTTAAATAAATACATATTGATAAAGTATATGACTCTAATCATCAAACCTTTTGCGAAGTTTAATGATTAGATGATTTCGCTCAAGTTAGCAATTATGAGTACATGAATAGCAGTGATAATAGAATAGAAAGTAAAAATTAAGAAACAATTATTTTTAACTGTTTCCTGCTTACTATTTTAAAAGAGTACTAAAGTCAACATTTTTAACCACTTTAAAGTCTTTCAACCTGGGTTAACATTTCAAGGAATTTCCCACTATACCCATTTTCTTACTTTATCTTTTTGCATAAGTTCCCATTATATCCTATACAAACATCTGAAAAGTATACGGCCCCCGTATAAAAAAAAATTGCACTTTTCATAGCTTAATCAAAAGATTAAAATTGTATTCAAAACAGCAGGGGGGGAAAACCTGCTGAACTCAAACTTAGATTAAGGGTCCGTTCTATATGCTTTCTACTGATCCTGAAAAGAATACATAAAGGCATGTCCAATGATGAAAAGAATGCAATCAATACAGCTCAATTTGTCTACTATAATCTCACACTCCAGAATATGCCTTAGGTAATTAGAAGTAAACGCTAAGTTTGTGATCTGAGGTATAACTGAAGCATGAAATTCACAACAAAGGTAAGCTGTAGCTTTGAAATAAAAGCATTTTACTACCTAACCTGACCTATTCTGCCTTTAACACCTACTGCGAATTGTAGTCTTACATCTTTTGGACTGATGGCTTTTAGTGAGCCTTTTCAACTTGGTTAAAAAGCAGAACAAAAATCAAGAACCTCCTTTGCAAATGCAGAAGCTACCAAAAAAAAAAAAAAATAAAAGCTTCCATGTAACATACTACTTGGTAAATTGGACCAAAGAGTTCAGAATGTCATTGAAATAATGAAAAGTCCAAAATCCCAGACTACATTAAATAATTAAAGGGAAATTAAGTTCAGAAAAATATTACTGATGGTGAAAACCTTTCTAAGATTTTCAGCTTTTAAAGGAAATCTCTATTAATTTACTAACTAAACCTACTGGGGTAAATCCTGGTTTTGTCATTTTAAGATATAAAAAAAAGAGAGACCTCCCATTTCATGTATCAGCCATCTTGCTCTGCACATAATCATCAAAACAACCAAAAAGATGCCTTAAGTAAACATTTTATGGAAGTTTTTAAAAAATAAAAAAATTAAGAGACACATGAAGAAAAACAGAAACCAAGTCTTCTCAATTAAAATAGTTGTACTGTATTTTTAGAAGGAATTCTTATACTATTCTGATTTAATGTTCAGACAAGGTGATGATGATTCCTGGAGATGCTGTACACTGACTTCTTAACCAGATAAAAACTTCCTCTCAGTAACTACTTCTAACACATTTCAGAGCAGTTTAGAAACATGCAGAACGCTAACACAACACAGCAGCACACTAATTTTATGACAGTTTGGAAATCAGCACCTTTACCACATTATCAGTTCTCCATTGTACCACTTAGCTTTTGTTCTGCTCCACTGGCACAAAAAGAATTTTAATTCATGGAAATGTAACTGCAGTAAGTACTGTTATGCATATGCTTCTGCCATTGCAGATTTGAGTCATAAGACAGTAGTAAACCCAACTGACTTCCCATATTGCAATAAACTGATCTACTACTTACAAGTTTATTTTTAAGTATTTACAAGTATTTTCCTAAAGATCTGGACAGCGAGTTGCATATCTGGGTCCTAAGATAAACACAAGACCAAGTCTTTCATTTCCTGAAGGCAGCCTATAGTTTCCTACCATTATTATATAGCAGCATTAATAATCACAAATGAACTCAAAAGCTAAGAAAATTAAAGCTGTAATCTATTTCTACACCGTGGCTAATAATGAGAAAATCTTTACAATGTTTTTTTTACCTTGAAATATCACTGCTAATAACCTGAAAATAAAATAACTCAGTTCAGACTGCATTATAGCAATGTCTAAAACACTTAGAATTTGCAAGTCTCTTCACATTTATGCCCTACTTTAAGTACAGAGCTGGCACAAGACAACACTAACTGCATTCTTACCAGTAACTGTTCTTGGTCTTCCTTGGCATCCTTGTAAGAGGTGGGTCCAGGCAACCAAGATGATAATGGAGTTTACAAGTATCACACAGTAGCAGTAGGTGTTGATCATGGTTCTTCTTGCAAATTCCACAACTTTTAATGTAGGTAGTAGAAAAGCATTATAATTACATTCACAATCATGAAGAATAAATGATACATCCCAGCAAACTCCCCACTTTCAATAGAAACATGTGGCAACTTCAATTTGATTGCATCATTTAAGTGCATAATTACTTTTTAAGCAGCTTCTACCTATACACAGTAAAGTATAAAAGGTATCTAATATGGTCAACAATAAAATGGCTTTCAATCTAACTTTTTGAGGACTTCTAACCAGTAAGTAATCACTTGATACTTCAACAAAATGTACCAGTGGCAAATGGAAAAATACTGCCTGTGCCATCCAAACACTTAAATAGAAAATTATGATGCTATTATCAGTCTTAACAATCATATGCTTATTTTAGTAATGCAAGAACCCTGAAATATGTCTGTGCTACTATTATGTTGGGCAATGTATCAACTCATAAGAAATTACATTTCGTTTTTATTATTTTACTGGAATTGAAATTTTAGTTATTTCAAAAAGATCAAGTGTTCATTGATTCCATTATAAAATGGGAGGAACTAAATGACTGGATTTGAATGAAACAGAACTAGTAAAGCATGACTCCTATTAGTTTGTGTATATGTCTAAATTGCCAAATCCTCAGCCCACTGCGGTGTTCCCAAGAGTTCCACCTCTCACAGCACTACAATTAACTTTTGCTTATGTAACCCATCTTCTTCATTTAGCCCGCCAGCTGGGCAAGATACTGCCCACTTGCTGTGGCTGGAGGCCTGGCTGCTGCTCTCTAGGTAAGCAACAGACCGTGCCACTTCTCAGCTGGTGGCCAGAGAAGAAGATCCAAGATGTTATGTATATTTTGCAGAGTTGTGCTCTGGGATCCTAGTATATGTTCCACTGTTAGGCTTAGTTAAAATCCAGTCAGTAGCTTCACACCTTATAGAAGAGGGGAAAAGGTGGAACAATGACAGAGTAAGTGAATACATTTTATTTTCTTGGGAATTAATAGAAATAGAAGTAGGGAAATTTAAAACACAAGATATCCCAAAGCATTTGACAACCCATGAGCAAAAATTAAAAATTCTTATATGGCAACTGTTTTATGCATCCAGCCACTGTGACTAGACAGCAGCAGCACTGCTCACAAAATCACCACCACAGATGATTGCATTCAAAAGACAAGATGACTAGTTAAAAATTTTCACACCACAAAGGACCCTTCTATTTCGGCTGTAAAGAGTTACCTTTGTCCTTAAAGCACTGCTGTCAAATTAGCAAAAAAAGCCCAAACCTTACTGATGTGTGCTAAGGTGAAGAATTGACTACTATTCAACTTAGCCTTCATAAGAAAGTAAAACATTTAGACAACTCTGAAGCATTTTGTTAATCAAAACCGAAGCAAATAATTTTCTCTTAACACTTTTGTGAAACTATAACTTACTAGATATTGTATCTATTCTGTCAAGACTTCATTACTTGCCTATAAAGTACGGCCGGAAGTGTAGATGTCTTTTGCGTTCCTCCTTCCTTTTTACTTGGTTTCCTTTCCTTAGGAGCACGTAAAATTGCTGGTATGTTCAATTTCTATTGGATTTGAACAAATGCAATATACATGAGTCTTGAGACTTCGAGAGAATACCACTCCAATCTCAATGCATGAAGAACAAGACTCAAATTACGAGTAGGAAATGGCTTAGCTAGCTATTTTGCAGACAAGAGCAACTACAGATGTTTATATTACAAAATCATATTGGGATAAAGTAATATTATACTCAATTTTTCAATTCGATAAATAAAAACCACATTGAAATACTAGCTTTTAAAATTTTTCTTCAAGCTTCAAATAGAGGGATGGACAAGGATGCATTTGTCTAAGCAGCTGAAACAAGCAAAGGCAAATTCACGCAACTGACAGAAGAATACTGAGGCAGTTTATTTTCCCCAACATCCCTGCTACACTGGTGCTCGATAGGTTAATTAGAAAAATTATCTTATTGGACCAAGCCCTCCACAAAGCAGACGAGATTCTCTTCGGGTTTCTACTAATCTGCAGTATGCTAGCTTCTCAGACAGCAACCATCTATCAAAGTCATTTCTCAGCAGCCCCGTGGGTCTGCATCTGTTCAACCAACTGGAAAAAAAAATGTCATGCAAGCTGTGCAAATGAATTCTACTTCACTTTTCTTCTTCCTTTTTTTTTTAATTAAGTAACATTTGCACCAGGAAATATATTTGTGAATACTTACTCAAAGTCATCTTAAAAAGGGAAAAAAAATAATCTTGATTCAAGAGATACATTACATGAGAATCCTTCTTCACAAGTAGAAAAGATAGGCGGACAAATAGAACCAGAAAAAGCTAGCGTACCTTAAGAACTACTACTGCATAAAGAAAGGGTAAATTTTCTGAATAGCAACACAAACTCAGCAGTACCAAAGGGCACAACAAAATTGTGACCTAACTGTACGTCTGCATTTTCACATGGAACAGTTTCTTCAATCTTCCTTAAAATCATAATTGGAAATAATTTCAATCTCTGACTTCTAAAATGTCCATTTCCATTTAATAACTTTGACATAAAACATATATCAAAACATGGCAAGAATCTATACTTCTCTCTTTTCTCCATGTGTATCAATGAGAACAAAGATAATCGCTGGCAACAGGAAGCAATCCAAAACTTCTCTTCTCCTAGACATTTATATTCATTTGACCAAAATATTCTGCTCTGTCCGGTTAAAAACCACCACATACATACTGCAGCTTTAAAGATTTATATCTTATAAAAGCCATACAGAGTTACCATATCATTTGAAGCCTACAGTAACTAAAGACAATGTGGAGACAAAAATGGTGGGATTAACTCATGCTTCACATTAAGGTTCATCACAAATGACAGGTCAATCAGTTACACCAAATGAAAGAATTTTGCAAACAAGATCGCTATTACAACAACAAAATTAAGCTACAGGTTCCCAGCAGGTGGTCTGCAGAAGTCTAGATATTTCAATCAGGAAACACTGTCCCCAGAGTAAAGCCTGGGTCTGATCAAATCAATTTATTTGGCCATAGAAGTGACAGACAGAAACAAAAAGGCCTATTCTTGGAAAACCAGTTCAGCCTATGAACTATAAAGAGGAGGGAAAAAAACAACCAACCTGTCCAATGATTCTACCCAGCAGAGCCCAAATGCCTTGCCCCTCATTTCGCAGTTTTCCATTCATATTTTGTAGCTCTTCCAAGGACTCACATAGCTGAAAAGTTAAAGAAAAAAAATCAACATGAATGAAATCCATTAAGAGTTATTTAATAAAATTTATTCAACCTCTTACCTATCTAGGGTGCGTTACTTTATTGTGGGATTAAAAAACAATGGAACTCATGTCAATATAGCTGAGACCAGTGCAATCATGCAGCAATTTAATGGAACTAAGATGAAAATCTGGGCAGCCACCTGTTTTGTGAAGAAGATCTGAAGCATTTCAGCATGAAAATAAGGCTTCATAAAGTCAACTAGAAAACAAAACTAAAATACAGCAACATCTTGTATGTGTTGTCCATACTACTTAAGCAGCAAGATTATAACAAGTAACCACATAAATGAATTAAAGATCTATATTGCATTACCAAAGAACATTCACTCACTCTCATAGAAAGAGATATAATTTATTAAAGGATGCAAGCAGAAAAAAGGCTTTTTTTTCTTCTGGAAGTAACTGTTAGTTACTACACAGCATATACTACACAGCACAACCTATTAATTTGGTCAAAAGCCCCATGGACAATCTCCTTCCTCTTTATCATCTTTGGGCAGTTCACAAGGACCTGCTGCTTCATTTCCATATGTTCTCATTTAAAACACACCCGACAGTTTAAGAATTAATAGCAACACTATTTTTTGTCATCACTAACCATCACTTGATAGGTTGCTGAATTCAGCAAGAATTGCAGCATGCCATGTCACGAAAGACACAGTATTTCTATGTTCCATATCAAAATATTTAAAGATTAAAATAAAGAAATAATCATTTAGTAAATGCAATTAAAACACAAAATGCTTTTTTAACCATGATGATGAGTTAATAGCAAATTACATTAGCAACATTTTGCAGGAGTAATGCCATCATTTATGGGCCCCAAATTTGCTATACTCAAACAAAACACTCAGAGGACACTATGGATGTGTGAATACTTATTATTTCAGCCTGAAAAATTAACCAAGTCATTAAATCTAGGATGAACATGACTGGAGTTCGAGTTGACATAAATAAATGAATAACAGTCCGACAATCCTAGATTCCCATTTATCAAGTAGGGTTCCAAGCAGAGAACCAAGCAGGTTCAAAAAGAACATAGAACTACACATGAGCAAAACGAGAGAGAGAGAGAGAGAGAGAGAGAGAGAGACTGACTCTGTTGTCTCAAAGCCTCAAATGAAATGCATACAAAGAAAGAAAAAAAGAAGGGCCTTAAGACACAGTTCACTAATGAGAGGGACCCATCTGTCTATGTGCAATTTGTTACTGGAGCTCTCAGTGGGGTCAGTTAAAGAACTTGTGCCCAGCCAACCTATGACATTTTAGAAGTTGATTCTGCTTGCGCAAGGGGCTGAACCACAGAATATCTTTAAAAGAAGAAATATATTTTTAAATATTACTTTTAAAGAAAGAATGGTTTCTATCTATCTTTCTAAGTCATTTTGTTTGGAAAGAAAAATGCTATCAAAGTTAACAGCAGCAATACTAAAACAGTACAAGGGTTTATTATCCCTTTTTCTTCACCTTATTATACTCCACATGAAGCTTTTCTTGCTCGTTTTCTAATTTATCCTTGATATTCTTCTGTTCAGCCATATTCTCCTGGATTTGAATCATGCGCATATTTCTCTCTATTTAAAAGAAAATTGCATTATTTCCTATCCTTGGCTATATTTTCAAATTTTATGCAATGAAAAAAGTGAAGCAGTGAAAAGCATAAAACCATAACAACACAAAACCAGAAAACTATAGCCTATAGGTTTATTACACAGACTGAGTGGAATGAACAGTCATAACATTTACTTTCTGCTGCATGACTAGTATAGTTATTTAAATGGTAAGCTCTGATCAGTCATGTAGCGAACAGTCCCAAAGACAAAATCATGCCATTCCACACAGAAAGGCAGGAAAACCTAAGAAAAAAAAATGACACCAAAGGTACCTAAGCTTCCACTCCCTTTTTAGCAAAGACACTGCCTCCTGTTTACATTTGAAATATTTTCTTTACTGAAATATCTTTTTAAAAAAATCACTAACTTTCTGTGTAAATACAGATACCAAGCAATAATATACCTGATCTAAAATGAAGTCGTAATTCCTATTTATCTGCTAATAACAAAGAAATGCAAGTAAAATAAAAAGCCAATGAATGAGCACAGTACAGATACAGCAAAGAGGTAATTTTTCATTGAGAAAAATATGCAATTTTCATTCTTACCAAGGTAATAATTCACAAAATCAGCAGTGAGAGCTGGTTGTTTATGTTTTCTTCTTCCATCAACACTGGAACTAGTATCTGAAGTATCCACTGGAAAAATGTCTGTACTAATTCCCATTAACTCGGCTTTGCGCATAAGCTTACGTATGGCTGAAGCACTGCTAGTAAGTGGTCGTGGTAGCTTCTCCCTGGGAACCCAGGCCTGAGGCCTGGTGGTGCGGGCCAGCTCTGCCTTGGCACGATACTGCTGTAGCCTGGCATTGATTCGAGCCTGCAATAAAGAATTCCATAAATTAAAAACATAAGGGAACAATTCAAAATTGGTTTTGAGTTATATCCTTTTGGAACACATCTGCAATTTATCTGTATTTTAAAAGCCGCACGATCTAATCAATGCTATTTTCATTCCAGAACTCTACAACTCAAGAAACAGCCACTGATACAGACATTTGATTTTACTTCAAAACGCGTACACAAGTAACATGATCCTTTCACTAGGTTTTGGAGGTATTCACAGGTTTCTTGATGAGATTTTCCCACCAATGAAAGTAACACAAATGATTGCTGGCTTTCAGACAATCCCTTCTAATAACAATAATTTGATGGGACTGTGAAAACTCACTACTGGGAAAAGCCTTGGCCGACCTATCAAAAATACATTTAGATACACTTTAAATTGGTATCTGCATGAGCAATAAAAGTTGATGAATAGTATTTTTGCCATATTTGATATCCTTTCATGGGAACTCCTTTCTCAATGCCATATCTCCTTATAAATGTTAAGCTAGCTGATTATAATGTGCCAAAACCAAAACCCAAACAGAAGCGAAGTAAGCAAGACAAGCTCACAATATATATTGTTCATGACATCTGTATATTTGTGACCATCTGGGAGATCAACCCCAGCAGATCAAGCTGTTAGTGACAGTTGGAAAACGCTGTCTTGCGGGAACTCTATGTAGTGGCAATTCTAGCAGAAAATGACATCAACATACAACCCTTCAGAGGCAAAACTCCAGCTGACTATCAATTAGAAGTTGTTTACTTGCCTATAGAAAGAAGAAACTAAGCTAATCCAACTGCCCCACCATATGGTATGAGATACTCCTGAGACAAAAGCAAAAGAGTGCGCATATATATACACGCTGTGGTTAAGGAACATCTCTGATTACAAATAACATCGCTGAAGGTAATATTACAGACAGTTTAACACACATTACCTTACTAGGTCTTGAACATTAATGACCAAGAAACATGGCAAACGTGGCTTGCAGGCCAGCTCTGACCCCAAGGGCTCTTTTCTTGGACCCACAGCAGCAAGCAACAGATCCACCTAAAGCCACCACCTCGCTTTATTCTCCACTGGAAGGACCAAGGATGGGTTATAGCTTCCTCAGCTAAGGCGCTTCTTTACTGATTACATGCTCAGTTCTGAAACCCGTGGGGTTATTTAACATGTCATACAACTGTATACCCAGAGCTTTAATCCAGAAATAGATGACAGATGAAAATGACTAATGTCGAAATGGAATCTTGAACTTGAGTTACTTGGATTTAAACAATTTTCAAGTATATGCTTTACTCAAGGAACATACATTTCCTTTATTGATATAAAAAAAGTATTTCAACGTAGAACATCTTCCAACAATCCATAACAGTCCTAGACAGCTTTATATATCATATTCTTCAGAGGGATTTACTTTCTTGGGTCACAGGACTTGCCAGACAATTGGGTCAGTTATTCCTGTCTGGGCTACAAAGCACCAAATACCCATTTCTGCTCCTTCAAAAGTCTGCCTCAAAAATCCAATTTCACAATACCAGATAAATTATTTGTACAACTGCATACTTATTTATGTTAGCTCAATGTTTGTAAACCTTACTTAAGACTACAAACTCCCCTGGAAGTGAGCTTTTATATGTACATACATATTTACACACTATATATATATATATATATATATATATATATACTTACTTCTTAATCTTTTTTTCCAGACTAAGCTGTCTCAAGATTCTTATTTCTCAGACAAAATCCTAATTTAACAAAGATGGTTGAATTTACTGGTGGGATTTTAACTTCCTCATGCAGATAACATATGGTAAGGTAAAGGATGAATTTATATATACTGTGTGTCAACTCCCCAGTCAGATATTTCCAGTATGTATTACATACCCCTTACAGGTCTGCATTTCTAAAAAGGCACAGCAACCACTCAAACAATTACTTCATAAAACCCCAATACATACAACGGGACACGGAAACGTATTTTTCAAGCATCCAATCTGTTTCCATCCATGCAAACTCAGGCACATACACAATACTAATGCAAACTCATACAACACCAGAGCCATCAATAGTGAAATCAAGAGGTTTTACAAAATGTATGCAAGTTATCAAATTTGTATCAAGATACCTATGACACCATGCCAAGTAACTCCACCTGCAGTTTTCAGCATTCGTTCTTTCAATTTCTAAACATTTAATCCAAATAATTTCGACTAAAAAACTGCAGGGTCTTGGTTTGGGGGAAAGAGGAGGAAGAGAGGGAAATGCTGATAAGTTCCCAGCGTTATCAGCACTGCATAACAAATGCCTGAAAACAGAGCTAATAAGCCCTGTTGGACCGAAACTGATTTTGCACAACCAGCACTTACCATTATGTTGGGTAGTATTCATATTATTGTGATTTCTTCACTACATAGGTGCATTTCACATAATTGAGAGCTGAGTGTATTCTGCAAGAACTATGTAACCAGTTTTAAATCAAGCTCCACGAAGCTCAATACATACCCCACAGAAATATTTTATTCAAAATTCTTCTACGATAGAGTTTTCTCATATTCATTCTCAAATGCACAGGTCATTTTAAATCAATACTCTCTTCTCCCATTCAAAGATCTTTGAAGAACTAGAAAGGTATTATTTTTTTAAATAAAAAGTTTGGTGATATGAAGATTTATTTTCTGATCATTATACTACAGTTCTCTCTTCAGAAAAAAAAGCAGTTAGTTATCTCCCATAACTGCCTTCCATTATTTACAGCATCTGCTACTTTCTGCAACATCTTAGGCAGGATTCATTCAGATGAGCTGCTTTTCTACATAGGTATGATTTTTCCACAGAATGCAGTTCAGCCTACGCAGCGAAAGCAACGTATGTTATAAATTCCTCAGAATCAGAAAAAATAATAAAAGTACACAGATTAAAAGATATCAAAGTACATAGATTCCCTCAGAAGGATTGAAACCTTTTTATCAACAGGGCATTTACTGGTCGAGCTTATGCAGTAACTAATAGTTTTACATGGATCTGCCACTAGACAGAGATACAGACTTTGCCTAAGATTTTCAGACAACTCCCACTCAGCAGCACAGACACAGTTTCTGTACCTACATCATTTTTTTTCTAGGAAATCTTCACTATGAAAAAAACTAGCACATAGATTTTTACTTAGGCCTACAAAAAGTGAAAAAGGATCTAACAAGAAAAAACTTTAGGCAAGCTAAACTCTTCTTCCAAGTTCAAGATATTACTAAGGGAAAAAAGTGGATTTTTATTGAACTTGGATATAGAAATATACCTAATTTCTTGCCTGCCTTTTTTTGTTAATAATCTTGAAGAAAATGGTAAACAAAATCTATGAATTACAATGCAAATGTAATTACCAACTTTTTGCCACAAAACCAAACAAAGATTTTTCAATTCAGACAAGCATAGATATCCCTATTTGATTAGTTTATTGAGAATTGTTCTTAGAGACCAAAACCTACAAATAATTCACTGCTTTGTTAAATGACCATGCACTATCAATATATTTCACATTTCATTTCCTACTAGAATAACAATTTCCCAGCCTCTTAATTTCTTTCCTGGTTAACATGGATGATTAATACAGACACATTTGTGTCATGAATACAATACCTGAGCTTCTGGCGAGAGCTGTTTTTCTCTTTCCTGCAAGGACATTTTACAGTAAGATTGTAATGCCAAGTAGTTCTTCCGCTTCCATTTTCTGTCTAACCTGTCCGCATGCTGTTTACAATAAGCAAAAAAAGGGTCAGCTATATCCTGTTTCAGAGAAAACAAAGGGGAAGGAACGAAAATAAAGTAAGACATACAAGGCCAAAAGGCTCTGAACAGCACAAACATTCTGGCAATCAGTTCACATGTTCAGACAGACATATTTTTTAAAAAAATTAATATGTATGTTTCCAAATCAATTTTGAAATGTTGATATAATTTACCACATAAAGTGGTTTTCCATTGTTTTCATTGCGTGACCCTAAACATTTTTAAATGCATTAACTATTTAACTCTCTACTGTTCAATCTCTATTTTCTTATTCCCAGAAGAAACAGCAGAAGAAATTCTTAAGTACAAACCCATTTAATATACAACACTTATTGTTAACTTCCTGTTGCTTCACTGTGTCATCTTTTGCGTTATATCCTACAAGGGATTAACAATTCTGAATAATACAAAAGGTGATATATTTGGTTTTCTCAAATGATTTTCCAAATGTTTTTGGTGGCTATACCCCCATGTGCTTTATCACCTCTCAGATGAATTTTTAATTTTTTTTCCATTTTTCTCTTCACTCCATCAGATCTGCACATTATCATGGCTGTAAGTTTATAGCAACTTTTAGTGCTTGCAAACCTTGCAAGTGGACTACAAATATCTGAGCCATGAGGAGATATGGTTTGAGAAGTATATTTCATTGCCAGTGTATTTTCAAAAGTGTAGAAACATCATCATAAATCTACAGACTAAGAAGAACTTAAGGAGTAAACTTTATGAAGGAGGACTGCTTTTACTCCACCTATCAAACACAGACCAATAAAATCTACGCAGGCTTTCCTTACAAACATATTTTATTTTTATTTAGATTTTCAGAATGTGTGACAACTTACTTTCAAAAATTAGGAATTAGATTCTAAATTCTAAAAATTTAGAATCTAATACCTAAAATTAGATTCTATGAGGCCTTGATTAAAAACATTTTGGTTACAGAAAATATGTAAGAAAATTTTAAGGTGGAAAGGCAAGTAAATACATATGCCTAGAAGAAATTCACACAGAGTGTTTGAAGAATCAACATTACGTGTAATTTATTAGGGGCAACAACAATGAGGTAATTGTACTATCTTCCTACTTATCAATCTCACAGAAGAAAATATTTTGTGATTCCTTTAAGAATCACTTAGTGGCCCGCTGTTTTCAGAAACAAAGGTGTCAATGTCAATAGTGTAAGTAATGCTTGTTTGTGTGTTTGTTACCTGTGGTACTTCCTAAAGCAATAAGAAGTTAAATTGTGCAGCTATGAACATGACAGGCTTAATCCAATACATATCAGGATGAAATCTGGCAACCTAAAAGTACTTACATCATAAAAATGAATTTGGAAGTAGGAGCTTCAAATCTAAATTGCTTTAATCATATTACAGGAAGAACAGATATTAAAAAGTTACCAGTAGGTTATAAATGTTTGCTTTTCATTCTGATTCCCAAGATTAATGTTATCACAAGGCAAGTCATATACCTGTACTGCAATTTGAAGAAAATACTGGAAAACATGCATGAAAAAATGGCATTAGAAATGTAGTTAACTTCTCAAGACAGTCCTATTTGCTATGAAACAGATTACTATACTACATAAATAGCTAGGTAAGTAGGTCGACCTAGGTGATGTTCAAGAATTAGTTTTAGAATTCATGTCTGTATTGACTGATAGTCTATTAAGCCAACTTCTGTGTTAACCGTCTCTATCCCTTTTCCAGGCCATTTCAAAAGGTGCTCAGAGTTGGACAATTTGGTGAACAAAGAGCCCTCCCTGGACAGTCCCTTTACTTGGCCTATGACTTGCTACCGATTTACAAGAACTTTGCTCAGGGTTAGTCAGCAAAAAAGGCACAATTTCAGATCATCTTCCCAAGCTTTTGATACAACTCTTATTCTACCCTTTCCATAGCTACCTCTTCTGCTGCTGCTTCTGAGAGGAGGCCTTCCTTCTGAGCGCAGGTCACATGGAAATAAGCTCTGCACATCCCAGCATCACAACTAATGCAAACACCAGTTCTGGCAAAACGAGGATCTTCGCAAAAACTGCATTCCTTTATAAAGAAGAGTGGAAAATGCTACAGTAAATATTTCAGGTGTGTTTTGCCTAATATTTGACAATTTACATCTTGCATACAAAAACCAAACAGGTAGGTTTACTCCTGGGTGGTACAGAAACCAAGTATACTGCTGACAATTGACACTACTTAAAACTTCACATCTTTCCAATCCCCACTATTGATTTCATTTTCAACTAGCAATGAAAAAGTGCTCAAACAACCTAAACAACATGTTGGATTAATTTTTATATAAACCTCCATGTCTTGTATTCCCCTTCAGAGCAACAACTAAATACCACCCAAGCAATTCAAGCACAATTACTTATATAAGTATGGTATCATAAAATAACATTACTGCTCAGCAAATGTTCAACTGTTCAACAAGTTCAGAGGACAAACAACAAAAAAAGAGCAGTGCTCTGGATGACTGAAAACCATAGATAATTACATAGATGTCCTTTGATAAGCAACAAATGAGGAGCAAATGCGTGACAATGCAGAAAGAAATACTCAAGAATTGCAAATATCAGTAAAGGAGGTTGTGATTCACTTAAACACTGCTCTAGGGCTTCAGCTACATGCATTCTAGGCACAGCCGTTTGCAACACAGCAAACTGACATCCCCTAATGTGACCTGGAAAAACCCCAAACTTATTTTTCAGCCAGATCAATTCCTCACTCTGTTTCACCACAAATTTATACTAAACAACTGTGCCAGCAAACTAGAGTGCTGAGCACATAAGCAGGAACAAGGAAATGGGAACATGGGCTGCTTAAGCAGTGCTGCTATCCAGTGCATGAAGATGATCTAAAATTATACAGGTGTGCATGTCTTAATCTCTCACATGCTGAATACAGAGCAAAGCTGTGCATCACCTAGAGAAAATACCTCCATGCAGAAAGTTAAACAACAGAAAGGAATGGCAAAGAAAACTCAGTGATTGAAGAATCTCAAAACACCGCATATACTACCCTAAAAGGGCACCCTTCAGCTGTGCAACAGCAACATGTAACAGATAAGAAATGAAATTAAAAATAATATATTAAGGTGGTTTTGCAGGGGGAAATTTAGCTAAGTAAGCTGTAACTTCCACACTTGATACAGCAAACAGCATTTGTTTACAGCTCTGTGAGAGTAATGAGTCCTCATCTGTGCAGTTCACTTTCACCTTACTCACAGTAATAAAATACACCCAAATTCTTAGCCTGGCTCCTATACATCACTCTTGTTAATAAAAAAAAAAGAAATAGAATGCATGATTCATTGCAACAACAGTTTGTAGGGTTTTGGGAGCTTGCTCTGACTTTGTTATACAAACATTTCTAAGCAATGCTAAATGCCTCAGCAAGCCCATGCTGAACATGCTCCTGATACAGGTATGTTGCACATGGGCAATCCAAAGTGTTTTAATTTATTTTATATATTATATGTATTTTTAAAAACGTACTATATATTTTCATTTAGTATTCAACTTGACCAATAGACTTTCCAGAAAATGAAATTGACTACGAAAATGAAGCATTAGAGCAGCAGAAGTACAACCACCTTCCCTCACAGTAGCCCGATAGACACGGCTTCTCCACACTGTTCCCATTAGCTCCAGAAACAGTATTTAGAAAATTACTGAGTACTGTCCTCTGCCCATTGCAATGGTTTTCTGTATGGTTTGTGTGTGATCACTTTTGATCTGGACTGAAAACATTTACATGTAAAACCATTTTAATTTTAGAGCCATTTTTCTGTTCAAGTTGAGGGCCCCATGTTGTTGTGTTTGTGTTTTTTTTTTTTAAATACTGCTTTGCAGCAACCTTTTTGTATGCATTCTAACTTACAATTATATAAACTCTAAACTAATTCTTACTGAATGTACACCTGTCACTTTCTCAATCAACCTAACCTTCCATTTCTCCATTTCACATCCCATAAATCCTCTTCATTTTCCATCCACATTTTGGCAATCTGCCACTAACTGACTTTAAAAGAAAGTAATTAGCACCTGTGTAAAAAAATAAGGGAAATTAGGGTGAAAACAAAGACAGAAATTATGGATAACAGCGGTAAGGAAAATAGAAAGAAAGAGGGAGGGAAGAGCAATGGTGTAACAACCATGAACAAGCTTCACATCATTTTTAGTCCTGAACCTCACTGCAATTGCTATAAACAAGAAAAATAAAGTATATAAAAATATAAAATAAAGCTACTCGTTGGCAGTACGTCTCTTCTAAACCTACCTTGGCACCGTACTTTGAGTAATTCATTTCTGTAAGAGTTACTGGCCGCAGTTTGTCAATATCTCCAAATGCCACTCCTGGAACATAGAGGGCACAAACAATATGGACCCACCTAAAACAGCAGATAAAATTAGGTTACTGTTATCAACGTTTTGTTCCTATATTACACTCACCATTTGCAGATTTCAAAGTGCCTTGTAAATGTTACAGATGCTAGAAGAAATGTGTTTGAAGGAAAGTACATTAGAAGCAAGGAGAGAATGCGTATTTGGAGTTCAGCAGCTCACACATTGAACCACAGAGTAAGGCTTTTCAAAGCCACTGGGATTGCTCTGCCTCTCTGGATCAAGGGCTGGGCTACCATCACCCTTCTGTTCTGATGGCTCTTAAGTGGGGCTCCACACCGCTTTTTAAGCAACATGAAACACGTATGAACAGTTTGATATTACTTATAAAGCTAAGGCAGACAGATACTTTCATGATGAGGCAGGGCATGGGAAGGGGAGGAAAAAAATTATACAGGTAGTCACAGCAACACTGCGCTCTAGGCGTGTAGCTATGAAGTACCTACAACACAGCATCAGTCAGACTTTGCATTGTTATAGTCACACCTGTTAGTATCACCAAAACTAACTAGTTTTAAGCAACACGGATAGGAGCTGCATTCAGTTATAAACATACCTGAATTGTATTACAGAAATGCCTATCTGAAACTCAGATGAACAGACTGTTACTTAGCTGTACTCTTCTTCACTGGCCATAAACAAATGGAGGCTAATAGGTCTAAATCTTCAGCCCTGAGGGGCATAAAATGAGACAGTATGAATCTGGACCTCAGTGTCTAGTAATTAAATACAACACAATGGTAATGGCTTCAGCCTCAAGTCTGTCTTTGACAGACATCTTCATAATCTCCTGAAACTCTCAGTTACCAAGAGACAGCCTTGCAGCAGAAGACAACTTTCTTCTTATTATGTAATGAACACTTTCTAAAAGATCCAACTCTCACTGTCACAAACCATCAGTTAGTGACAAACTCAAAATCTGTTCTACGCAGCATGCACAACTCAAGTCAACTGAGACAAACTATTCCAAAAAACGAAGTGTTTCTCCCCAAAATAATCTTTCTGTTTTATCAAAATTCCAGGAACTATTTGCTACCCCTTGCTATGTCACCTGGTGGGAGCAAACTTTCACAGACAGAAGGTTAGGATTGCTACTTTCTGTTATCTTTATCAAGAAAATAGCCTTACAATTGCAGAGATGTGCAGCTACCACTTTCAACCTACGAGCTCTCAGATTACATGGGATACAACTAGATATTTTGGACATAACTGAGCTGAAATATCCTGTGTTTGACCCTTAGGAAGTATTTAATTCAGCCCTTTACGATCTTCCCAGTCATTAATGTTTAACAGTAAATGTATCACTAGAGAAGACTAGAACTTCTGTTCTGTTCTAATAGAATCACGGAATCTACTCCCTGTATTCAAGAAGACTCATGATGCTGCCAGAAACACTTCTTCCCTTGGCTCTTTCATTACCCCACACACTGCAATTTCCCAATCTCTCTAAATACCAGGGGTTCAGCACAGACCTGTTACCACCTACTTAAATGTGCATCCATGCTGCTGTGCTCTTTTTTTCCAGACTTCTACCACTGTTTAGCCTGTCTCTTTTTCCTCTTTGTTTTGTGTGTTAATTAAAAAAATTCAATTGAACCAGAGCAATAGGATACTGGTTTTAGCTGCACTTAAAACAGCGTGTTTATTAACCTGTTATTAACTGGCTGTCTACAGATGAAATACTGAAGCTGATGGTTACACTAATCAGGTGCCACATGTAATCCTGATTTCCCATGTTTCCCAAATCAGCCTGTTTCTGATCGGTGGTCCTTAGACCTGCAATGCTGGAATTTATCATATTCAGAATTATTAAGTTTCATGTTAATTATATATGACTCCTATATCCTAACAGAAATTCCAAAAAAGCAAGATATGAAAGGTTCAGTAGCAAGTTCAAAAATACATATACATTTAAGTCTTTACAAAAGAAAACAATGATCTTGCAATGTACAAAATTGGTGGACAGACTGTTTATTTAGCATTTTCCCCAAAAATAGTCTGTGATAACAACTGGATAACAGAAAAATCCCAGTAAGAAACTACTTAGAAGCCATTAACTCACTTCACTCTGTAAGAAATTTCTCAGTAAATCTAACGTAAGTCAAAACACTGACTGATCCATAGTGTCTTATCTGACAAGACTCTTTTCACCTGTGTATTTGAGTTTTTACCCTATTGTTAAATCACTCGGGTTTGAGATGCTAAGTGGTAAATTCTCTTTAAAACATGAAAACTTAAAAAATGAGAAGAATGTATATCCTAAATACACATTCACATGCAACAACTGCATTGCTTTGTCTTTACTGATTTTACTAGGGTTCTCCACATCCACAAAACGGTTTGGTCACAGCACTGTAACTACTGGAAGACTCAAAGAAAATTTGAAGTTTAAAGATGAGTTCCAACCTTGTCTTTAAATAACATGGTACAAATATGACAGCATGCTGGCTGCCAGAGAACAAGCTGAGATACTCAAGTGTTCTGCCAAACTTCTTGCTGCTCAGACAGGGAGTAAAGCTCATCACTGTTTTTATTACAGTATTAAACATGCCAGCATGCCAGCACAACCTCCTAACTTAATACAACGTTACATGCAAAAAATAAGATTCTTCTCATTACTATATGAAAAGTGCATCTTCTGTCTGCCTCCTCACAAAAGCAATGGAAGCACAAGATATTCCTGCAGAGGAGCAATGGAGCACCTGGTACCATCTCTGCCCTTCCATGCTGTATCCAGGACTGGCTGTAGTTTGGCCTAAATCACTACCATACCTTTATGAAATATTCTTCTATGAAAAAAGCATATGTGTGTGCATAATGTGTATTTTGGTATATATTATGCATTTACTAAAATAAAGACCTCATTTACATGAGCATGCTCTACTTGTTTTCAAAAGGAATCAAAGTACTTTTTTTTTTAAAAGCAAAATACCACATGCAGAATGAGACCTATAACCTTGAGATAAAGAGACTGCTTGTTTATAAATAAAAAACATCTAAATTCTGTAGGGTTTATTTTCTATACCCTTCAATTGATTTAAGATGTGTTATATAGAACAAATTTGTATAAACAGAAGTTACACATCTCCACAATTACTATTCTTAACAAAAATCCAAGGTTCTGGTTGGAGATTTTTGATAGTAAGTTTTAATATAGCCTCCTAAATGTACCCTCCAAAGTTCAATATAAAGATACACATCTACTACAAGCAGCTGCTTCTCAATTTAATTTGCACAGTTTTTTCATGCTCCACTGGTGTATTAAATGCTGCTGCACTCTGTAGGAGTTTATCTATGATAAACCCAACAGCTGGCTGCTTGCTTTATACTGACCTTCTCAAAATGTTTTAGTACATGTCACCCAAGTATTACACTATTACAGATTTAAGCTGCCATTTCAGTGTGATTGGCACACAAGTGCCTCATTTCTTTAACCACCTATATGCGAACTCAGACCTGAATCTTTATTAAAAAACATACAGAAGTCAGTCAAGTTCACAGCTGAAGCAATTTCAGCTGCTTTTAATACCAGTTCTAAATATTTTCCTGCTCATTTGTTTAGCTGCACATGTTTTAGAAGCTTGTAATTAAGACAAATTGGGTAATCAAAGAAGAATAATCTTCCTTGTTACTTTACCATCCATTTAGCTTGGAGCAATGATGACAGATGTTGATTAGGGAAGAAGAAAAACTCCATACTGAAACAAGGACAGAATTCATATTCTTGGATAATAGCATTTTGAGAAATAAAATTTCATAAATTCACATTTACGCTTGTGAAACTGAGAGGTTAATGTGAAAAGGCTTCTGCTGAGAGATTAAGCACCTCATTATTCTAATGATTCACCTTTCACATAGGAACAGAGAAATTATTCCAACTTGATTATGAAGAGAAACTGAATAGGTTTGGTCTCGCTTTTGTGTAATTTCCAGCACCAATGCATATGAAGAATTTCTTTTAAAAAGGTGGTAAGGAGATGAAGAGCAATGGTGAGTTAAAGGATTCTGCTATTCAGTAGTCTCTCTCTGCCAGTATTTCAACAAAAGAACTGAATTGGGTTGCAGTTTATTGAGTACATTGAAAACATAATGGACATTGCCTGTCCCAAGACTCTAGCCTTAGCCTGTAGTGCCCCATTACCCTTGAGAATTAAAATTTGTAAATAAATGATAGAAAGAAAGAGAGCACAGGAATTTTCACATGGTAGTTAGTATTTGTTTTTTATAGTAAATAAGCTCTATTCATCTGGGAGAATAAACATACTTATTCACGATAGCCACATTACATTATCTAGCAGGTAAAAATACAATAACGATAATAAATTAATGTGTTAATGCCCAAAATCACCAAAGCAGGCATGTGCTTCTGCACAGAGAACCAGTGTCACAGAGGAAACACTGCCATATTAACCAAAAGCATACTACCATTTTACAAGAAGAAATTTAAGCAATTTTTAAAATGTTGACGGTAGTTTCTATTCTGGTTACATGGGAAATGACATATATAGTGCTTAAACTGCCTTACAGAAGACAGGAATAAAGAGGCTGAAATAAAATTTGCCAGGTGATATTGATTCTCACATTTCCTAACTGTTAGACAATCGACTTTAGCCTTTCAAAACATTTTTTCCATATAGCAGCAGCATTATTAAAATAGAAAACTGAACTGAGAAGTACAATTTAATTGTGTAACAGCTTTATAAGGGAGACGCACAGACACTGTTGAACCTAAGACAGACCAAAAACTGAGCATTTGAACTCCAAAAGTATTTAAAAAGAAGCACAACTGCTTCTATGGGGTCAGAATTATTCACTACAAATCCTGACTCACTCATGTAACTTTTTTTTTTAATAGCACAGTATTTTCTTCTGTTTCCCCTTTATAAGATGCATGTAGAAGACATGAAAGAAAAAAAGATTTCTTTTACATGCTGTATGTATATCTTTATAATGCATCTCAGCTACAAATGGAGAAGCTGAGCTCAATGTATATTCAGTGGAGAAAGGTAGATGCCTCCAAGGGTTATTGCTAGCATCTGCATCCAGTGGTCAAAGTTCAGTGTTACGAATACCCTCGTTATCTCTTTATTCGCAACACAAACTCAAATTGGTTTTGCTATCAGGAAAAAATACAAACTAAGGGAGAAATGCAAGGGCATGTACAATTTAATCCAAAAAAACTGAATCAACTTATGACATTTTAATACCGTATTTACTTTTCTGAAGACAGACAACACAGTATGTCAAAAAAGTTTTCCAAAACATCATCCTGAGGTCTGCTGAGCTTTTAATGATGGCAGGACCAGATTGTTACAGTATTAGCAACACTGAAGCCTGTGTAAGAGGAGAAAGTTAAAAAAACCAAACAATCAAACAAAAAAACCCATCCCCCCACCCCCCACAAAAAAAAAAAACAAACCAGCAAACACCAAAGAACTGGGAAAAAAAGGGGGAAAAAAGGAAAGATACGGATATGCTTATGCACACATTACAAGATAGCCGTATACTTAAGTGATAACATATACAAAAGCTTACTAACACAGATGATGACTGAACTTTCTACGTCATTTTAACTCACTTCCTAGCATTTGTGCAAGACTAACAAGGGAACTCTTCACAATGAGTAGGAAAAACCATGAAGATCACTATAAACCACATACTATATTTTGTGATTTCCTAATACAAAAGATGTTGTTCTACAATATATAGCTAAGTGTAAATAGTAATGTGTCTATGAATTCAGATTAAAAAACAGAAAAGGTTTTACAGTAACACATGTTAACATTTCTGAATTTTAGAGTACTTAAAGTATTTGTACTAATACCGAATATTTAACTGGATTCTTTCCAGCTCATCCATCATCACCAGTTAAGATATGTCTGCAGACTTTTATATTCCTACATCTCAGATACATTCAAACAGGATTAAGAAAGCTTCTCTTTCCTCTGAACAGCCTTACCAACTAATTATTGCCTTCCTGCGTTAATATGATCAATGAAAAGCTTATGACGGGCCCAGCATCTGAAAGTTTAGTAATTACCACACACCTGCAACTTATATAATTGTAAAATGTATGAAAGAACAATTTAACTGGCATGGTCTTAAAAAAAAACCAACCAAACAAACAAACAAACAAAAAAACAAAAAACCCCACACACAAAAACCCCATCCACCAAAAAACAGTAACACTAGCCATAAATCAGACATCACTGATAATCCTGCTCTCTCCTTTATTATAGAAAATTAGTTACCACTAATATCTACATCTTAATTTATTTTCCAAATGTGACACGAATGGAAGACATCACACGAGAATTTAATCTGCTTACTCTCGAATTAGACCTGAAGTCCTTCCTAAAAAGCCCACCTCTGGCTGGAAATTATGAGAAGTGAAGCATACTCTCAAAAATGAAGAAGATAATTAATTCTCATCATTTAAAATAATTATAATATACTAGGTCTGTCTGCATACTTTTAGCACAACTTCAGTATAATTTTGTTATTTTTTTCCACTACCTGACATCAGCAACGCCCAGTCCTTAGCTCTCCTAAAAAGAAGCATGGAGTTGTCCTCCCACTTCTATCATACTTAAAAGTCAATAGACTTGAGCAGAGTTTGTACAAGGTTGCAGTGACGTTACCTTGCATGAAGCAGAATACTACAGAAAGGATAAAGTCTACTTTCCCTTCCTTGAAATGGAGCACATGCTTTGATTTTCCCAATGGCCACATACCTCTCCCAATCCAGTGTGACACGAAGTCTGGACGGTATTTTCCCCTTCTGCGGCAGACTTCATCATTCTGTTTTGTGGCATTATTAACTAAAGAAGAGCACTTCAGTGTTTTGCTACTCTTCAGGACTAACCATGAAAGCAGCACAATACTAGCAAGGCATAAAATGCAGCTTTCTGGCAGCTGATTAAATTGAACTAGCAGAACACATGCTCAGGTTCTAGAGAGATTGACCAGCAGATACCAAACACTACAAGCTCAGTCACCATGAGAGAACCCGTGCGAGCAGCCCCAGCAGCTGTCCTTGCTAGAACATATACTACTATTCAGCAGTGAGGCTCAAGGGACTCAAACCCTGCTTTTCTCACTGCAACCTCCAAGCTTGAGCAAACCCAAAACAGCTACACAATTTTTCTTAGGTTTCTGATCTCCAGTCCCTGCTGTCAATACTTCAAGCCATTAGTTAAGTGAGAGAAGTCTTTCATGCTGTTATCCGTGGAGATGTCTGAATACTGAGTAAGAGTTTATGGGATATTAACCTCCTCTACACAGGAAAACTTTTTGTTTACATGTAAACTGCATTCCTGATGCAAACAAACAAAAATAAGTTTCTTTTTCAAGACTCCCATCACCTTCACTAGTATGGTTTTTTGTTAAAAAAGATGAATCACACAAGTAGTTCAAGGTAACAAAGAAAGGTCTTCTAGTATATCCAGTAAGGCATCTATATATATATATAAAAATATATGGTGACTTCATACTGAAGAAAAGGATTTATCAGTCCCTGAAGTAAACGGTGATATTTGTTTAACCTAGGTACATCGTTTGCTCATAGGTCCATGCGTCACCTTAAGACAACATTTTCATATATTATAATGGGCATGAAGAATATTAGGAGCACACGAAAAATTAAGTGATTGAGTATCCAAAGAGCACCCAACTCAAAACTGAGATGAGAGAGAGAGGACATCAACAATAAAGTTTAATTTATGACACTGTCTCCTATAGGAACAGACTAGAGCAAAACCCAATCTTTTAAATATAAGATGACATCAAATTCAAAACATCACTTCTCCAGTCTTACCTGCCTGCATCAGTCTCCTTGAAGATCCCATCCTGGTTAGGACACAATTCACAACTAGGTGTGACACCACATTTGCATGCATCACAAAACCAAGGTTCTGTGGAGTTTTCTGAAGCTGAGCTCATTATAGAGTCACTTTCTCCATCAACACCATAGCAACCTACACACACAAAAAATGGAAGACCAATATAAGAAAAGACAACTGTAAAAGCAGACAGTTGTCAGTTATGATTTCAGCAGGAAACATACACACATATACATTCTGAGGAATGATACTTAAAGTCCCAAGAAAGCTTACAATATTTTTGCAAATATTATCTTTAGTGCAAAATTTACATTTTAGAGACCCTAATTCTAAGAAGTGATCTATTCTATGTGACTGTCTTTGATTACAACTGAAAAACAAGAAGAAAAAGGCTGGTTTACTGTATTCTTTTAGCAACGCTTGGTGTTCTTCCAGATATCTATTAAATAAGAAAACAAGACTTAAAGCAACCAACAAGAACTGAGAAAAACTCAAAGCATTTTTTCAAATAAATAAATATATTTCAAGTTAAATGCAACAAGCTAAAGAAAATTTTAAAAATCCCAATAAAACACTGATCAATTACACTATTTTATGGAGATATTTACAAGAATGGTTCTTCATTCCTTTATTATTATCCTATAAGATCCTGTATACCACATCCCACTCCTCTCCTCCAGTGTGGCAGGGGTAGTGCTTATGTTGAGCTACCTATCTTCCCATGCAACCTGTGAAGTCTGCTTTCAGTTGGATCAGTCTAATCCAAATTATAACATGGTTTTTTGAATATTAGGACCAACTGAAGAATCCATGTGTCTCATGGGTCAGATTGAAGATTTGTGAGCATCTGCAGGCTTCTCTTGGATATTCCTATCTTTCTGCTTCTCCCTAATATGAAAATGAATGTTATTGGAGGGTGTGGGGGTAGGTGTTGTGGGTTTGGGGTTTTTTTGGTGGTTGATTATGCCAGTAGTATCCAGTCAACAAATATGCACCCCACTTTTCCACTTTGCATTCAGCATCCAAATCAACCAAAAGAGAATATACACATGAAATAAAAAACACTATTTGCATACTTTAGGGACTGAGTTTAAAAGACCTTCTATAACTTCAAAACGAAAGTATAGTTTGCAGAGCACAGATTGAGAGTTTTGAGATACCAGATTGCTTAAAAAAAAAATGAATATACTTTATCAATCACCATTCTCATTTTTACCTGATTTTAAATTATGGCTAAACTCAATCATTCAGTTTCTCCATTCTTGTTTGGTATATCCACTGTATTCTTTATGACTGTTAAGGTGTCTATGTATGCTTAATCACCACAAATTTAGGAAAACAGTATTTTTAAAGTGATTTAAAAGCTTGTTACTTAAATTTTGCACAAGAATAAGAGTAGTGTTACTACTACTGCAAATGACAAAAAGGAAAATCTTAAAGCTTAACACCACAAAACTCTATTTCTGCATATGTAATATTTTGAACATTTATCTGTTATTCAATAAAAGAAGAATATGATTTCATTGTCAACACTTAAAACACAGTAGAGACTTTACTAAAAGATTAAATTTGGCTATTTGTCAAAAACAGTGATCAAGTCAACATTTGTGCTTGCAGAACAGTTAAATTATTGCATTCTGCAATTAAATAGCAACATGATTTGCTACTTTGGTTCATTACCCACTGACTGTAATAAAATAGCAACAGTGCTCTAACTCCCCTTGTGACAGAAACAGAGCTCTGCATAATGGACTAAAACTACATTCAGGAAATAAGCAATAACACTGTAGGAACCATTTAAGAAATATAGTCTTCCATTACAGAATGAGGATCATCAATAAGAATTAACATAAGAAGCCAGAATGTTTCTTTTCATTATAAAAGTATTACAGAATCAAAGGACAAGTGACGTGCAGAAGTACATTCACAGACAAGTTTCATTAGGTATACAGCTCACACATAAGGTAACTCCATTTTCTTTATAATGTGGTACCAGCTTTAAGTCGTATTCCAGAAAGGCATTTTTTAAGTTCTAATACCACAATCTTGAATACACGCCAGTAAAGCTTCTCTTAAGCAATTAATCTACAAACACACAGCCCATTGATATCATAGAGCTGATGAATAATTAAGCTTTTTAGAATTCCTACAGACTTCTTAACATAGTAACATTTTCCTAAATGTACTTGTTAAAAATTACCTAACACTATAGAAACAGTAATACTTTAATAATTCCTACTCAAGTCTTGGGACCCAACTGAAGTTTAAATTTGATCTAATAATACTTAACAAAATTAAAAGCTGAGTCCCAAAATTAATTAGAAACCCCTTGTTAAGCTGTATTTTTTGCTAAGGGTACACAAGTATTTAACCCAGTATTTTTCTTATGTTTGCTATAAAGAGTCATTTGCTGCTTTTGGGTTGTTACGCGACAACAGAAACCAAAGGAGAGATCAAATTTTGTCAATGTAATATCCATATGGATAATACAAATGTGTTGAACAGCTGTATTCATGAAATGTCTGTAAAGCTACAATCTGTAAGATGACAAACCTTGCAAGTGGTTTTGACACCAAAAATCAGTATGTATATAAAGAAAAATAAATTCCTTTAAAAAAACTAGCAGGGAAAGTTCCTTGCAGGCCAAAAATATATGGTGAAGCAAAAAATTACTAGTAGCTTAATTTTTAAATAATAAAACTTTCATGATTCAAAACCAGCAAAATAACTAGGAACAAAAAATAATCAATGACAAAATATATTCGTCCTGATTCAAAGAATGACAGATAACACAATGATGATGTCAATTGCCATTAAGATGCCACATGTGTACACACAGGAGCAGATGCAATGTTTGTTTTTCAAACGTACAAGGAACAAAAAAACCCACTTTATTTCACTTCAATTAAGATATGAAGGCAAAAGCAGTTTTAGAACAAAACCCTATTGTAGAAATATGTCAATGTTGCTAAAACTTTGAATTTCAGTCCAAGTAAGTACATTTGGAATAATGAAAAGCTAAGATCATTATAGCATTCACCTGGGATGTGAAAGAGTCTGAAGCCTCTGCCCAGTCCAAAACAGAGCAAGGATATTAATCTATTCTCCCATAACCAGTGCTCTGATCACAGGTGGTAGTTATTCCAGAATAAACACCTCAGTTTCTTCTGGGAGTTGCTCCACTTCCGTATGTAACATTACAGTATTTATTGTACTAGATGTTTACTAATTCTGCAGCCTAACTGCAGCAGGTCAAAATTGTTCCAACCATTGTGAAATAATAAAACTTCAATACCTTACAGTTTTTCAATAAATGGAAATCTACTTTCTGGTTATTAACTAGCAACCATAATGAAAACCCTGGCAAAGCTGAGGAATGCTGCTCACCTAGTAAGTGTCTGTAGTGTCAAAATTAAAAAAACGCAAAGTTTCAAAATTTCTCACTATACTGACTTTATTTTTTCTCTTGTTATCACAAGTTGCCATACTAACTGCCAACAGAAAAACTAATTTGATCAGATTAACATCACATTTTTAAACAACAGAATGCTATACACAACTTGTCAAAATTTAGAATTGTGGATAAACGGATTATCAAATACATTCAAGCAAGCAGATGCAATTAATTAACACTAATGAAAAAGATGAACTTGCAGTTCTAGACCACACTTTCAGCTGCTTTCACTTTCCAGTTTCAAGTAACTTCATGATAGTCATGCTAAAGGATTCATATTTCCCTTAGTAAGTTGAAACTGGGGGAAAAAAAGTGTTTTCTACTGCATGGCTATAATTGAATTTTTGTGTATTAAATCACAACTACAGTATAAAAGGCACTTGATAAAAAACCTAAATGCACTTTTGTCCAAATCTGGCTGAAAAGTTACGATATACAGATCAAGAGCTCAGAGTTTTTAAAAACACCTCTATTTTCATATTTTTACTATGGCAATATTCTTTCATCTGTAACAGACAATTACCTCTTTAAGCCATTTCAGGATCCTTAAAACTGCTGAGTACAACAAAGGTTCAACTTACTACTGTCTGCCTTCTTTTCCTATGCTGAAAGAATTATTTTGGTCCTATTAACAAAAATTTTGAAGAGCATTATTTTTATGACTCTTTAAAATGCATAGACATGGAGATAGGAAGCTGCTGCTTGATAAATCATTCCATTCTAGTATTAAACAGTTACACTGATGAGCAAGAAAAAGTTGTCCAATCCCACTTTCCTGTATGAATTGTTGGGAATTGGTGGTTTTGGAACAGAAAGCAGTGTTAAGGGCTCGCTACAAGTAAATCTCCTAAGCAACATCAGGACGTAATCTTTAGGTTCTTTCTAAAAGCACCGCAGTTGTGTAGATGGTGTGACTACCTAAGGACTGGAAGGACAACAGAGAAAAGCATACACATCTTGTAAAAAATATGTTTGGTTTCAGTTATTATCACTGCACCTGTGACCTACGCACCTAAGTCAATCACCCGCCCCTTTGACTGGAAAATATGTTGAAGAAAATAAAACAACTTTTAAACACTTAGCTTAAAATGCATGCTACCTTTCCTTAATGTTCACCAAAATTCTGAATTTTGGATCTTTAGAATACCTGAGAGCCCCTTTTCAACTAAAGTTCATTAAATCCTCATGTTTATATATTCTTAGATTACTGTATCACAACTGCAATGTCTGTCACCTCTTTGAATACCTCTTACTCTAAACAATAAAACTGGTTTAGTACAATATTAACCTATCAATTTAAACACATGAAAGTCAAGAAATTAAAACTCTCACAACATTTACTGTTCCACAAATGGCATCTATATATTACAATTACAGCCAAGTTGTCTATGGAACGTATGTCATTTTATTCCCTGATTTTAAAGTCATTGTACTCTGTCAATAGCCTATTTTTTATGTGATTGTCATTAAAACAAAATTGCAAACACTTTAAAATGCTACCATTAAAACAATTGTTCTGAAATTTATACCACTGAGGGAAACAGGAAGAGAGAGCTAATTCTTGCCTTGGCTGCATCTGTTCCTCTATCTCTTTGGGAGGGTAATTTTTTGCCAGTCAAACAGAACATCTGCATACGCTAACTACATCTACATATACTCTGAAACACGATCTTATTAGAAAGATCACAAAAACATGAACTTTAAGGTAAACTATAACTTTGCAAAAATAAATGCTGCGAGATCACAGTATTTAAAATATGTACATTCAATCCTTAATTGGACCAACAGTTTAGAATAAAGACATTAATCACTTCACGTATCAAATTCAGAATAGTATTTTTATTTAGTAAATGGAGAGTACTGAAGTACATGATTTCGCAAAATGAATTTTTATACCAGACAGCAGCAGACCAGGGTAAGCAGAAAAACTGAAATGCAAAAACGTTTTACTACACTGTAAATCATATGGCGACTACACAATTGCTTTTAGCAAGAGAAATTTTATTCCCTGCCATACACATCACAGTAAAGTAAGAAGCAAATAGAGGGGATGGAAAAGAAACAGCTGGAAAACTGTAGAACTTCTCTCATTTAATTCACAGCAACTAACCCAAGAGCAATAGCTGGCAAGTGTACTACCTACAGTTATGGAACATGCTATGATATGTACCAGACATTTTCTTCAGACACACTGCAATCAATATGTCAAAAAACCTGACACCACAGTTGGGGGTGTCCTGCTATTACAAGATCTTACCACAAAAGCATTTATCCAAAATGACTGATTAGTGCCTAAAGAAGATTTTTATTAAAAAAAATGAGAATTATCTCCACACAGAAGTAAAAACTCTGAAAAGCAATGGTACTACTACAAATTCAATAAGAAAGATTTTTTTTCTCTAGCAATGTAAACATTTTTCCTTTTTCTGGGAAAAAAAAAAGGACAAATTTTTAATTAATGGACTTATTAATTAATTACAGGCTGTTTAGACATAAAAGATGAACGCAAAGTATAAGAGTGGGTATTAAATTAGCATTACATGTACACTATTTATGCAGTTTTAGAGGCAGTTACAGATTTCTATCATTTTGAACCAGTTATCTGCTCCACAAAGTTTACAGATATTTGGAAGTGTGTCTGCAGAGCAAAGATGGCTTTTGGACAAGTGATGCAGGCCATGCAGGCGATATGAACATCACAAAGGAAATAGTTGCATTGGAAAGGAAACTGAATTTCTAGCAATCTCAAAACCTGTCAGTAAGGCACGTAAAAGTGTTTATTAAGGGTCCACGACTCTAGGTCTGAATCAGAATCCCCCTCTAACTGTTGGTCATGTTGCTCTGTTCCACATGAGCACTGGCAGAGTTGGTCCCAGATGAGCTATCACCCCTCTTTTCCCATGGAACACCTCATGTAATAAGCAAGCAAACCAAAAGGAATACAAATCATGACTGACCAGGCAGCCGCTGCACCAGGTACTCAAAAGGAAAAGGCGCTACTACCAAGTACCCAGGTGCATGAGTAATGAAGAAGTATGCACAGTGATAAGCTACCTTGTGCTAGAAAAGCCAAAACTTACCGGAGCAAGGGAGAATGGACATCTAGACCCTGCCTGACTTAAAACGCAAGGCAGCATTAGCTTACCAACTGAAAGAGGGTAACAGATTCTTGCCAACAACCATGCTGGCATGCAGCCACTTAGGGATCGCAACTGGAAGGCTCACCTTCTGTGAAGGGGACACACTATCACATGGGACCTGCCCTTTGACCAGTAGCTACAAGTAGAGCAAGAGGGAAGGAAGGGAGCCCTGGTGTCCAGAAGAAGTAGGCTCGACCCAAGGGTAGCATTTTCATGGCTAGTAAATAACTTCATATTAAATACAGAGGTGGCCACCATAGAAAAACCTTCCCAGTCACCTGAAAGGTTCTGTGGTAGACAGAATCTTCCACTTCAGCAGAGCACAAAGGCACAAGCCAAGGGTAAAAGACCCCTCCCTGTGAAGTAAAACAGTTTCTGTAATAGGCAACAAGGAGAGAGAAAATAAGGTCTTCAGGGAAAGAATAATCAAACCACCAATATCATCATTATGTGGGTCCCTGGGTGGGACACAAGTAGGGTGGGAAAGGAGTGTACTTCCTTCCAAATCAGTATCTACAGTGCTATAGAAAAGTAGGGAAAACGTATCAATTTATAATACAACTTGACATTGCATAAAAAAAACTATGAAGAACAACCCCGGGGTATTCCAGAAGCTTTGTTTGGGCATTTCAGGATAACAGGCATCTTCAGTCTGAGATTCTAGGAAAAAGACAACTGCTAAGTATCAAAATCAGTTCACAGGAAATAGGCATATTATTCTTCCCAACTGCAGGCAAACACAGGTAAACATCACTGCATCGATTTCTATCCAATTCATAAATAGGAGCCTCTTCATTGAATACTGTGCTAGAAACTGCATTTTCTGAAAAACTCAAAAGATCAAATATTAGAACAAATTTCAGGCCACAGCATGGTGTCTGCAGCCACAGCAATCTACCTACTAAAGGAAACCTACAAAAACAAGCTCAAATTCTTGGATTCCAATGTGTTTACAAAACAGACTCACTTACTACTGGAACACATTTTTCAAACTACAAAGCAGCTGTGTATAGGAGTACAAAGGACTTCTTACAATACAGCCTATGTCAATGATCTGGGCACACAGTTATGAGGTACAGAGTAAAGCCAATGATATTAATAGTAAACCTTGCCTCTATTAACATTAAAAAAATAATTCTCAAGGTTGCAAGAAATGTTTCTATGATTAGACAGCAATTATTTCTTCAACTACTTCTCAATTTATATTTGGAAATCACCTGAGTTGAATGATTAAGCCAACAGGAACAAAAAGCAATTGCTTTTGTATTTTGGTTTTGACTGCAGCTTCTTTATGATAGTCTGTGTCTTCATTTATTACTCATGCATTCAGAAGTAATACAATGAGCCAATGACCACTGGGCAGGAGTGCAGAAATCTCCAAGTTATTGAACATATGTATATATAAGATCACTGAATGAAACTAAAGCTTCAAAGGTTCCAAACTTCTTAATAAAATTTTGATTTGCTGCAAGCGATTATTGAAACAAATTACTGAAAAAAAGCTCTGATATAAAATAGTACCTGCTCTTACTTATCATTATAAAATATCAAAGTACATAAAAAACACACCAAAATAAATGTTCATTTCTACTTAAAACTGTATTATTGTATTTACAAATTGATGTACCTATCTGGCAATTAAACATACACATAAAATGTCAAGTAAACTTCTGAATTGCCTTTACCGTAGATTTGAAGTTCAACTTCTCGCTGGGGAAATTTATGCTTTTATCACAGTCAACAATTACTTTCACCCATTCAGCTTGCTTATTTTTTCTAAGACTTCACCTATTCAAACAGAACTTCACAACTGCTTTACATACGGTTTTAAGTATTTATTATTAAAATAAACTATAAACAGCTAAACTTTCAGCCGTAAGTGTGAAAAATTAACCAACATCCTTAGTCAATTACCTTGTACAGACTGTATTTCACTCTTTATATGAGTGAGACTATAGGGAATCTTTGCCTGTAACACTTTAAAAAGAAGAATGGAGGCAATTACTTTAGACAGATTTTGAACTACTAAAGTTCAAGTGACTTTTGAACTATGGAACTATTTTCCTGTGGAGGAAAGCCAGCTATAATCTTACCTTTTGTAGGGACAAAGGTTTAGCAAACTAAACAAAATAAGGAAGTGATCTTTTGGGGATTTTTAAGGCACCCCTCTAGAATAAAAAACAAATTTGCCATCATTTTATTCTATAAAGGCAGAAGATCATTTTTCTATCGCAATCATTCTGCACGTTAACATGACTAACTGTACAATCATTAAATAAATCCTGCAGAATAATTTTCAGGGAGCTCCACAGCTTTAGGGTTTAGATGTATTGACCGTATATAATGTTTGGGGAATTCTCAAATAGGCATTCATAACTATCACCAAAAGACACTTCCATTCAATTTTTCTCTTCTCATGAGTTAATATTAGACTGTGCTAGGGAAAGAAAAAGTCTATGAAGATTCTATAAAACTAACTTTTAGTAGCTTACTGCATCTCAAATTGAATATATTCTGCACAGTATTTTCCAAGAACTTCACAGACAGAGGAAGGAATTCTGCAAGCATACCAAGACACCTAAATTTAGGAGTCCAACACTTGTTACAGTCCATGAAGACCTGACTAATGCCCTCAAATGCACCTAGAGTATGATTCAGCTCATCATAAATTAGGTCAACTAAATTGTTCTCTAAGCTCCGCTGACAGTACTGATTAGCTCTTCAAAGGACCACAACAGAAGTTCAGGAGTTAGAGTACATGTTGACACTTAATATAAGGCACCCGAACCTGAGGACAGAAATTCCATCCTCAGTTTCCTAACTGATGTTAAGCAAAGAATTGAACTACAGCTCAATACATGAAAAATACTGTTTTGAAACAATTTTCAATCCGATATGAGAAAACAAAAGGGGAATAGGGGATTAAGAAAAGCACTTCCTACCTGAAAATGCATGCTAAACAGCTCAAAAAAAATTTAAAATGATGGGAGTTACATAAATTAAATAAATGCCTTTTATGCTTTTGAAGAATGAAAGTCTACCTTCTTTTCATTTCAAGGATTGAAGTAGTCTATCTCATTTTCCTTGGAAACCTTAAAAAAAAGTGAAGGCCTAAAAGGTACAGGATATCAGAAATGCTAAAAAAAAAAAAAAGAAACCTTATTAATGAAGAAAAAAAACAGTTTGGGTTTGGTTTTTGGTTGGGTTTTTTTTTTTTTTTTCCGACAAAATGGGTATGCCTCTCTGTCTTAGGACCTACCCTACCTTCCATCTCAAGAGAAAGAGCAACAACACACAATATAGCCTCACCTTCCATGTAAGGCTATTAAAATTCCATATGCTCACCTCAGAATTGTTCTGGAAGTGTTTCTTTAAAACTAGAGCTCCTACATTTATAACACACACATAGACTAGATTTCGAAACAATTAGCAAAACAATGATTTGAGTATGTTTTAACTCTAAAATTTCCCCATTTCAAATTTTCAGTGAAAATTATGAGAAAGTTCAAGGCTAGCTGTTTTCACTTATAACTAAATGCCATCGACAATTCCTTTCTCTTCTCCTCCCCATCATCATATACTTAATGTAATATCCTAAAGCCCTGAAAATACAATCTATAGCTCCAGTTTTTGCATACTGCGATTTATTATATAGGTATCTATAGACCATGTCCTGTCCCATAGTTGCTTATATTTGCTTCACTAAAGTAGAAGATAGTTGTTTCTCCGCTAAAAAGCATCCATGTAGTATTACAAAAAATTACCTGCCAGAGTTCAAAGGCTTCATCTTTTTAAAGAAAGCAAGTCAACATTTTATTAAAAGCAAAGCATATGCTTTCCTCCCACAATGAGAATGAAGGGTTGTATTACCTTCATGCACTGTTATTCCACAGTTGTCACACTGGATTATTTCATCAGCATCTTCACTGTTATCTCCAAGACAAACGCAACAAATCAAAATATGGTCCATTTTCTGGGAACTCCAATTTTGAGACTTCTCAAGGATCAATGAGTCCTAATATTGAAAAATGAAGACACATGGATTATGCCAGGAACTTCAATTTTATTTAAAACAAAGAAAAGATCTGTTATTTGCTCAATTTTGAACAACAAACAAAAAAAGATGGAAAATTATTTTCCCAAGAATAAAAGCTTCTTTGTTGTCAAAACATTTAAACTTCATCCACAAATATAAGAGCTGGGAGAAAAGATGGATACAATCTGATCTCAATATACCTAGAGATCTGTTAAGATCCAAAGGCCAGAGTAGGGTCTTATTTCCTCAGACAGAAACATACATGTCTTTAAACCATTTATGTTCTACAAAAAGGAACAAGTACACACACCTAAGAAACCATTTAAAAGCAAAAAAACCCCCACCAAGGCCAAGGTGACCTTCAAATGTCCCAACATTGAGAAAAGTTGCTTCATTTTTTTAAAATTTGCACCTTCCAAAAAAAAAAAAAAGAAATGTCACATAGATCTTAAAAATCTGAAAATAAACAGCTAACACAAGCCTGCCAAGTCTTCACTTATGTAAAATATAACAAATTATCAACTCAGTTCTATTTTGTTGTAATGCAAATTTATATGTCTCTATGGTATACCATATGATTTATTAAAGCTGTAACAACTTATTTTCTTCTGATTACATACAGGAGTAAGGATTTGCAGAACAAGTACATTGCGCTGTTTTGGCAACCTTCAATGTGAACTACACTACTTAAAAAGAATGTGGCTTTTAATAGGGAATTTCTCTAAAGAAACATAGAAAAGTGTTTCACAAACCAAATAAAGCCATCTGTAAATTTTAATTTTTTTCATAAACATCTTTAGGCTTATTATTTTCATTGTGAGGTACAGCCACTGAGTCTTCAGCAGTTTCATGGCTTCCACACATTTTATTTTATTTTTATACTAAAAGCAAACACTGAGCTTGAACTACCTTCACTGGTGATATGAAGGCATATAGGGAAGTGTGAAATTAGGCACACCAGTAAAAATTAATCATTGCAGGATAAAGAAATAGCAATAGTTTCATAGCAGATGCTGACAGTTCAAGCCTAAATGGCATCCATTCAATATATGAGAGATCTAAGAATATTCTAAAACTGATATGGTATCCTATGAGAAAAAAAAAAAATAAGGCTGGGAGATGCCCTCTCAAACATCTTTTTCATATTCCAACCCCCCATTTATGACATAAAACATAGCATCAGTACTGTGCCTGTGTAGCCTAAGTAGATAGAAAGTATCATGAATGCTACCTGAAGTAGGTATTCTTCCTCAAGGATCTTAAATTCTCACACTAATCTATGCAATCATGATAGCCTCTCAATCTGATACAGTAAGTCTCCACACAAAATTTTCAATGAATCATTAATGAAGTTTCCTTGTACTTTAGGTTTATGTGGGCAGGCATTTGGGGGGTGAGGGGGGAAATCTTTGCTTGATTTTAAAGTAAGATAAAGGGGTAAAATAATCTTACCACCCAAAGCTGGACTGAAAGAGTTTACCTCAAGTAATAGAGGTGGCTTGTTATAATGTTTTTGACCTAGGAAAGGTCAAACACATATTTCTAGCACTTAGGAAAGGCTTCTGGATCTCCTATCCATTTTCTCTAAACAATGTAAGGAAACATGACCTGTAAAAAAAAACCTCATCTAGAGGTAAAAATTAAAGATTATACAACCATTCACATGGTCATGCTTGCTTACAGGAAGGCTACTAATTGTGAAAAAATACAAAATTCTTCCCTACAGAGTTCAGACTTAGGAGCATTTCTTCCAACATCCTCCTTTTAGGACAAAGTTGCAAAGCGTTTTGAGGAAAGCAAGAAACTTGCACATTTTTTTCAAAAATACTGTGGCCCATCATTACTCAGAATACCCACATTTAGCTTACCATTCACATTACAGATAGGAAAACAGCAGTAGATAGTCCCTAACTTTGGCAGATTAATTGTGCAATGGCACGGACTTCTCAGACGCATCTCACAACTCTACAGAAATCAGCTTTTTCTGACAGTACATTTGACTTACACCGTTATTTGGCTTCACTAACAGAAGCTTAAAAGAAATCTGCGATCTCTACTGTTATAGAAGCCCAAGGTCTGGTAATCAAAAAAAAAGAAAAAAAAAAAAAAAAAGAAACCCCAAACTATTACTTTAAATTAAGTAAACAGAATTGCACTGTAAAAACAACACTGAAATAACAATAGCTGTTTAGGCAGTGAGAACATATGCAAACATGGGTAAAAAAGAAGAAACAAGCAATGATGGAAGGGCATCAAATTTGGATCTAATGTTAGGATCCCCATCCATTATGATTTACCTTATGTGAAGACAGCCAACAAGTCAAACAGAGCAGCAGAATGACTTAATTTTCTATGCAGACATGGAGAGGGAGTGATCTGGAACGTATGCTGCTCTCCCCTGCTTAGTCCATGTAAGCACCTGAAAGACCCCATCCCAGAAGCTGACCCTACTTGTCTAAAGCATGGGAACTTTTACTTAAGAGATGGTAACTGCTGCCACCTCCTGAACAAGTCCTGTTCCCTACTCAAGTAACAGAAAGGATTTCAGCTGAATCACTATGTAACTCCCATTTCTGTGGTGTTAATGAAGAAAGTGAGCATTTCAAGCTATATGCCTATATATTTCTAACTTTAAAGGAATTAAAAAAAAAAAATAGCCACCTCACTGAGAATAGAAGAATCCCACAGAGGTACCAATTATAAAAACAGAAAAGCACCATTTATCTATTAATGATGCTTGACCCTAGGAAAAAAAAGCTAAGTTTGTCTTCTGTGCTTAATACAGTAGAAAAGCACATAGTATTTCATTACAGCACAGGTTATAATACTGTATATCCAGACCTCAAAATATTTTTGTAAAATGTAGAAAAATAAAATAAAAATCACGCAGGAACAAAAACCAAACAACCCAGCCCCAACATCCCCCCAACATCCAGCCCCAAAAAGTAAGTAAAGGAAAGGAAGAATGCATATTAAGGACACTGCTATATGTTCAGAGTTAATTACCTGAACATTCTTTCATAAATTAATTATGCATTCAGACATCTGTTTTTCTAAGAACTTAGCTTCTGCAGTGTAAAGAGATTTTGCTAGATTTGCCTGCTAGATACGTTTTGTTTGGGGTTTTTTTTACTATTTTAAAATATTGTAGTAGTGGAGAGTATACTGTTAGAATACAGTTGAATATAAATCTAAAAACTACAGTCTATAATCCAGTCTACAGATACTTACTGTTGCAAAACTTCTTGTTAAAGACCTATTCATAAACAGTACTTTGCTTTAAATGCAGTAAATTATCAGTTACAAAATTAGAATTTGAACTTCAAATTTTCAAATTTTTATTTTATCTTTTGATCAATGTCCTAAATCCAAGGCAAGAACAGAATCTGAGGTCCATGTATATTAAGAAGCTTTGCAAAAGATACATCAGAGACAGCTCTGGTTTTCTGAAACAGGGCTAATTTTCCAAGTCAATGGAAATTATAGACATATTCAAGAATATATCCTGAATAATGTAGACTCACATTCCACTCTGATATGGAAAACAACTCTGAAAGAAAACTGCCTATCTCTATTTGAAGTTCTGATCATCAGTACTGGTAGAGCACTTTCAGCTCCTGAGCCAAGAGAATACAGGTAATGACACTAGAATTACAGAGCTAGACAATGAAAGAAGATGCCTATACAAAAAGTGAAAAAAACCACCAAACAAATTATGCCTTTTTTTTCCCAATCACAATTATTACTAGTAATTGAAACAGCACAGCTCGTTCACAATCATATATATAAAATACGTAACAAAGTATCTGAAACGGAGACAACTGATTCTTCCAAATACTCTGTTTAGTTCCCTGTCATTTTACACATTAAAATAAAGATTAAATGGAACAGCAGAACTTTAAATAGTGCCATACCATTATCATTTATCAAATGTTATGTTGACATTGCAATTATTTCCAGAAAACTGAATGGAGATTTTACAGCAACTCTTTTTACTTTGTTCAAGATTTTGCTGCTGCAGGACATGAAGTCAACCATCCTGACAACCTAATATCTTTATTTTTCCACAGGCACAACCCTTAGGCAACTGTAATTGTGCATAGAAAAAAAAGTTGCATTATTAAACACTTAACATATAATTTTCACATTCTGCAATTAGAAGATATTTAATATAATAATAGTTCCCAAATACTTTTTAGTACTGTAAGAAATTACTTCATTTGTGAGCATTATAAGCAAACCCAACATAAATTATCATGATTATCCTATTTGATTTTAAACCCAGTGTGCGTATTTCTTTACTTAAGAGTTCTTCTATCAGTGAACTTAGTATTCAGACTTCGATGTTTGTCACAAAGAAGGGCTAGGATAAAGAATAACCTATCATTTTGCTATTTTATGAATATGTCACAGATGCTTTTAACTTTTAGAACATTAGAGATATGCAACATTTACACTAAAACAGAACTAAAAGTCTCGCTAATACATGTTGATTTGCATACTGGACCTCCTAGTTGCTTTAGAACTAATCCAACCCCCCCTAAAGCCAAGAGATGTCTCTCTATTGACTTTAGTGGCATTAGATTGGCCAAATGGTCCAAGCAAGGTTATTTAATATGCAGTGTCTATTTAGCACAATTTTGCTGCTTTGCTTATTCCTGTAAACACAATTCCAGCCAATCAGTTTAACTTTTCAAATTAACAGAATAGCTACTGGAGAGTAGTTTCCATTTGTCAACAGATATATTATAGAAAGTTGGTTGCACTACCTCATTACTCTTGCTTTGTGAAAGAGCCAGGCTATCATTTGTCAATTCCTCATCATCTGCATTATTCCTGTTAAGAACTTTACTCTTCTTCTTCTTGGATCCTCCATCACTAGCCGTGCTGCTATTATCTTCTTCATTACCTTCCTCATCATTGTCGTCCTCATCACTTCCACTCCCATCATCTTCATCATCCTCATTATCTCCATCGCTCCCCTCTTTTCGCAGTGCGTTTTTTCCTTTTTTTTTCTCAGCAGTAGGCCGCCAGTCATTGTCATCTTCACTATCATAGTCATCCATATCATTTAGTTCTTCCATCGATACAAAATCCAGCAAAGGTCGGTTCCTGCGCAAATTCCATTTTTTTGGTTCATTTGTTTGCTCATCAGCCACAGCATCAGGTTCAGCTGCTTTCTCTTTCTCTTTCTTCTTTTTTGGCTTTTCTTCTTCATCATCTTGCTCTTTCTTTTCAGTTTTAATTACCTCTTTGTCTGCTGTTGGCACCTCTTCTTCAGTGGAGCTTTTTGGCTGTTGCTCTTCTACTTTCTCTTCTGCTGGTTCCTCCTCCAAGATATTTTCTTCTGATTCAGTACAGGAACCTTCACCACTGTCCTTTGATGCATCTTCACTCCCATGACCACTTCCTTCAGAATCTGTTGAGCATATGAAAATTTAAAAAAAGTTCCGACACAAATGTACCCCCAAAAATAAAATCTGTTGAAGCAAGTTGTTAAACAAAAGAATGATGCATGTTCCTCCCTCATAAGGTATTCCACCTATTTTTTCAGCTGGTGTCCAAATACTGCTATTTCGAGTGGTATGTTGAGAATCTGTTAAACATGAGTGCATTTTAAGATGGCAAAAAAAAGATGGCAGAATTTAGTAAATGAACGTTAAATGTTCCTTTGAACTGCAGCTCATATTAACAATAAGCAGTAGCACAGAATAATTTCCATATGAAGTCACATCTTAAAGAAAGAGCATTCCAGTTCTTAATTTCTGGAGGCGTTTTCTAAATCTTCACATTAAGATAGCTACCCAATCAAAGAGATTTAAAATTACAAAATTAAGAGTTTACGTAACAAGTACTAACAATAGTATGGATAATCCCTCACCTTCATTTTTAGTACAGGTTTGTTTTTCTACATTTGGGGGCTCTTTTAATTTCCAATGTTATTTCACTTATTAATCCCACATAAACTATGCCTCATTCAGTGTTGCAGCTGCACAACAATGCATACATTCTAACCTTATACCACTCATATGGTATTGTTCTGTGTGTAGTCAGTATTTCCATTAATTAACACAGGCCAATCTGTGCAATAAAAAGGAACAGAAGAGCATTTGTATGAAAAAAAAATCACAAAAATAAGGCATCTGTACTATAAAGTACATGAAAAAACTATTGAAAAACATGACAAGTGAACTTGTTAAATTTTATAAACATCATCCACCTTGACTATCTCTCATCTTATATTCATCTACTACTTTTCATTTAAAATATTAGTTTTAATGAAGAAAAACTCAGAAAATATTTTCTTTAATTAACAAGAAAATATAAAGTTGTTTGATCCAATGCAGGGATCAATTAAGTAATGGCTACAGTTTTCAGTTTGCTCAGAGCCATCACCAAGTTCTTGATGCACTGTCACACAGATGTAAAGAAGAAACATGTTGATGCTTGCAAATTAAAAAAAAAAATCCCTAATCACTTTAGTTATCACACACAAAAAACCACCACTCAGTATCACCTTACACAGAGAATTTCTGTGCACATACATCTCTGTATAAAGCCAAATAAAAAACAGTGGGGCCAGTGTGTTACACACTTCACGTGGCATTTATTTCCACCCTACAGAACACTGTCTATGACTAGCCAGTAACTCAGTTCTTACTTCGACATAACGGTCAGTTTTGTCTTTTTCTGTGTATACCTGTATGTGAAAGTATTTGATAAGGAGTTTATATCATTATCAACAAAAAAATCCATCAGCACTGCTACTACTGATTGGGATATTAATGTTATCAGTCCCCTTACAAGCTAATAGAAAGTAAAAGTTTCCTGAAAACGTTCTAACCTTTAGAGAGCCAGAAAAAAAAAAAAGAGAATGCAGTAACACAAGTTCTTGTACAGTCTTTTGAGAAAATAATAATTCAGTCACTTCCCTATGCCTACCAGCCTTAATGGTAGTAAGGGAAGTACAACATAATTAACTGAAGTTTTGAAATAGTAGAACACTCTTCAGGTATGCCTAAGGAATAAAAAACAGTTAACTAATATGCAATCTAAAAAGGTATTTTTCAATTACAATAGCTTTGTTTGGATACATATTCATGGACCTGTTAGAGTGGGTTCAGAGAAGGGCCATGAAAATGGCCAGAGGGCTGAAAACACCTCTCCTGCAAATAAAGGCTGAGAGATTTGGGGTTGTTCAACCTGGAGAAGACAAGGCTCTGAGGAGACCTTCTTGTGGCCTTTCGATATATAAAGGGGGCTTATAAGAAAGAGACTTTTTACCAAGGTCTGTAGTGACAGGAAAAGGGGGACCGGTTTTAAACTGAAAGAGGGTAGGGTTTGGATTGCACATAAGGAAGAAACTTTTTACAATGAAGGTGGTGAGACCCTGGAACAGGTTGCCCAGAGATGTGGATGCCCCATCACTGCAAGTGTTCAAGGTCAGGTTGGATGGGCTTTGAGCAACCTGATCTAGTGAAAGATGTTCCTGCCCATGGCAGGGGGTTGGCCTACATGATCTTTAAAGGTCCCTTCCAACCCAAACCATTCTATGATATTTGCCAGCTCTCACAAACAATTTACAAGTAACTCCTAAAGCTAGATTCTCATACTAGACATTTATATTATAAATTAAATGCCATATGTACGTTCAAAAGCAAAATGTATTTTTCTATCTCATTTCACAGGTTCTGAGTGCCAATGTGCACTACTTGCCTCACCGTAAATAAGGTAGTATAGGGTTTTGCCATGTTAAAATTAATTGAACTGGATTTTTAAGTTACCTTATATTATTTTCTTTTGTTTTACTTCCCCACCATAACTCCATGACAGTAATTTGTTTGGATGCTTTAACTGTGCTGTTCCATTTCTAAATATGCTTAGAATTCTTGTGAATTTAAGCTTCCACTTCATTTGGGGGGGAATCTTAGCCTGGGTATAGTTTGACCTTTAACAGCACTCTAAATACCAACAGTGATTCTTGTACATCAATACTACAGCACTGAGAATATTCTTTAGCTGCTTTATGCCATGCAGACAATATAAAGCAAAGAACAAATAAACATTAGTTACATTCACTGCTCTCCTTCAAATTCTTTTTGCCTTATGCCTGCACATTATGCTTTGTATTCTCCTTTCTGCGTGCATGTACACATCAGAGATACCTATAGTAAGGAATATCCCTCTTCTGTCTGAATGCATCCACTGTGATAGGTACTTTTCTGGAAAGAGCTATTCTGTGATAACAGCTATTTTTGCAGGTGTTCTTCTGTCAGATGCACTTTCAGTTAGGAAGAGGCTGTAGTATACAATTTTCTCCTTGAAAGAAATTCTTAAAGAATGGCTCTTTCAAATTGACAACCATATCATGTCATTGCCTATGGGAGAGAAGTCAAGCTACTCTCAGTGAAACATGGGGCCAGATACACAGTCAAATAGTGAAGAATACAGAGTTGCACTGAGAACAAATATGAGAGATAACAGTTGTGAGAAAAGCATCATTTATTTCTGTACACCTTGTACCTTTAGCTCTACTGAGCACAACAGCAGGTGGCAGTAAAATTCAAAGAGGATAATTCTGAGAGGAATTCTCCAGGACAGAACATTACGCTCCAGAATTAACATAAGAAAAAGTGTAATAAACAAAAGTGACTACTAATCTCCACATCAGCTGTGGAGGCTTGTATAATACATACTATGCACAAGACTTCAGGGGAAAGCTAATGAAATCACTACAGCAGTTACAAAATTCCTCCCAGGGTTTTGCAGGACCATTTTACAACCAGATTTAAACATGGTACCCCTCGATTTTTTTTTTAAACAGTCTAAGAAAATCCACGTATACAGAGAGTAAGTGTTACACTATATAAGTACATGGCCACCCACTCACAGAAGACAGGCTGATTCTTCAATGCAGTATTTAACTTAACAAGCAGCTCTGTGAAAAGCAGCTTTATTGCTTGTTTTTAAGTGAAGTCTGAAGGATAAGCTAAAGGAAATCACGGGCTTGATTTTGGGCTTGCCTCTTCCACTAACAAAGCCTAACCAACTCCAGATAGCAGAAGAGAAGCATCTGGCATCAGTTTGGGAAGTTCGGGGCGGCAGGGTTTGTTTTTGGTTTTTTTGGGTTTTGGGGTTTTTTTTGCACTGAGTCCTGTCTGGTTGAGTCTTACCCATGTGCTCAAAGGTACATACAAAGAATACAACCCAGGATCCTGGAATGCTGAAAAGGAGTGAAAAACCTGAAAAACTGAGCATGCAATACAGAAAACAACTACCATGTCTGAAGTTATTCCTACTAAATAATATTGTTCAATAATAATCTACAGGCATCATGTGAGAAGTCATCCAGCTCACAGTGTGCTTCACAATACCCTCTTTTCGAGGGTGGTAACAAAAAACAGGCTACAAGTGAGGTTAATTCTTTTGGAGGTTAAAGCCACTCGATCACCATCACCCTGTCTAGCGGTCCCTTAGCCTCTTTATCCCAATCACAAGGCAGACAACAAATCTTTGACATGATGATGTGAAATTACCTGGGTATCTCTGCTAAAACACCATGTTACACACCATGTACAATCCCTCACCCAGGTTGCCTGCATCCTGGCAGACGGGGAAAGTGGAAAGCACTGCAAAAAGTGTTTGTCAACAACAGCCTCTGCCCATAAACATCCTTACAAGAACAGCTCCAGAGTCACAAAAACTCCTTTGCATGTGTGCTATACCAAGCATGTGTAAAAGCCACTGTACTTCCCGTACGTCTGATCTAGAAATTGCAAATAATTTTAAAGACTCCAAATTACCTTAAGTAAATGCTTAAACTAACTAGAAAGTTCTGATATTAATAACGAGATGTAAAAATAAGGCAGGAAAACCTAGAACATATATGGAAAATATGAACTCTTAAATTGCCAAATGCAGAGCTGTATAACTCGTAAATTCCTGATCACATTTGTCTATTAGGCTAAACCCACAGAGGTTCATTATGCTAAGACCAATGTAACTATACTGAAAGCAAGAATTGAAAAGGCTTAATACTTCACTTTCATCATAACTTCAAAAAAGAGAATCTAGCATCAGTTAGATATTCGCCACTGGCTTTCTATGCTATTTTGCGGAGTATGGTGATTAAACATTGGTAGACATTGGCAATTCAACATTGGTAATGCCAGCAGTTTAAAAAAATGGAACTGTCCAAAGTAATGTAATTAATAATATACGAAACAAAAGCGACATATATTAAGATGTTACTGCTCTAAGGAGAGAAATTCACTTCTCAAATTACGTTTTGCAAAAAAGTATCTAAACTCTGTATTAACTGCAGATGTAGACTGGGCAGAGCAGGAAATGAAACTGATCACTGATCCACGATTACACTTGTTTCAGAAGATAAGTACTTAGTTTAGTAGAAAAAGGGATGGAAGAGGAACATAAATGAAAGTTGTTTTGTAAGCAATTTCCTCACTTCTACACTAGCAGTAATTATATCACACAGCATTTCAGCAGATGTCTATTCAAGTGGTAAAAGCACTCAAAATTAAAGGTGGCCAACTCTGACTTGAGTCATTGGGAACTGCCTTATTTACAGTGTTGTAACACAGATGGAATTGGTTACCCTACCTCCTGAATTTGCTTGACATTTCCAAGTTTCCCTGTTTTTAATGTTATCAAACTTTACTTGTTTGGGATGAAGTATTGCATGCCCCATGACTTCCCTCAGCAAAGCTACAGTCCTAAATAATCCATAAAATTGGATTCCAGTACAAATTATTGAATAGTGAGCTAGAATAGATATTCTTCCCAGAAACGCCTAAGAGTTTCACATCTTGTACTAGGGAAACGACATCTGGGAGACAGTTGAACATCTGTTTGGGACATGCTAAGTCTAAGTCTTTGAGGCACTGTAACAAGTATATAATCGAAACATCCCATCCTCACTGAGGATGTCTAGACTCCCAGAGGTAGCCAGGCTGCAAATAAACCATCCCACAAAGCTGGAGTTAATAAAGCGCAGAAGAACCTTCTCCATGTGGCAGGAAATACACAAGAGACGGACACACACACAAAAAAGAAGAGATGCAAGAGAAAGTAAAGTAGGAGTCGTTAAATAGGAGACCATGAAAATTCTGTTCAAGACAGACTGAACAGGCAGAACAACGCTGAACTGATGAGCTAGGGTTCCATAATGGACAGACAGACTGGAAAGACGAGGCACAAAGAGTCACAGCAGGGGGAAAACAAAGAAAAATAATGTCACCCCATCACTAAATCCACCCTGCCCAGACGCTGGAATGAGAGCCTAGATTTGTTACGTTACTCCTCTGCTGTCAGTAAACACACAGAAGAACAGAAATCTCAGTGTTTCCAAAGAGAATTCAAGTTCAAAATGCTTGTCAGTCACTCCAAAGTGTTACTTCAAGTGGCAGACATCTGTGCGGATAAAAGATCTCACCTGGGATGAAGATAACCCAAGAGAACATAATGCCCGTATTTTCCATTTTCTCAATGGGAAAAAGCCCTTGGGAATTCCACTCTGATGGACTACACATTACAGTTGCAAAGTCAAGCCTTGAAATTATTGCAAATTAAGATTGTGCAATTGTATGACAATTTACTAATGATTAGCTAATCAATATTTTCTCTTACCTTCACTGTCACCCTACAACTTTTCTGTTGCACATCATTTAAGTTTATTCTCAAAAACAAACATATTCGTTTCTTCACCAATATCTCAGTAGTGTTTATCACTATAGTATTTTGGTGCTTCACAATCATTTCTTTATACTACAATATCCTGTACAGGAAAGCAAAAGTGGAATCTCCTTTGTGCTAAGAGGAAACAAATTACAGAAAGATAAAGATATTTGCAACTTTTTATTTCTAGAGCAAGTGACAGGTTTTTCAGAATACCTAATATATGCATTTATATAGATCATTACACGTTTTAAACAGAGTTCCTACTGACCTCAATTGCAATAATAGTACATAATATTTATGCAAGTCAGGCTCCATGCTCAACACCAAAATAACAAAAACATTTACAAATGTCTCTAAAAATTTGAGTCTAGGAGACTTGTAGCAGAAGTAGTGACAGAATCCAGTTCTTCAAGGCAGCATTCAGCTACGCTCTTCTTAGCTACACTGAGACAGAGAGCCAGTCTTTAAATTGACCCATCATTCTTGTTCAGGGACCACACTACAGTTCTCTGCATCCTTTCAATTTCAGTATATGAGCTACCAAAACTGACCGACTTCACCGATGAGAGAGAAGAAAAGTGGTAAATCCTTGCTTTGGAATCCTGCTGGGAATTACTCTACAACTATACACTGATTTTGACATCAGTATATCTCCAGCTACTCTAATTAAATAAAAATTAAAAAAAAAAAACAAAACAAAAAAACCAAAGTATGCTCTAGTTAACTTAAAAGCAAAACTTCAAATAACTGATCTGTACTGTGAAACACATTATTAAAAAACTTCAGTTGAGTATATTACAGTACCATCATTTCAAGTCACATATTTGTACGCTCTGACTCCAAAGGGACAGTTTTTTGATTGATCCCACATTAAGATTACATATGACACTCTTACTTAAGGAACAAATTTTTCAAGTTGTTTATAAAAAACAGAAAAATACAGTACTTTAAAATATGGCATTACTACTTTCTATTACATAGAAACAGAGAAGCCATTAAAAAATTACTTCGTTCAATATTAACATGATGAAAAGCCCACAGGCCTGAAAACTATTTACATTAAGTAAATTTACAAGAATATAACAGTTCTAAAATCAGTTTCCGTAAAGAGACGTCAGAATGATGAGCTCTTTAAAGTGGAAATTGCCTGTTGGTGTGACCTAAATCCAAAAGAAAAGAAATTAACTACACTGTAAGTAAACACCATATCTCCTATGGATTTTTTTTTGGTGGAAATGGAGGTTAGGTGATTAGAAATATTTTCTGTAATGAAAAAAATTTACCAAGGCATCAGGACTCTGAATACAAAAATTCAGATATTCCAGTTCCTTCCTAAAAGTACTTAATACCAACTTCTCAAATCCTTACTGCATCTCATATTCCCAGAAATCTGACAGAACAATGAACATGTGTAAAAGCTTAAATGTTCAGGGCTCAGTCCTCCTAGACTTGCACAGTATCGTCTACTAGCACATATCACTTAACAACCTAAAGCTCATATGTATCGATGCAACACAATCAACAGGGAGTAAACAGCTTCAGAATTATTTTATTTCAGTATTTAAATAGTCCTTTAACTTTCAAATTTGTTTTGTTTTTTTAAACACCTACATGTGCATTTGTGAATCAAGTAAACATACACTGCAGAGCTGAGGAATTACCATATTTATGGGATTTTTCTGAGTGCATGAGTAGAATTTATGGTCATTTTCAATGTAGAAAGATTGTTTCTTCCTTCTGTCACATTTACCTCCCTTTGTAAGCAAACTACGCAATGAAATTCTGAATTCAAACAAATACTAAATACTGATTTGCAACAGGCTGCACATAGAGAAACCTCTATGGTCACTGAAAGAAGAAAAAGAGTAACAGCCGTGACCGTAATGGAGAAATACACATTATGCTTTGAAGGCTGAATCCACAGTGGAAAAAAGGAAAATATGTTTTCTATCAGTAACAATCCAGAAATTGTCTAGTAGGGCTGATTGCATGTCTACACACACATTCTTTATAAATATATCTCTGAAATTATCAATTTTATTTATATACACGTGTGTATAAAAACATCCCTTTACTTAAGCAGTTCTTCTACCCGAATCTAAATGGAGTAGGTACAACCAAATTTAAGGCTACGTTATACCAGCTTCATTTTAAATCAGCATAGATGTTCTGTTTCAAATATCCTGCAACTATCCATTTAACTTGTATTACACATACGAAATGTTTCTCTTTTCCTTCAACTTAAGAGGTTATATGTTTAATAACTTTCTATTCCCCTACTTCTCCAAATCCTCACAACTTTCTCCTTTCACACTGAAAATTTTTGAATCAAGTGTAAAATGTCAAACTCTGCTGCTGTTTCAAAGTTTTTTTCACTAACTTTTAAATTTTATTAAACAGAACATTAATTTCTACACGTTACAGATATAGGTTCTGAAATGTTAAAACAAAGCTGTATGAGATATATGAACACAAAACAGTAATTAGAAAAACATTTTATAAGTAGAACTTGGGTTTTTCCTCATATGCTTGTTTCAATTCAGTGTTGTTTTTCTAAGGGAAAAAAATCATCCAACTTCCTCAAAATGAAACTGAGATTGAAATACTCTCAGGGCTAGACACTGACACCCCCCCATGTGTACATACTATATCCTAAAAGTCAAAGAGGATATCAGTTACAAATGAACCCTCTGCATTTAGATATAGTTGAGTCAGGAAGCTTTATTCATTAGTTTTAATTAATTAATGACTGTCTTTTAATCAAATAATATATTGCTCTAGATTATGTGTCTATGTCCCATACTCCATTTCCAATTCTCCTTTTGCCTTAAATCCTGCCTACACTACTGTTCCAGAATAAGGAGATTTTTGGGGGGAACTAAAAATCATTTCCTTTTATAGCAAATTGTCTTTACAGAAGGCAGTGCCCTTACTCAAAAGAAAGGATCAAAAATCCCCAAAACAAGATTTAAAAAGTAAATGAAAAAAGCCCCCAAAAATCTTAGCATGAAATCGGTAAGATGACATCAGATTTATTCTCTTAAGTCATTGCAGTCTGCTTCTATGAGATCAACCAAGGGAAATATGTCTAAGCTTGAGAAAAAAAAAAAAACCAAAATAAGGACCACTGGGGCTTATCTTAAAACTGGCACTGGTGAAATGATCATTAAGCATTTTTAAGTTCACTAACAAGAAGAAACTTGCCAGATGTTAAAAAATAAGCCTTTAAATGGAGATGGGGAACATTTTTGCAAGATACATCCACATGAAAACATAGATCAGCGTCCCCAGTGCAGAAATAACAAAGTGATTTGACAAGCTGTCATAATGCTTCCCTTATATCTTATACATCCTGCATCTCCGCTTATTTCCCCGAGCATATGCCATAGAACATCCAGTGTGCAGTTTGTTCACAAACAGGTCCTGCCCCTTCTTTCCCTTCCCTCCAATATACTTGAATTTATTCATTTTATTTTGGCATCTTGTTTACTTTCAGTTTCTGTGTATGTTCACTGCAGATACAGGAATCTGCACATATAGAAAAGACTGCAGAACAAAAATACTCTAAGGCAAGGACTTGCTTTTAGTATGAAATGTGTAGACCTTTCTGCATAGCCATCTGAATGGACACCTTAAGTATGTCTATTGTAAAAAACAATAAAAACCTGAACTGAACCTGCTTAAGGCTTTCACTCACGGAGTGGAATTAACCTTGAGAAATAGGCAAGTTCTTAAGTCCACAACAAACTATTATCCAGACTGATTCAAAACAAATGGCTTTAGAGCATTCTTATTTCAATACTAAACGCAGTGAATATTTCAAAACTTATCTCTACACTGAAAAAATAAAAAGCAATAGATATAGCTAAGGTAGTCAGCACAGAAGCTACTCAAATGCTTCTACCAAAACTTGTTTCATAATCATGAGTTTTCTGTTGAGAAAAAATTAATTGCAACTGAAGTATTGTATGGATGTTTTGTTTAATCAGCTGTTTCTTATCCGCAGCATAAGAATTTCCAGTTATCCAATTGAGTCACTGAACTTCAAGTGGCTCCAAGTCACAACAGTTCACTAATACCATTCTGTCTCCCATATGATATTAAATGAGCAACCATAAAACAAAAATGAAGTAATTCTGAACCGAGGAGACGAGGAAGCATATTTACCTGAAGCATCTCCAACTTTAAAATCACTGTCATCAGAGCTATCATAATCTAAAGCTTCCAGCAGCGAAGCTGCCAAAGGCTTCACTTGTCTCCTCTTCGAACTGCGGTCCACTGCAGGAAAAAAAACATAGTATTGTTACTAGGTGGCATAATGAGAATTCAGCATGGTTAAAGACATTTAAATTAGAAGGAAAGGCAGAATGGCCATGACAGGCAGGGGCAGTCTCCGCCACGCCGCCCGAAGAGCAGCCGGCAGATGCAGACGGCACCGGGGTCCCGGAGACACTCGTTCCCACAGGTGAGGGAGGGGAGCGGCGGCACGCACACCGGGAAGGGTTTACCCACCGCTAACCAGCCAGGAGCTGCCTGCCCGGCGGAGCAGTGGTGCTCCCTTCAGGCGCCGGGAAACAACACGGCACCGTACCGGCCGCGGCTGGCGGGCTGCCCGCAGCCCCGGGCACTGGCAGGAGCCCCGGGGGAAGCTGGGCGGACACTGGGGTCGCCTGAGGCCCCCGGAGCCCCCAGCACCTCCAGACGTAGCGCCTTGACGTGATCCATCAGCGCCAGCGACGAGAGGCACGGGGAAAGGGCAGCCGGGGCCGCGGGGCGCCTGAGAGACGGCGATGCGCCCGCCCGCCCAGGGGGAAGGGGCGGGGGCACTCCGCGGGCACCCAGGCATCTCCCCGGGACAGGGGCGGGAAGAGCCGCTGAGGATCACTTACTAAAGCCTGCGCAGGTGAGCGGCGGGCGGGCAGGGGCCCTCGGGTGCAGCCGCCGCGGAGCCGCCGAGCCCCGGGCCCCTTCCCCAGACAATGGGCACGGCGGCGACCCGGATGCAGACCCGCGCCCGCCCGCCCGCGGCGGCCCGTCCCGCTGCTGCGCCTGCGCACCTGTCCGCCGCCGGCCCCTCGGCGCATGCGCGGTCCGAGCGCGCCTGCGCGGCGCGAGGTGAAGGCAAGGCGGGGGCAGTGCCCGTCCGCGGCCCGGCGCTTCCCGCCTTTGCCGGGGCGGCGGTGGGGTCGAGGGCAGGGAGCGTCCCGGCCAGTGCTGGGGTCTCCCGTGGGGAGAGACACGGGTGATCCCAGGCGTCAGGAGCACTTAACGCAAACTCTCAGTGCAGAGCCGTTCATTCTCAGGGGGGTGCCTGTTCAGCATCTCATTTATTAGGAAAAACAGCTCAAGAAACAGTCTGGTGCTTCCTCTGTTCCCCCATGTGGAAACGAAGCATTATAAAACTGCTTTTATTTAACCCCTTTTCTAAGAGCTGAGTTCCTTGTCAACTTCACGTTGCATTGTCAAGCTTACTCTTGACAAATAGCAAGCCATTGCCTTCAGAAAAAAAAAAGAAAGAAAAAAAACAAAACCGAGGGATTTTTGTTTGACTACATCACACGAATCCAGGAGCTAAGCACAAAACCTAATGGTGAGAGATGGACAGCAAAGGAGAGCAACGCAGGGCCATTGCCTTTTGCAAGAGTCCCAATGCCTTCTCTGTTGCGAGAGCCGCCCCCGGCCCCGGCACACACCTGGTATTGCCAGTCCCACACGTAAAAGCTGCACAAAACCTTTATGAAGTGTTCAAAAAAACCTGAGGGAATGATGTCTTTTTTGGCTTTTTCCCCAAACTTGTTTTTGTAATTAGAAGAACAGAGACATCTTAAAGAATTGATGCTCTGACATACTGGTATGACTTCAAGACTTTGAGGATCAAGAATAGCGATAAACATGAAAGCTTGCAACAGAATTGTAAGAGCATTATTGGAATATATGTGTTTAACGATGGATAAAGGCAAGCAGGGTCAAACTAGTTCTATGATGAAGCGTGGAGGGAAGGTAAAGTTTGGCAAGCATACAGTCCATGACAAGAACCTGTGCTTGTGCACAGCTCTGCGTGTATCACCCATGCAAGCCTTCCCCAGAGCCAAAATGCCTCTTGGTATTGCAAAGACAGGTAGTGTGTTACGGGTGTATTAGTCTTCTTTTTTTTAAATAGAGCGTAGAGATGGCCAGTTAGTGTATGATGTAATTATGCATCTGAAATACTTTCAATAATAATTTCATGTGTTTCAGATTTTGAGTATTTTGGAAGGGCAGAAAATTCCAAAGAAAAATGTGAATTCTATGTTCATTCTGTGCTTGAATTTCCTAGGTTTTTTAATAGCACATTATCACATCTATAGTTGATGTGTTCACACAGGCACCTCCTGTTTCCTCCACCAATTCCTTGGCTACATAGGTAGCCTGACTGCATAATGAACTTCTTTCCTGCATCTGGTTTTGCCAGCCCTACCCAAATATGCTATTGGCCCATGCAGTCTAGTCTTTCCTTCAAAACTGATCAGCTTCCCTATTCCAGTAGGAGTTGCACATGTCTTAGCTTTTCACTCCTTAAGGGTTTTTTTCCCTCTAACTGGCATTCCCATCCTACTTTCTCTTCACACACAATTGCAGTCTTAATAGGACAAGTAGCAGGGCTCAGATCCCTTTGTTTAGACTCTGCAGATCCATGCTGACATGTGCAGCAACCAGTTCTGCAGTATCCCTTGCCTGCCAAGGCACAAGCCCCCGATCCTGTCCCATACACGGTGATTGGCAGGACAACTCAAATCAAATGTAAGTGGAAGGAAAAGTAAACTGACCCCAAATTTGGCTTTGTGTAGAAGAGCAGACTGAGGGACACAGACAGCTTCAGAGAAGGGGGGCTTGCAGCATGTAACACAGGCAAGGGGTGGGGGGGAGCGTCCTGTAGAGCAGCAGAGGAACTTATGATTCCTTTAAACATGAAAGTCGAAGCAGATGTATGGACTGTCTGGCTTTCAGTTCAGCTCTCTGGGGCAGCCTGAAATGCTAGGATTATTCCAGTTTCTACCTACACAGTTCTGGCAAGAGTAGGTGATCAAGCAGAAGTTAATTAAGGGCTGCCTGCCCCTGCACCTCATCAGCACCTCACATTGCCCAACCGCTCCTTTCTCCTTCCCTCTTTGTACTCTGTCCCATGACTCGAGCCCTCTCAGCCCTTCTGTCTTACTCTTTCTTGTCCCAAATCTTTCTTTTTATTCTTTCCTCTCCTTTTTTCCCCCTCCAAAGGAATAGTCACACTTACTTTTATTTCTGAAAATAGCATTGCACCCATTGTTATCTTCTATAGTCAGCTTGCATACTTTGCCCACATTCCTCAACAGAAAAAAAACACATCAATAAAATGAAAAGAATTGTGAAGTACCTAAAATTTTTCACTGTTTCTCTAAAATTCTGGGCACTACAAACACAGGGCTTACCAACAAATCCTCTAAATTTAGTAATTAGAAGTAAATAAAATGTACAGCATAGAAATTAACTAGAACTACCAGTTTATCTTTTGATCATCATTCTTTGGAAGTTTCTGGCTGTTAAAACATCTATTAAAAGATAAGTCCCCCTTAGTAGATGCTAACCCCCTTTAGTAGAGTCAGACTATTTCAAATAAGGGGAAAAGAAGGGAGAATTCATGCTCCAAATGAAAGAAGCCTTCAGAGAGAATGTCTGATCCCCTTACTTCTGCAAGGCCTTTGCCAATCTCAGTAGATAATCAAGGATGTTGAAATGTTCAGTTTCCTTTTTGGTTGAAGAAATGAGGTATTAATGGCACACTGCTGGGAGCTGGGCACTGTACTGACATTGCTATATGCATTAAATAGATTGTAAGTGTTGTCAGTTTAGCCCCTTTAAGTACTACCCTCATACACATACAAAAAATTATCTTAAAATATCCTTTCTAGAGCAAAATTACTAAGAGCTGAAATAGTACATCTAGTATAAAAATGTGATGGCTGCTCCATCACTAACATAATACTTAGAAAATGCCTAGAAATATTTCAGTGTATCAGGTCATGTCAAACACATCAGGTCTTTCAATTTTCTCAGCATTCCAGTGGTTCTCTTCAGATCAAGCCTTCAGTGCACAGCCTGCTGCAAGAGTAGGTGTCTGAGTCTCCATTTCAGTGCTGCTCTTCAGCTGCTGGACAAAGAGAGAAAATAATGTCTTCTGACTGTACTTTTGGCCTAGGAAAAAAAGAATCTTTGTTGTGGTTCTGTAAAGACCATTTTAGAAGGAGTTACACAATAGCAAGCCAGCAGAGAATACAGTCACAGTCACATAAATTACCTTAAAAATATCATTCTTAGTTTAATGAAAGTGTCAAGTTCTGAAAGAAAGAAATACAATAATACAACATTTCCTTATCTAGGAAATAAACTCAAGAGTAAGTATGTTTTAAACTCATCCATCAACTGTGAATGGAGAAATAATAGTATGAAATCCTGTATCTTTTTTTTTCCTGTCAGTGAGCAGACAGTTAAAGCCATGACCTACCTGTCTGAATCCAAACAGCAAACTCTTTTTTTGCCCATCAGAACACCACCATCTGTAGCAGGGAGACTGACCTCTTCAAATATCTTTCCAAAGAGAATTGTTCCAGCTTTCACTCTTTAACTATGCCATTACAGCAAGCACCTCTCTCAGTGATCTCTGCTCTTTTGTCTAGTACTATATGGTAAAATATAAAGAGAAAAACACTGAATCAGATGTCCTTGCTGTTTTAAATTACAAAGGGAGGAAATTCAGTATCAATAGTCTCTGAACAAGACTTTGAAATAATAAACTGCAGACTGCTACAAGGTCTACTGCTGTGAAATGCTGCCAGGGAATGTTCCCATCAGATATTAAGATATTTCTTGCACTCCTTAGGCCACGCTGAGCCTCAGTCCATTAATTATGGGGTTTTTTTGATTACATGGTACACGTGTTGTAAAAGAGTCCAGGAAAAGAAAAAAACAACAGTATATATCTTCAATAGAAGACCTTTCTGAATTAAGGAAATATAGATATATATTAAGATTGCAAAGGTTAAGAAATATTAGAATTAGGGCTACCTATATCTTTAGTTCTCTGTGAATTGTCATGCTAAGTAATGTGTGGGTTTTTAGGATTAGGCAGAGATGGGCCCTACTCCCTCTTTTACTTGCTGATACAGGATGCAGTTGTTAAACCCAAGGATTAGGAAAGATGGATCTATGTATTTCTGTTGCAGTCAGGTCCCACATAAGGTACCTGTGCTTATATACTCACAGGCGGCAGACTCCTGCCTTCCATACCCTCTCTTCCCCACTCTGTGTTAAGTTCCAGTCCTGCAACCCCTTAATCAAACAGCTATTTTAACTGAAGAAAAAAAATGTCATTTTGTAGATTTTTGTCAGCTCAAGCTTGACAGAGCTAAAAGACAGATCATCCTACCTTTACCCTGGCTCTATATGCCTGCCTCCTTTTCAGCCACTATGAGACTACGCCGTCACTCATGCGCACACCAAGGACATCATCCTCAACTCAGACCTTGCTGCAGATCTGCCACTGAAGTTATGTCCAAAAGATTCAGTGCAAAACAGACCTGACATGCAGCTTTCCTATCTGCCCATCCAGCTAAAATTCTTGTCTAGGCTCATCTCCCTTCTCATTTACATCAATATTCCTTTCTCTGGTTTTTGAAAATGCAGTTCTGATGTTGCCGTATCTATTGTAATGATTCTTCTCAGTTTCTGCCATGTTCTTCTTCCATTTTTAGCCCTCCAGTGAATTCTCCTCTGCTGCATCAGTCATAAATTTCTTGGGGTTGATTTCAGGACAGTTCACAGACTACTCTTTCTTTCACCTGCCATTTCTTTATGGCAGATGACAATTGCCATACAAATTTGTTTAACACAATGTATTGGCCTCTTGTTCTCTGTTAAATTTTCAGACAAGTTTGTGGGTTTTTTTTTCCCAGGCATCCCTCATACTTAAAATGTGTTCCATGTAAATACCTGCAAACTAAGTTCATTTTTCCTTTCAAAATACCCTTCTAGCACCATGCTCCCAAAAAATGTAAGGTCCAATGGATACTGTCTCTCACATTGTCTCACAGTTTACTTGTGCTTCCCTGCTACAGCTGTCTGTTTCTGTTTCCTCTTCTATGCTTGTATTTGCAATCCATTTGGGGAAGACTTAGTATTTCCATTTTTTAATTATTTTTCTGCCTATGATTTATTTCAGGTTTAGCAGAATTTTGAGTCATGATTAAAGCTCCTAGACATAAAAGCTATAGAAGGAATAGTAATAGTTTTTATCATGTGACGTTCAGAAACCGAGCTCATCAAGTAAGCCATGTTCTTTTTGTTTGTTAAAATAGCAGATGAAACACATAATTTGGGCTACTGTAAAAAGAAATAAGAATAATTAATAATAATAAAGAATTATGAAAGTATTAGACTATAGAGGTATTGTGCTGGTTCAGATTAAGGGTCTATCTAGCCTAAGTGAACAGTCAGAGAAAAGCAGGAACAGAGCAAGTATATATGATACAATCTACTGATTTCCCAACTTCCGATTATTTTCAACTTTGGGAACGTCTTGATCCTGATGTGGTTTGTGCATTTAGTGGTCTGTAATCAGTCTTTCTTCTAAGAATCTTTCTTCTAAGAACTTGTCCATTCTCCCTTGTAACCCATGTAGTTATTTATTATCGCAACATTATTTGGCACAGAATTCCACAGATCTACTACCTTATGTATAAAAACAACCTTGTTTTGTTTGTTTTGAACCTGGCTCCTGTCATGTTCTGCTATACCTCCCAAGTCATGTCTTTCGCAGGCTGAAGAATCCCAGCCGACACAGTCACTTCTGATAGTGTGACTGAGACTGACTTCAGTTTCTCCAATGACCCGTTTTCCTTCCATGAATCTTTTCCAACCTTTATATGTAGCCTTTCTGTAGTGAGAGGACAGCACTGAAATGCAGGCAAATAGTGCATTTATTCAGTTGAATAATAATGTTTTCTGGTTTGTTCTCTATTCCTTTCCTAGTAATTTTTAAGATTTTTTTTTCTTGTGACATGAGTGAGCATTGCTTTTCCTCAGAAGCATTGATTTCTTCACATTTATCTACACTGCATTTCACTTCCTTTGCATTTAGCTAGATTGAATTTCATCTGCTATTTTATTTACTGCCCGGTCAAATAAGAGGTTACGCCATTAGTAGTTGAACTGTTTCATACCTGAGTTCTTTCAGAGTTTTTGTGATAGTGGTGGTTTCCTAGTATTTTATCAGAGCATTTTATCCTTTTTTCTTAATATTTTATCTGTAGCTGCTTCCACAATAACTTCAAATTCAGACAGATTGTCTGCTGAGCCCTCTTCCCACAGAGAATAGCACTCTAGCATGGGAGTATCTTCATTTCTTTTCCACAGAAAATACTGATGGAAAGAATTCATCTCCCTAAGTACATGTTTCATACAAATCATCTGCTGGCCCAATGGACGCTGGCATGTTTTTTGCTGTGTTTGAAATATGACTTAGTACTAATTTTGATTCTTTTATCTTGTTGATTCTCAAATTCTTTTTCCATTCTGCCTAATTGATCATATTTTTACATTTAATCTATTAGAGCTTCTGATACCTTTTATTTTCTTGTTTTACATACAATTTGAAGGATTCCTTCCTGTTTATAGTAGTCTCCTTGACTTTGCTGGAAAGTGATTTCAGCTTCCTTTTATATTTTCTCTGCCATTTCCATAGGTGATAAGCACTAATGGTGTGCTTATCAGTATAGCCAGTATAGTGTTCTCCAGTAGCTTACACGCCTATGAGAATTTAATTCCTTGGACTATCCCTTTCAGATATCTTGTTAAGATGCTTCCTCATTTCCTATATGTCCCTTTTGAAGTAGAGCACAAGAAGTGTGGATTTTTTGAGATTTGCTGCCTTTGTAGAAATGCTGAATAAGTACATGGTCACTGTTAGAGAAGAGCAATTCAGCAGTAAGATTTTTATTAGATCTTGCTAGTTATTCAGTACAAAGTCAAGGTTTGTATTTTTGGATGTGGACTCACTAACCACTTATTCCATGAAAGAGTCATTCATAACATCTAACATTTTCATTTCTGCTTATATCTCAGTATTGTGTTCATCCAGTCTGAAGGGGGATAACTGAAGTGCCTCAGTACAACTGCTACCTTCCTGATTTTTCTCAGAATATTGCAGTCTGTGTTGCCATTCTTTCTGGGTGGTTATTAAGAGAGACCCAGTACTAACTCTGTCCAATTCAGGCCTGGAATTTCAATCCGTACAAATTCAGTGAGGTGGTTAATTTGTTGGTTTTATTTGATTCTGATTTCTTGAATGTATACTATGTCTTTGCCCTGGGCACAGTTTATTCTATCACCTCATGTATATTTTCTGTCTTGATATTACAGTGTGCCACTGATTGTCTTCTTCCGACCAAGTTTCCAATGTCTGCTATGTCATTTTTTTAAGAAAGGGAGGACATTTCTGTTCCTCCATCTTGTTTCTTAAACTTCTAGCATTTGCCTATAAGTATGTGTACTTCTGTTTTGTTCCCATCTTGGGAACTCATTTAAAAAACACTCAGTTAGTTTCCCATTTCCTACCTGAGTACTTACATCCTTTGGCCAATCCTTTACCGGAGGACACACAACTTGCAAAGTTTTCTTTTCAGCAGCATCACCATTTGAGAGCCATGTGTTCTTGTGCATTTGTGAGCTCTTCCACAGTCTCCAGTTTAAACCCTCACCTATGACTTTCTAGATTTTAAGTGTCAAAATCACACAGTGTCACTGTTGTTAGGGATCTGCACCAAGAGGCTCTTCACCCTCCTAGGGCAGTTTGGCTGTCGGTGCTCAAGACCACCAGTGATGTGATGCAGCCCTGTGACCTTGGATCAGACTCTGGAGAAAGAGCTGTGTGAGAAAGAGCTGGGAGGAGCCTTGCTGGGGGGACTCTGCAGCTCTGGAGCTGCATTTAAGCTCAGGTCTTACCCGTGGTCCCCGCCTGAACAACATTGTGTTGCCTTGCCTGATCTTACCAGGATCTTGCGTGATGCTGGCTGGACTGTAGACTTGCCTCATGGCTGTGTACCTGGCTGGCAGTCATTGAACCGCTGGCTGACCCTGGCTACCATCACCAGACCTGCTCTGCTCTTCTTTGGGCTTGGCACTGTGCCCTCCCTGCCTTGCTGTCAGCACCAGCTCCTCGTTCAGCTTCCCTAATGGAGCAACTCCCTCTTTGAGCTCCCTGACACCTCATTCAGATGAATTTCAGATAAAGTACTCCCTTTATTCTGAAACTGTTCTCTATTTATGATGAATGTGCATTCTTCCTACTTATGCTATCCAATCAAGGTAGTAAAAATCTGTCTTTCCACCTCTTCCCATGATCCCAAGGGGAGCAGGAAGCATTTTACAGAATACTATCATAGAAACCTTAGTCTTTAGCTTCCTTCTTGTTTGCTTAAATGTTCTTCCCTTTGTCAATAGTACTGGTGCACCACAACCAGTTATCCCACCAGTACTTCTTAGGAGTATATCCAGACTCCCCAAGGGGGTTTGCCACCTGGTAGTCGCTGTGCAAACCTACAAGCCTCTTGGGGTCACAGACCCAACCATCTATATGTGCAATGACATATTCTTCCACCAACACAGCCTTTCTCTTCCTCACTGTTGGAGAAAGAAATTATGTGCAATACAAGTAAAGAATGTCATTCCATTCTTTTTTTAATAATCAAGACTCACTCCCTCTTAACAAGATATGAAAAATGTGAACACAAGCCAGTGATTCCCACTGATTTCAGTGGGCTCTGGCTCAGGCTTTTAATGACACTGACTGATACACTTTTTCCAGACGCAGCCTTTCATCCGTCAAACCATTCTGTTGTTCTGAAAAAATCTGGGATGTAAAGAACATCTGCCACAATGAACATAGCACAGACCTGCTGTTACTAATGGGAAGTATTCTAAGGGCTTAGATTAAAAAAAAAGTTAATTAATTTTACAAGAATAATTGCTTTGAATGTGAGTGTCAATGACCCTTCTCACATAAAGCTTTTCCAATACAATCTTGTTTTGGTCTCACTGAGGACAAAAGATGCTTCAGCTATACTGACAAAAATCTTTGTGAATTGCTGTAACATAAATTCTACTGAAGGGGTTTCTATAGCGTCCTTTTAAATTCTATTTAGTTATCTGTAAACAAAAGAAGCTGAGCTGGCCTCGTTTGGATTTGTATGAAAAATTATAATGAAACAATAAAAACAGTAAGCAATAAAGAAAGGAAATAACTGCTTTTAATGTCCTCTGTTAAATGTAATTGTGACATTTAGGAATCAATTTCTTTTCTAATATGCTTCTTTTTCTAATATTCATTATTTCACTGATTAGCACAATGTGTAGCAAAGACACAGAAGACATCTTTTATCATCACAGATTTTATAGAAACTAATCTGGTTTTAATCTGGTTTTGCCAAATTATGCATTTTTTTCTTGAAAAATTGTATTTTAAGAATTTGAGCTCATTTAAAATCCAATTTATTGCAAAAGAAAAGGCATTCAGTTATGTTAGAGTTCCACTTCATCAAGACATATATACACAGTTTTCTTTGTTTTTCAAAAAAGAAAAATAATCGCCAAGACATGTCTTTGTTAAGGTACCCTACTGGCGGCATAGAGCAAAAATACTGGCACCTCGCCTGGAAAGTGCAGCAAGAACTGATGGATCTGATCTCATTCTGTGGCTGAGGAGAAAATAGACTACAGTGAAGGCCAATCTTACGGCCTGTGACCATCAATTGCTTGGCAAGAAGCACAAGTTCCTGAAAACAGATGTGGGAAGGTGAATGGATTTTGCAAGTCAGGGAAAGATTTTACCTTCCTAAGTGATGGTAGAGCCCCCAGAACAGTCCCTGTTAGAGCTGGACCTTCAGAATTCTCTGTGTAATTGCATTTATATGCTACTGTGAAATAAATATTTCAATATGTAAATATTTCAATATATAAATCTTTAAGAAAAGTAATAGCTCTAATTTAATATTTTACAGGTCCATCTCAATTTCAAGTATTTCTTGAGAACTGGGATGAAATCCTGCAGCTGCGGGAGTTGCGAAAAAGATTTTCTTCCATACTGTCATACTGCTGAGCCACATATTTAGAGGGATGGCTTGTTCCATGTGAAAAAGAGAAACACAGACCTTTTTTTTTTAAATTCTACATTATTTGAAACCTAGCTTGGCATTAGGTAAGTACTCAGTTTTGAAGGATATAGTGGTAGTGTGTGGAGAGGGAATCTACTGTCATTGTGATGGTTCATAAACCAGAGATCCTTGAGATTTGAACATCTCCAGTCCCAAACATGGGCAAGACTCCTAGCTAGAAGATTCCACTCCATCTTCCATAAAGATATTTGAATGCTAGATATCTTCCTATAGCAATGATCATTTTTATGTTTATACAGATTAAGTATGCATATTACACTGTGACAATTATAGGGGGAAATAGCAGAAACCCTGTATGTAAATTATTTAACAGAAAATACCCTAATTTTAGAAAATAATAGAGGAGCTTTGAGAAGCTCTTGTTTGTTACAGTCTCTGAAATTTAGCAGGAACAGCATTTTGATGTTGAAGATGTACCTTTCTTTGTCCTCTTAAATGTTTCATAAGTTTTATCTTAATTGTAAAAGAATTGCTATCTCCTCCCCCTTCCTCATTCCCTGCCTCTTCACGTTCCCAGATGAGAAGGGGAGAAAATGAGAGACCTGGATTAAACTCTCTCTCTTCAATACTTCTACTGGAAAGGGAAAGAAAACACAAGCAAAAAACATGAGACCACTGGGATTTTTCTCATCAAATACAGAATGGAATCAATTTCCAGATTGCTTTAAATATTTGTCAAACTCAGGAAATGCTATACAAATTAAAAGGTTTTTTTCAATTGCACTGACATAATTATAACTTTTTTTTTTTTTTAACGAGAATGTCCAATCATAATGATATCTCCCTAGTCACAATGATGGTAGGGTGCAGTTTCACATGAAATCTGCCATCTTCCATTCTCAATACCTGTATCAAATTTTGCAATTGTCCAACCATACAGTGAGCCAGATTCTGATCTGACAGAAAGCTACCCTACCAAGAAGACCTGTGGCTCCAAGACCAATTGATCCAGTGCAAGCCAGGGGCAGGGACACAGGGAACACGTGGGGAGAGGGGAAAGCAGGTGCAACTGCCTGGCTCACCAGCAAGTCCATGTTAGATCAGGTGTGATGCACACAGCTGGCGGTGGCTACGTGATCAGATCAGTCAGGCCTGTAGTGAGAAGGTAGGATCTCATTGCCCCTCTCCCATTTGCTTCTCCAAGATGCTTTTTGCAATCACGTCCTTTATGCTAACGTTAGCAATGAGCTGGAATTGATCCAGGTAAAAACTTTTTGTTTCATCTTTTTTGCACAGCCTTACGTGAACTGTAAGGCTGGCACATGAGTAGCCAAGGGCAAAGGATGGATAAAACTGTCTCTCTGTGTAGCACTTTGGACTTACTGTGAATTAAAATGACTGTGTAACCTTGGCCTTAGTGATTCACTACATCCTTTACTGTTCCATGTAATAAAACCATACCTGTCTGTGTTATCACTACTATTTATTTGTATTCTGTGGCTCAAGGTGGCTCTAAAGAAAAAAGATTCATGGAATCCACAGTACACAGTCTTTTCTGTTGCCCCTCAAATGACTCTTCTCTCTCTTCCAGATTCCACGGTCATGAAACAGTATACCAGCAAGTCGATTTAAAAGAACTATGACCTTGAAAATCACGCTTCCTCCTCTCCCAGATCAAATGGGGGAGCGGAGAGGGAGACAGGCAAAAATTCCCACTGTCCTGATTTGTTTCTTGAGAAGATGCAGTGTGGATTCCTTCTTTTAAAACCCATTGCACCGGAATTTTCTGATTTTAAATCACATGAATCATTTCAGCTTGGCCAAGTTTTAATCAAAGCTCATTTTACCCTACAAACAAATATACTAAAACCAAGTTTGATAATACAGATTGTTCTTTTAAAAGCTTATTTATTTTACTTAAAAAAAAAAATTAGTTAATCTCTAGACTGGCATCCTTACATGATTCTACTGTGGAGAGGCTGTGTAAAATGTATTTCCTATGAGATATTTTTGCCATGGGTATTGCTTTTCAGAGCTCCAGCATTTTAAATTATGCTTGCAGAAGATACCAATTTTAAAATTTATTCTTTTCATCCACATCTGTTCTGCATTCCATGGAGAAAAGACAAGACTATTGGGTGCCTGAACACTGTAGGAGTACTACATGTGTTTGTTAAGACAGCTCTTTCACACAAATGTTAGTGTTCTGCTTTTGTCTTTGTAAATATGGATGGCAGCCTGAAGGAGGTGTTTCTTAAGGGCAAGTCCCAAAGAGGAAAAACAGATGGGCAGAGACAGCATCAATGGAGCAACATCTCAAAGTATACAAGCTTGTAAGTTAGTCAGACAAATAGGTTAGTGAAAGACAGGAGTCAACTTTTTTGGACCAAGGATGTTCTGAAACAAGCAAGTAAACAAACAACATTCTGTTGTCTTTAATCTGATTTCTTGTGCAATGTAAGATGAAAACAGCATTTCACAGAAAAAAATGAAGGTACTTTATGAAACTCCTTTTTAATTAAATTTGCTAACTCTTATGTTCTACCTGTTCTCAAAGAAAAATTTTGATGTCTTAGTACATATAAGAAAAAATGCCAAGATATACTGTAGTTTTCCCCTTCGCATAATTTTCACTTCAGTCTAGACTCTGCTGTTCAAATAAAATCAGAAATTCCTGCTCAGAAGTCTTATTACAGGTATATATTTCATGCAATTGCAGAATGTGAATCTTAAGGGTATACTGTATATATCCTTCAAAGGGGGAGGATGGGCCCAGTCACACATCAAAACATGTTATTATCCTTCTCCCATAAATATAATAATACAAATCCCTACATTTAAATGAAACTGTATTTAAAGAAAGGATAACACGGGAATACTACTTCTTGATAAGTGGTACATCACACAATTTGTAACAGCACAGAAGTTTCCAAAACAACACAAGCAAAACTCAAGAGTAGCCAAAGCAATTACTTTCATGCACCTTTTCATAAAGCTTTTGTGATTTATTAAAGAGAGATCATGGGATACTTTGCATTCTTAGAAACGGAACCCTGAGTTTTGTACTCATCTAGATAAATGCATATAAAGACAAAAAATATCATTTCTCAAAATTTGTGGCAGATGAGTTACAGTACAATGCAGCACTTCAATCTGCATCCAAGCTGAAACACAGTCTATCTCCTTTCTCCCAGGTAGAGTGAGTACAGTATATTTCTTTAGTGGCTAAAACCCAGAAAGGAGGCAAGCTGGGACTGGATTTCACATTCCGCTATGCTAGAAATTATCTGCAAAAAGTACTAATTATTCAAGCGAATGTGATAATTGGAGATATGGTAAGTGTAAAAGGGTGAGGGCTTGGAGATCCACTACTTGCTTTCTTACAAGAACCTGGCACTATGCCCTTCCATGTAGATTTTGTTTACCTCTAAATTGTACTTCAGGTGGCAAAGCCAGGAAAAGGTTTAAACCACTGCCAAGATGTCAATAGTTTATCCTCAGCTATAAATGCCACTGTCCGCAAAATCAGGCTGCTTACAAAACTGATCAGCTGTTGCAGTGTCTGACATCACAGCCCTTGTAGGAGGAACCACAAGACTAATGTTTTTGCACAGTAAGAATACCAAGAAACAGGTATTATTAGATGTTCTGCATAAGCTGTCCAGGTCTTACCAGGTTCATACCAGGATATTGCAGGTATCTTGATTTTGCTCTGAAGGGTAACAAAAGCATGAGGTTTATCCAGTGACATCTTCTGAAATGCAACTGAAGTCTATCCCTGTGCATCAGCTTGTATCTCCAGAGATTTTGGCAAGGGCCAAGGATGACATCCTGAAAGAGTGATTTATTCTAGCTCTACTTTAGATTGCCTCTGGGAGCCGCCTGTGTCTTTCTACTGATTTCAGAAGGTAGACTTGCTTAAACTAAACGCCTACCTTTTGCATTTCTAAAGTTTTGTGAAATGTATTGCCCCCACAGCACTGTCATTCACTGAAACACAAGCAAAACACACTCCACATTCATGCTTTTCAGACAGCTCTGTACTACCCAACAGTGACAGGATCTGCAACATAATTCAAAGACTCCTAAAGTAATCAACAGTAGTTCTGTCATCTGGTATCAGCAGCTGGATTGACGTGTCTCTTCTCTCTGCAATGCATAAAACATATGGGATTTCTAAACTACCTGAAAAACATTCTTTTCAATTTCTATTCAGTAGACGTTTCTACTTTGCAAACATTAACCTTCCTCTAAAAACTACAGCAGAAAAGAGAGGGAAATAATGTTTTCTCTGGAAAGTACATGAATAATATTCTTACTTCTAGAACAGCAGTATCTGTCCTCCAGTTCATAAATGGCAAGAATTCCTCTTTACCCTTTCCATAAAGAAAACAAAAGCGTACGACTCATGTTAGTGGAAGACAGATGAGATTTTCTCCAGCCTAGGTTTGTGGAAAATAGCTTGATCAGAGTTATGTCTAATCCTGTCCTCTAAAGGCTCTGTCACTGTCTTAAATGAGAACAAGTTTTGGCTTATTGAAACTGTTAGATTTGGGAGCCTTATTCTTTCTATAAATTGTGTTTCCATTAAAATACCAACATTCTCCATTAAAGAAAAAAATACAGAAAAATAAATTAGAATACAAAATCTATTTATACTTTTCTAACTGTGTAATCCTTTGTTGACACAGCTTGTGCAGATAATGGCACAGCAATAAGACTATACTTTGTAAACATATGCTGTTTTCATGTTTCTTTGTTAACATTGTATTGTTCTCTTTAATGTTTGGAATACATAGTGAACGTGAGGTCTCATATATCATTCCTTACAGCTGTTGCACAGTCAATTACACTTTTTTTTTTCCTTATTTTTACATTTCAGAAGCTGCTTATAAGCAGCTTGCTCTGTTCCCAGACTGTCTGCTTGAGTCACTCCTGTGGCAGCTGCGTCAGTTTCTTCTAAGCAGCAATGTCCTGGAAAGGGCTGTCAATACCAAATTATTCTTTTCTGGTAAAGGAGAACAGCTTTATTCAGAAAGCAAACTCTGATCATATTTTTATAAGTAATTAGCCAATAGCTGATGAAATATAATAGTTTTTGTTAGCGTGAACCTGATTGTCATGCCAGCCCTGGAAATCCATGACTTGTCTCAGTCAGCATAGATTCCCAGCATAAGAAAAATCAGCTGAGATTTGAATAAACTTTGGTAAAACTATAAGCAAACAAAAGATTAGCCAAAGGCTAACTTAAATTTTGATCATCAGAGCAGAGGACTTGTAAGGACTATCTATTTCTTTCCCAGCATATGTAAAAGAAATGGCACAGAATGGTCCTGGAAGCATTATTCAAGTGTGCTTCTCCTTACTCCATAGCAAAAACTAAAAAGCATCCTTTAACCTCCTGTATTAAGATGAAAGATCAAAAGCCTTAAGACAATTATAGGCATTAGAAACAGAAGCAGTTTTAATTTGTCCCTAACAAGTTGTTAAATAGTTGAAGCAGCACCTAGTTAAAAACAGTTCAGGTACCAGTCCTGTTTACATTTTTAGCAAAGATTTTCACTTTTGATTGAGCCATTAAACTTATCTTTTATTTATAGAGTTCAGATGGTTTTTCAAATCAAACACAACAGCAGCTTACAGGGAAATACCATCTATGGATGCAATTGCAGGAAAGAGATTATCTGTAGAAGGGCACTGAATCAGCATAGTTTTTAGGGGGATCACTCCAATAACTTCTTGTGGTCTTCTGGTCAGGTTCAAGCCTTCCAGTCAGGTGCAAGCTGCGTGGGGCCTGTACTTCTGCATCCTAACTTTTGGCAGATTATTTAATTTAAAACAAAATATATTTTAAATATAAAGACCAGTTGTTTCATTTGCTCTCTTGAACCTAGAGAGTAAGCAGGGACTACAATTTAGTTCCTTTTAAGTATTTGATTCTCAGCTGTTCTGTTTTTGCCATGTCATTCTCTTTCTTGCTTTCTGTTCCTAATAGTCACGGTATGCTATTACGTTTAAAAAAAAAACCCATACATTTTATAAATGTTGGTATTTAAAACCTGAATATTTTAATCTATTTTGGAATGCCTTATTACTCTTACACATTTCTATTTCTGTTTTTCACCCGTAACTACTGAAGTCTTTCAGCTGAAATGTTTTATTTTCAGTAGGCTAAGAAGAACTCTTGCTGGTGCCAGGTGCTTCAACTTGCTTGCTCCTGCAGGATGCTTCCCACCTGAGGTGCTTCCCACTGTCTCAGCCCATGCTGCTCCAAAATCTCTAAAGAGACTGAACTGAGCTAGATTTAAATCTGTTAACTGACAGGTAAAACCCCTCAATATTCCATTATGAGCAACCCATATAGCCAGCTGCTTCCCTGTGAAACATACACTTTAATAGGTTTTCTATGCAAGGAGTGGATAAGAGCATTTTTATGCTAAGAAATGTCCTGCCCAATGATTCTTTTTATACTCTGTATGGACAACCAAAGAACTTGCCTCTACATTTTATTATGCAGTTTCACCAATAACAATTTATGACAGCTGAGGAACTGGTATTTTATAAAAATTATGTTCAAGGACAAAATTTTAAATACTTGTAAATACATCCATATTTTGCCAGAAGATGCATAACTTCAGGAAAGAAAGATTAAGGAAATCCTTGCTTCATTTTATTACTGGTCATTTCACTTTTGCTAAATAGCACATATTTACATATTCACTCTTTGTGTAAAAGCATAATTTATTTTCATTTTAAAATAAAAGCCTTTATTTTCAAGTAGGGATTTACTTGCTTTAAAGTAATTATAATTACTTTAATGTTACAGCAGTCTATATAGCTGCACACTTAATAAAAGTGTAATATTACAAAAGTTCTGTACATTAGGGCTAATATCTTTAAGTTTACAAATAGCACTGTAAAAATCCAGGACACAATTTGTATTTGTAATATAAATTAATAATCATAAGTATACATAAATGCAAGTGAACTAAAAAGAAGTTTTTGTCGTTATATTAAAATATTATTCTTTGACTTGCTGAGCAGTTTATAAACTCTAGAAAACTATTCTTCTCTTAGTAAGAGAACAACCACTGTCACCGAGTTTTTTATTTTTCAGATCTTTAGCACCCTTATTTAACAGAAATTTTGCGTATATGGTTGGTACCAGGTTATGCTGCATAACATGTCTTTATATAAACCCATTCCAACTGAAATCAGGTGTATTTTCTTAAAAAATAATAACCTATTTATAATGCTAAGATTATTATTATTTATTTTAATGGATGTATGGAGACAAGAAGTTTTATCAACCCATACTTTTGACAGACATAAATGAGAGAAGTAGAATATTTCTGTACCATATATTTCAGTATGACTTGTTATTAATTTCTTCTTTGTTATAGCCCTTGTATTTGTTAGTATTCAAGATTTCCAGCAGCTGTTTTCCTTTCACCATAGTTCTCTTAAATGCTACACATATTTTTGTTGCAGTTTAAAAAAAGTATCTGGTCTATATCTGTAATTTTTTCTTTCAAATTTTTCTCTTTGTAAACATAACATTTGACTTAACTACCTGTAACATACTGAAATTCTTACTTTTTTTTTTCAGAACTGTTATAATACTTTCAATGTTTACACTTAATGGAAGATGTTATTACAAGATGCTCTATTGCAATGTTACTGCCCCTACACATCCACCTCAGTCCCCTAAGTTCCCTTACTGCCCTTAGACGAGGGATGCAAGAATAGAATATGCAGCCACTCCATTTCACAGTGTTAAAACCAAATGTAAGTCACACTTTAAGGAAGATGTAAACATACTACTCCAAATGGGCTTGGCAGGGGTGTGCATACATATATCCTGTTCTGCTGTTGCCCCCGCTAAGTGCAGAGAAAGGAATAGAAGGACATACAACAGAGGGAACAGACATACAAATGGGAACAAGAAGGCATTAAAAAAAAAAAATCGCAATCCACAAAAAAAATCACAAAAATCCCTGTGGGTTTGTTGCATTTTTACTTTTTTGTTACTTTTTGTTACATTTTTGTTACTTTTTGTTACATTTTTACTTTTTTTTTTTCAGTTTTTAAATAGATTTTGCTGTCCTAGAAGTTCTTTTCTCTGCTAAGAATTATTTTTAAAAGTCTTTGCCTTTTTGCAAAAACTGGTATGTCCTACAGAAAATCCTTTATACATTGTTCCAATTAACAGAGAAATGTCCTTGATGATATAGGACAGTTCACAATGAATTCAGTTTCTTGATCTGTGATCAACTGGAACATCTCCAAATCTAGCAGTCTTTCCTTCCTATTTTCCTCCAATTAAAATATGTAACTTCAAAGTGACTATAATTATGTCTCTGTTGATTTTTTTTTAATCGACTGACTCCATCAAACCTTAAGAGTGCAATTCTTCAAATAACCTCTGATTTTATTATGACTTCATATTCCTGTTCTTCAGGACATCAGACATGATTATATCTGTGGCTAAAGTTGATTGCTTTTAATATTAAAAAAAGAAGCACACCATAACTGATGTTAAACAGAGTAGAAATCTGTGGCTATATGATTCATAATAACAAGTAAGGTTTAGGGAAGAAAGGCTTTAGAAACCAGAATGCCACCAAACATGAAAACAAAGCGTCTGGAATAGAAGAAAAGTTTCTGAAACCAAAAGCTCAAATGAGCCTAAGGGTAGGAACAAGATATGATAGCAATCAAAGAAGGACAAGGGAGAGACAGAAGGCATGAGGTGAGGCTGTACAAGAGAACAAAAGAAAAGAGGAAAAAATAAATGATAAAGCACCGGAATAACCCGAGGACTTGATTTTCAGCAGTGCTGAACACTACTGCAAATCTATCCCTTCAGTTCTTAATGGACCGGTTCATCACAAAACCTTGCCAAAATACCTGAAGGATTTATGGATTCACTTATTTAAAAAGCAGAAACCTACACAAAAATAACTTTACTCAGAATAAAAGAAGTGGCTAGTCTAACTAAAGTATCATAAATTTAATTGTCAGGTGTGAACACAAAGACACCAAACTTTAAGAGGAAATAAATACTTCCAGCTTGAGTAGCTAAGCAACAGGTAAGAATGGTAAAATTCTCTACCATTATCTAGCGTTCACGCTCTTTAAGGGAATGGATGGATTCTTGATGAGTAATAGAAAATTGTTAGTCTTCAAGTATGGCCAATATATTGACAGCATTACTATAAATTAACACATACAATTTATATAACTATAGCATAGTTCAAGCACACAAACACACAGCTAAGTATGTATTTCTAGGAACCATGGATCCACCATCAAGATGCCATGAGGTGGCTTGAGTTTATACTCAGAATTTCACCAAGCCAAGCAATTGAGAGATTGCATTTTTAGCGATGCTTGCACTGGGTGTACCTGAAGAATATTAACTCACGATTTCTAAAATTATCATGAAAAAAATCTGTTTTCTGCTTGTTTTCACAGTTTAATTTTTTTGTCTATAAAATTCATTAACATACACAAAAGTCCAAGTAACATAAATAATAAGACATGTATATGAACAATGAACCAGCTGAGCCATACAGGCCCAGGCAATAAAAGTTGATGTATGCAATGGTTAAAATTTATGAAAGCCCATAAAATGCATGACGAATTTTGCAAATTGATCAGGTACTATGCCTCTGTTTGAATGCATAAAAGCACAAGCAGCCAGCAAAAGTATAAATCATTGGAAAAAAAAATATACTGAGAAGCATATAAAACCCATTATGTATTTCCTAAAAATAGGTGCCCAAGACATGCCTAGTGGAAATAATGTATCCCTGACGGTCTTCCCTTAGTAGCGTAGAAACAGGCTACTCAAAGTCTCTGAATTTCTGCCACTTAGCCTTATGTTGACTGTGCAGAAGAAAGCAGATTGTTTCATTCTGAGCTGAGTTTTGCTGAGCAGCCCCACATGGTTACTGGCTATCCATCTACCTTTTGGTCTGTCCCTGGTTATCCTGCAGCTGCTTTGGCAACCAGTATTTCCTGTGATCCAAATATATGGGCAAAAGTTCAGTTACTGTACCAGAGGGTGAGCAGCGTTACCTTCCAGGTTACCCTTGGAGGTTTCAGGTATTTCTCTCTTATAAAAGAAATAGCAGCAATACTATTATTTTCAATACTTTTAACTGCATGGACAAATTTCTCTTTTAATTGGAAAAACTGAAAAAAATACTGTCCCCACTGCATAATGTATACTGAAACAGTTAACGGAATCTTGGAGCACTGTAACTACGCTCCTTTCTGTTCATCAACTCTGAAACAAATGAGGGAGACGAGTAATAGGATTGCATTGCTCCAAAGAAAACAGGTTATAATTTTTGTGGTGTCATCCAATGACTTGTCAAATGTATCTGTACAAGTTACTGAATATGGCCAGCCTTTTTGTCTTGTCCATGGTAATCTGTTAGCCAGATTAAACTGGCTCTGACAAACTGAAAAGCATTGGATTACGGAATGATAAGCAAGGAATCATGAGATTTCTTGCAGACTTTATTGTGACAAGGACAATTTGAGACAATTCTTGAACATATGCAGAAGCCAGTCTGTGGAACTAGTAAGTGAAATAAAAGACATCTGTTTGCTTAAATACATTTGCTGTCATTTCATTGTTTTTACTTCAAAATTTTACCTTGATATACATCCACACAAACCATTAGCATCCATGTAAAGTTATTCTGCTTCTAACCTAGGAAAGGGACTCTTTTTGTCTTAGGTTAGTAGCATGCTGGTATTCCCTCTACCTAAACATGAGTTTCTTAATGACTGGGTACAAACTTACCTTTTGGATTACTTTTTTGTGAAAGAAATCATACATCAAAGTGACTGGTGATCCTACCCAAGGATAGGCATTAGGTTCCCATTCTACGTAAGATATACAGCAATGGAGACCAAACTAGGAAGGCACTTGGACTAGCTTAGTATTATGCAGTAAGTAGCTCCATTGCTCATTTAGAATTACCTAACAGGAAAAATAATGAAATCCTACCCAGCCTTGGCCAAAATATGTAACATTTCACTATAAACCTCTCTGCCAAAGATATTTTTTTCATTGTGTATCACGTGTACGTTGAATTGGAAAATCAAAGGTCTCCCTCAACACTGCGTATGCACCCAACTGTTGCCACCCTGACTGTAGCGGAGTAATTAGCTTGGCAGTTTTACGATGAATTTCACTCTTTTATATTTTTCAAGACAATGAAACCCTAACTCTCTTGTCTCACCTTTAAACCACCCCCTCAACATTTAACCCGGGTGATGGCAAAGACAGACCTCCCCAGTGAGGTTTGCCTCGCAGAGAAGGCGAACGCAGGGGTGCGCCTGTGCACCCACACGCCGCCGCACACCTTCAAAGCAGTCCCCTCACCACCGAGGAGAGGGCAGGCGCCTGTCGGGAAGGCTGCGGCGGCTCCTGGCCCCCGTCTGCGTGGCAGAGGCGCGAAGGCAGTGTGAGAGGGAAGCGCCGAGCAGGGAAGGCGGGCGGCCCTCAGCCGCCGCGCCGGCCGTTGGAAGCTCCTCGCGCGCTGCCCGCCGCGCCTCCCCGCTGCCCTCCGCGGAGCCGCTGCCCACGCCGCTCTCACCAGCGGGCGGGGCGAGGCGCCGTTGGCGCCTGCTCGGCTCCCCGCCGCGGAGCGGGCGCGGGGTGCCCGGGGAGGTGCCTGCGCGCCGGGCCGCGCTGCCGGCTGGCCGGCCGGGGGCCGCGCGAGCGCGGGAGGCGCGAGGCCCGGGGCGCTGGGCGGTTTCGGCGCGGGGCGTCGCGGCGGGGCGCCGGCCGGGGGTGCCGCGGCGGAGGGCGAACAGGCAAACGCCGGAGCCGCTACATCCGGGCTGCGGCGGCGGGCACCTGCCGCGCCGGGGGCCTCGGGTGACATTGGGCCTCGGCGGCTGAAGGGGGAGGACGGGCTTCGGAGCCTGGTAGAGAGCGAGACCTTCGGCTGCGCCCGCTGCCGCCATGTTTCGCGTTATGGTCAGCCACGCCAGGAAGCACCCCAGCGTGAGTACCCGGCGGCAGTGCCCTGTCGGCGCGGGGGCTGCGGCGCCTCGGCCCCGGCGGGCCGCCGCCCCCTCCCTGCGCCCTCCCCTGCTGGCGGTCGGTGCCCCCGGCCCCGCCGTCGCCCCCTCCTCGCCCTTCTGTGTGCCCGGCCCCTCGAGTGGGCTGGGGCTGACGGCGTGTGGGCAGCTCAGGGCTGATCGGTGAGACATGGTCAGGTCCCCTTATTCCTCCAGTATGTGTGGGCTTTTCTCATGCTGCAGCAGCAAGGCTCAAGGTGGCTCTTCCATTTTTCTTGCTCGTCTCTTTCTCTGCACACCTCCCCCCACCCCCCCATTTTCTTCTTTTATGATCGGGATAAAGATGGTAGGGGCTGTTTTGGTCGGTGGAGGGACTGATGTTTGATTCTCAGAACTGTGCTGTTACGGGACGTTTGGTTGTCCTGCATGTAGCCGTGGTTTTTTTACGTCTGTCTTTTCGTAGCTGCTAGTTTTGTCTCTGACTCCAGGGATGTCCTGCACACAGGGAGCTTATGTCAGGGTTTTAGATGGCCATGCATTATGGCTCAAAGTATGTGAGCTTGTTCTTTGGTTTGTCATTGCTGTAGTCAGAAATGCTATGTAATGATACTACTTTGTTATATTGTGGTATGACTTCTTTTTTTTATTCTAGTTGATTCCTCTGTTTTTGATCATTGGATCTGGAGGTGTTGGTGCAGCCCTGTATCTCATGCGTTTGGCAGTGTTCAACCCTGATGTCTGGTATGTATAAAATAATTCACAGCGCCCAGTCCTCTTGCTGCGTATATTAAAGTAAACTTCACTGCCTTGGTATTTATGTTTCTGGAGACCTTAATGTCTTGCTCCAACATCACTGATACTAAGTGTGTGGAGATTTCCTTAATTTGGAGACTTGTTTGTTTACCATATGAAATTTAGAGACTGCTGACAAAGGACTTTGTCTCTTTCTGTGGAAACTTGTTTGGATGGGTGATTCTTTGTGGCCTAGTAACCACAGTATACATAAAAATTTTACTTATTTTGAAGGTAGTGTGATTCTCTTAATATGTTTTTGTGTTTTGCTTTTCTCTCAATAGCTGGGATAAGAAAAATAATCCAGAACCTTGGAACAAACTGTCTCCCAGTGACCAGTACAAGGTAAAATAAAATATGCAGATTTTTAGGAAACATAATATCAAAGGTGTAGCCTACTGCTTTATGATGCTTGAGTATATCGGAAAGTAGCTGAATGAGTGATGCATTTCCTCTGCTCAGCAATATTCATTTGTCTCTAGAACTCAGAGTAGACAGAGCTGACTTTGAGATTTAAAACTTCCCTAGAGCTGGTTGATAATGGGATGAAAGGAGTCTATATGGAAGCAGTCATATACATTGCACTGTAAGAAAAAGAGGAATTGTATGTGAGAGGAAAAATATACTAGCTCATAATACTTGGAAATAAACTACAGAAAGAAGGACAAAACCTTGTAAGTTCTGAACTAAAGCTTTCTAAGCTCTAAACTGTTGGCCTCTACTCATGAGAAGCAAAGCAGGAAAATGGCAGTGTTTATGTTAAACACTAATTTAGTTCTACAGTTGATTGTTTGAAAACAAAACAATTGTCTGTAACTGGATGCAATAGAAATGTTCTTTAAGTAATATTCGAGTTACTTCATTGAACTAATGAGGAAGCATGCAAAGATGTGTAAAACATTTAGTAGTTTACAGAAATCATGTTTAAATCATGTTTTTATCATGTTTTACTAAAGTGGTATTTTAGTAGATTCCTGTTAAGAATATTTTAAGATTATCCTCAAGCTGCTAAAAAACCAAACCTACTATATTTTCAAAGCTAGTGTCTGTTCAGTATCATATCTTACTATTCCAATCATTGAAATAAACAAAAATCCCCCCACACTCTAAAATAAAATATGTTGCGTTTCTCTTAAAGGTCCAGGAAGAACATAATACTTTGTTTTCATTGCTGCTCCTGGAACGTTGGCTGTTTCTTGAATATCTAAGAGGCAAATTCAACATAGTGCACAGCACAAATTCTTTTAATGAGTGCATGCCTTGTGTAGCATTCCCCTTGTGTCTTAGCATGCAAACACAACCTCAGGGTTTACCATATTTGGGTGTGTGTATCATTGGGAATTTTTTTTCCAAATCTGCACTGTGGGAAATGGAAGGGCAGATACTCTAAATTGAGGATGGCTGTTTAGTAAAAAGCTCTGATATAACAAGTTTTAGCTTTTGATGAAATCGTTTTTCTTTTGTAAACTTCTGTTTGTCATATCAACTTCTTCAGTCTTCCTGAAGAAAAGTGTTGAAGACCTGATCATTACTGTAGGAGTTGCACAGAAAGCTGTAATTTGAATGTGCTGTAGGCTGTTTTGTTTTCTCTGAGGAAGTTAAAAAAAAAGAAAAAATTAAATTTGGGCATAACTAAAAATAATCAAGCTAATAGATAACTATTTCTTACTTTTTTTTTTTTTTTTTTTTTAAAGAAAAGCTATAGCATCACATGCTTGATGCCAAGTCAGGCTAGGGTGCCAAAATATGCTTTTAGTCTATAAATTCATTGTCCTTGGTGACTATTTGGGCTGGTTTTAATTGCTTGTAATGGGATCCAACTTTATCAATATAACCTGAGAGAGCAAAAGGATCTGTTCTTACTTTCCTTCCTCCTTGTCATACCTTGCAGTTCTAGATGCAGCTATGTAAACCAAACTTGGCTTTTGCAGCACTGCTCTAAATGTTCCCTTGTGACACTATCTGTTCACGTACACCATGTTTTGTGCCACTTGGCAAGCTAGATGTTGTCTTCAGTATACAGAAGCACATAGATTTTTGGCCAGAAAGGATAAACTCAGCAGTACTGTAAGAACTTCCTGTGACTGGACTTTTAATTCTCGGGATTAAAGAAGAGATCCTGTGGGTTTTCTGCAGTTGTAGGCACAAGCACTGCCTCATTTTAAATGCAGAGTTTCTAATACTGTATGCAGAATGAAGACTATTAAAAAGTTGCTGCTCTTCAAAGTTTTTTTTAATTTACTTATTATTTTCTAGTGTACAGACTCAAACTATGATTTCAGTTTCCTGACGTTAGTTCAAATGATGCATGTTTTTTAGTAAATACCATGGAAAATGGATAGTCGAGCTTCTTACTCAATTTTTTTTTTCCCCTCTTTCCTAGTTCTACTCGGTTAATGTAGACTACAGTAGACTGAAAAAGGACCGTCCTGACTTCTGAACAACACGCTCATCTCCATAAGCTGCACAGAAAGGTCTTCCGGAAGCCGTCCGCACAATTGTCATGCTTAATCATCCAGGAAATAATCAAACTTGCCTCATGCTGCACTTGGTCATGTGTTTCAAAGTGTTTTGATGAGGCGTAATAAATGTCTGAAACTTGAAGTGTCTACTCTTTACTCTAATTTTGCAAAATGAGAGTATCCTATTAACAGTTTCTTGTATGATCAGTCAAATAGTAAGCAAAAGCCAATTCATGTTTGCTCAACAGGAAAGCAAAGTTGTCTCGATGGGCTTTATACTTGGACTTTAGAGAAATAATTGCACGTTCATGCAGTATACCAAACTGCAAGAACTTGAAAGCACGTATTTATATACGTGTGTATATTTTTTTTCTTTAATTGCACCTGAATTTTTCTACTTGCCAATTAAAGAAGTTTTGGTAGCAGACAAGTCGATGCTAACAAGTCATTGTCCAGCAGGGAGGCAACAGATGTTGCCATATGTTGCTGGAGGGAAGGCAAAAAAAAAAAAAAAGCCAAGCTCTCTGCAAAATGTTTCTTTTCTTTCTTTCTTTTTTTTGTCATAAGCAGTTTGTTAATAAACAAGAAGACAATCTTAAATATTTAAAAAATAAAATTCTAGGAACATATTCAAACTTTCCTGTAGATCACACTTTTAAGGAAGGGAAGCACACAGTGAGCAGAACAGGGTACAGGATTCAGGAAATAACTGGATTTTTCATGTAAGAACAAAAATATCTTTCAGCAAGGGCAAATTTTCATCCTTCAGTACTTGGCTGAGTCTTGCTATGGGAAGACAGAAAGGAAATATCTTTGCAAGTCTGTAACTTATGGTAGGTTCTTCTTTGTGCTTTTCTGTGAACATCTGGTATTTCCCTGGATAAGGGATCTAATTCTGGACTACCTGACAAGAGTACAGCTGTTCCTATCTTGACACATTTCAGTCCACTTAAGGTGGACCTGAGAACGTAGATAACCATAGCTGCTCTTATAAATAATGATAGATTCAAAGAAACTGAGCAGCAAGAACTTTTACTGGAGGAAAGAAACTATTCTGTGGTAATTGACTGCAAGATAACAAATATTTGCAAAGACTTCATCTTTTATATGGAAAAATCTTACAGGTTAATTGGGTGTGGTTTATTTGGCAGCAGTTCAGATTATCTTCCTTTTCATTATATACTAAAATGGTGGATTTACTTGCAGTTTTCACTTGCTTGTTTGAGAAGCTCTCATGGAGTCTGAAGAAGAAAATGAGTGTTATGACAGAGGTGATGTTTACAATGGGGGGCAAAGCCTGTAAGCGTCCTTGGGGACTGTGGTTGCTATCTGAATCCAAACATTTTTAGGAAGTAGAACATCCTGTTGCAACACTTTCTGTTCTTCAGTTTGAAAAGTATGTCACGTGTGAAAATGGGAAGTGTTCCTGTAATTACTAATTGGTAGTCCTTTTGGATTTTACTGATACTACCATGGTCTCCAAACGCAGATTATTTAAGAAAAAACCAATACCCAGGAAGCAAACCTGATTCTTAGTAAGTCACGTGAGACAAGGATGTTCCCTTTGGTAGCAGCTGGAGACAGTATAGACTCATGTTTTTCTTAAAGGCACTTGGGATAAAATAAAGTCTGCCCTTGACATATTTCAACATATACTTAACAAATACTTAAGCTACTTAAAGCTTTTTAAATATGGGTTGACTAGAAAACAAAAAGGCAATTCATTCAATGCTACTCTCTCTTCGTAGCAGCATACTTGCTGCTGAAAATACACAAAACTTTGCGTCTTTCAAGTTAAAACTATCCTATTTCATTCTAAAGGCCAGTATCCTGAGGGGACACTTGCTCATTTCTTTAGGGGTATGCTTCTGTCCTTTTTTAAGTGGTAACAGGCAATAGTCACCATTACCTGCTAAACTTAAAACTAATAAACATAAGAATTTTGTTTCTTCCTCAATCTTTAATGCTTGAAATATTCAGTAATTGAAAAATGTTACATAATTTCCAAAAAGAAACTGAGTCATATGAAGAATGCTGTATATTTTCTGTGGCTTATCTCCTCAACCAATAACACATGATTTTTATACAAACATACTATGCTATTTTTTGGCTCCATGGGACTAATTTCTCACTGCAGATGTTTTTCTTATTGTTGAACCCTCATATCTGTAGACACTTAAGGCCACACTACCTACTGTAAGTCTGTCTTAAATTATTCTGTGGGCAAAAATTAAATTGACTTGCTTAAATCTTCAGCTTTGGAACATTGAAAGTCACCAACTTTATTGGTAGTATGACAATCCCTAAAATTCTTCAAATCCCTAAAAGAAAAGTTCCACAATTTTTGATATTTTATTATTTACTTATGGGTTGATAGATCTATCCTAGTAATTCAGTTCTGTGGCCCATTACTATTTCCTCAGTAGTTTGGGGGTTTTTCTGTTGTTTTTTAAACATAGAAATGCACTTTGTTAGTCCCTGGTTCCTTTTTTGTTATTTCATAGATTGTTTTTATTCTTAAAATTCCAGTCCTGCAAGGCCTTAAATTCCTGCTTACCCTTTTCCACTATGAGTTTTCCTTAGGGGACAGAAGAACCATTTATTCCATGTAAAACCAAAGCACATGCTTGACGTTAGTTTATAACTGCTCGGTAGCAGTCTATCAGTATCCAGTACATTTCTTCCCATTTTTGTAGTGTACTGTTTCTGAAGGAGAACCATTTTCACAGCTTGGCAATATTCTATCTGCATTAAAATATTCAACTATCTTCTTTAAAACTTCTACCTTTAAAGCTTCTTTTTTAAAGCCATCTTCTACCTCTTTCTTCTTCATGAAGTCAAAGATGGTATTCCCTGAAGAAAGCATGAAGAAACGATTGCAGTTTGGATTTTAGGATTCTAGCTTCTAATGTTCATCTTTGGCTATTAACTTTTATGAAACAACTAAATCCCATCATTAATAAGATAACTGAGGTCCTTCATTAATATCATGGCATGTCATTTTGCTTGAGCAGATGTCGTGTTATCTGAAAGAGACTCATACTCTGCTGTCTGACGTTTCGACTGATTTATACAGCTGCTACGTTCCAGTTTGTGGCAGATTTTTTTGAATGATCAGTGTAGGCCTGGCCTGCACGTCTTGTTAATGAGCCATGTACAGAAGATTTGTTTGTTATTTTTACAATGCAGCATTGTGCCTGCCACTGTCAGATTTTTGTTAACGCAGTCATTCTGCACCTCGTTATCAGTGATTCTGATACACAGCAGGGTGATCAAATCTGAAATTAATTCTGCCCACCTAGGACAGAAAGAACTGGAGGTTTCCATAGTTTTTGCACATGAACACATACTCTGTGCAGCATGTTGTAATGTATTTCCTTTGGTTGTATTTTTAGCATAGCCAGTAAGTAGGATTTTTGTTATTTGCCTGCAGTAGGGAAAGTTCCTCGTGAGTATAAAATATCTAACTGCTTCTAAGAAATTAGAAAGGTATGCCTGATATTAAAAGAATAATTTAAATTTTGCATAGGATTTCTAGCCAAATGTCATCTGAGGAAATACATTTCAGATCTGTTTTCAAGCTCTGCTTTACCTTTAAAGATAGTTTGGTGTGTGACTATTGAATGACCTTTAAAACTAAGCAAATGTATGTTTAATGCTGATTGGAGTGTAATACTTTGTCAGAAAGAAAGGTTGAAAAGTTATTACAGGAATTTTAAAAAGGTATTTAGAACAGAAAATGAGTTATTGAAAAAATTAGGTATGTGCAAGTGCACACAAAGTTATTGTTTCCACTCATTGGCCAGCCTTACTATGAAAGCAACTGTATGAGCTAGAAAACCCTTTCTCCAGGACACGGTAAAGCACAGAAGGTCTATGAGAACTCCAAAAATAGGTGTTCACTTGCATCATTGCCACAGTAGTTTTTTTATATTACTTCATAGAAAAGCTTACTCTTCAGTCCTCCCTTGAAATCCAGAGGTTGGTTGACTTCACGCTTTCATGATTTCATGATCCGTCCACTTTTCCTTAGAAGTGGTCTTGGCATCAGTATTTAGTCATGAGAAGTTCCTGTGAAGTTCAAATCGTTTCATCTCCTCTTCTGATCTCTAAGCTTCTTAAGAATGTCTCTGGATACCACTATGATGGCATGTTTCCCAAATGTGTGTTAATTCTGGTGCCATCCGGCTTGGATAAACTTTGGGGCTTTTTTAATCATTTCAAAATATTATTATCTATGGTTGGTAAGGCTTAACACTTTCTTAGTAAGAATGACATGAGCCAGTACAATACAAGAAAATAGACGCCCCTGCCATTCTTGAGAAGCAAATCTATTTTCAGCATCCAGAGTAACATTTATCTAAACCAGAAAAGTATTCCACATTTTTTTCTTTTTCTCCTTTTTTAAAGTTTCATGTAAATGAAACTAAAAAGTAATTTTTGGACTTTCTAAGCTAATGTTATTCTCACAGTTACAAGCCGAAGAGCCTACGAGATCACCACACTTTGATTTGCTCAATTTTTTTTCTATTTCCTTTTCAGTCAGAATCAGTATCACTTTAGGCAATGTGAAATGAGAACTTAAGTATGCAAGTCAAGGCAAGACCAATGCATTCAAACTTTTGATAGTTTGCTATCAGCATTTACCTGACATTCATTTGCTACGAGAACTGATACAAGACTGGCATGTGGAACTCCTGCAAGAGACAGCAAGTTCTGAAGATTATCAGAAAATAGTTTCTTAACACATAGCAATGCATACATTACAAAGGAGAATAGAAATTCTACTGGTAATATTCATGACTATTGGCAATGCTTTATAACTTACACACCTCAAATAATATTTCTAGGATCATTAATTTGAATTACTTTGGACAAAATAATGCACTACGCCATTTACAGTTCATCACTATAATGTAAAGACAACGTTTTTAGTAGAACTGCACAAGGCATAACCCAATAGACAAATTTATAGACTTGGTTTTTTTCACATTGGAAGCAAACTAACTATGAACATGAAATGTTTTCTAATTTTAGTTTCCTTACTGCAGGCAAATGAAACAAACTGCTGAGAAGGTAATGAAAACAGATTACTTAATGGTGAAAAATCTGAGTGCCATTCTTTCTCTACCAGTGGTGCCACTGCTGGAATTTAATGGAGTGGCACCAGTGTGTCTGAATGAAGATTTTGGACCTAGCTGTTTAAAAAGAGGGTTGAATCTAATAAGATTTCCTCAGTACTGATAACATTTTTTCTTTTTTCTTTTTTTTTTTTTTCCTAGATTGAGAGCAGGAAAATAGCAGAACTCGTTATCAACAGGAAGAAAATGGAATTTCATCCCAGTTTCAAACTTCCTACTCTAGTACCACTTACCTCTCATGATAGTCTATGGGATTTTGGTAGAGTGTTAAGGGGATGATTTGCTTCAGATGTTGTTCTTATCTTCATGATGTGTCAAACAGATTTAACTTCCTAGCATTTTGGAGGCTTAGGGGAGGAAAATTCATCCCTGCAATAGACACAAAGTGCTTAAAATGACCAGAGAACACTGAAATGGTTTTCTGCATGTGCAAATGATATCTCTCCCTCCCCTTTATAAAAGTCCAGGTAAATTCAGGAATTATTCCAGAAAAAAAGGAATACTATACATGTGATGGAATAGGTAGGGGGAGTTACATCAGGATTTAAATCAATTACAACAAGTTCTTGATTTTAGTGCAGGATTTTTCTCTGTTTGTGTCCATCAGTTTCTACATGTATTTGACAAATGCAAAAGTTGTTTGTTGCACATACCATGAGTGCTTGACCTATTAGGTTGAGGCCTTGAGAATTAGGTTGAGAGTAAAAACAAAAGCATGATATTCCAATGGGTTTAAATTATTACTCAAAATAAAAAAGCAGTAGCAGAATAACTGCAGACGGGGGTCTGGTGCACCATGTTCTGAATTTAGACCACTAATGACAAGTTTGTATTAGTGCAACAGTGTGAAATAAAAATAAAGACAAGTTTATTATTAATTTTGAAAATATCCTTCCTTCTTTCTACATAGCCTCATAATGGCATTCTTTAAAGATTAACTTATTTCTAAAACATTCAAATAATGTAAAATGTATATATGAATCGTGTGTCAACTGTATGTATTTTAATGTGATATGCTTTCTCTTAATGATTTCAGTGTCAGTAACTGTTTATATTAGTTTGATCGTAGTATTTTATATCTCACCCTACATTATTGTACCTGAACGCAATTTGTCTTAAACTTTCAAACAGGAAAAGGGTTTCACAAGATCTTCCATCTTAAGTCTAATTTTATTCTTATGTATGAAAATTAAGCACCTGCATCACTGGAAAGACTTGTTCAGCTAATTGTTATTCAGCATCGGAGAAGGGACCCCATCCCTTCTTTTGTAATGGAGTGTAACAAAGTAAGCAGTTGAATATATCTCTCCCCAAAATAAGGAGAGCCAAAATTTCCAGGAGCTGTTTTATGCTAGTGGCACAACGTCAAAATATGAAAGAACGCTTTTGCATGGATGGTTGAACAGGCAGTGAAGAACCACCACCCGACCTGCTCTTCACCCAGGGCCCTGGCAGTTGTCTGCTTTATCAGTCCCTGGCAGAGGGGAATAAGGTCAGGAGTTGACTAATGGCCCAGGTTACAACAGCTGTGTCTTTAAAGGTGATCTAGACCGCCACGCAATATTTACATGGTGAGGATAAAAAAGGTGACTCAAACCTTACCTGTTTCCCATATCAAATCAAATCTTTCACAGCTGGCCTGGTAGCTGGAGTAAAGATTAATCACATTTTTACAAATTTTACAATTTAATAACCTGAGCTTGAGCTGATAATGAACAGAGGACAATGGACAAAATTAAAATGCAATCCTCAAATTTACAGTCTCTTGCCAAAGAAATATTTCCACCACGGAGGACAGCATGAGATGGTCAGGTGGGTAGATTTGGTTTATATAGCACATAGAAATAGACCTCGTAATCCTGAAGCCTAGCTGCTTGCCCCAGCAGTCAAATGAGTCATGTAGCTGCATTCACCGGCTCACGGAGCTTGAACAGTACGCTTCAGAAGCAGTGGAGCTCTTCTGGATGAAGCTTAATATTCCATTATCTACCTGTGTGCACATCAAACGCAAAATAAACAGTCCAGTGGCGTATCTGAAATTCTACTTGGATGTATTTTGCTGTGTTTCTCAGTCATTACAGAGAGTTTTTATGGGAAAGAAGAATGAGCTTTTTGAGACCCCAGAAAGAGATTTGTTACATCCAAAGCAAGGAGAATGGAGAGACAGAAACAAGCGGCCTACTCACTCAGGCATAGGAAAGCAGAGGATGTAAAATGTGCAGTGGAAGCGTAATGAATTCCTCCATTACAAATTATTGTCACAGGGAAATGTTTTTGTACATGAATTTTGACATAGAAAATTGGATGGATTTTTTGTTTGTTTGTATGTTTCATTTATTGAAAATGAAAAAAAGCTCAGTGACAGCAGTATATAAATGTGTATACATATGTTGCCTAAGGTCTCCATTTTTCTTGTCTTCAGTCTTGATCCTCTCATCCTGTCCTCAGCTAGATAGCCAAGGTTTCTGCTTACTAGCTGAGAAATCCTCTTCACTCATGTATCTTCTGCTTGTCAGGAGCTTTCCTTCTGTTAGACTATGCTATTTCCTAACATGCTAGAATCACTGGCTGCTTTTGTGTTAAAAAGAAATAGCACCTTTTCCCGTCAACATCTCCTTACAGCTGTGACACTAGCTTTCCAAGTAAGCAGGAAAGTTAAGTGATCCAAGTAAAACTTTGTAGGTTTTGCAAAAGAAAACTGCCTTGATATAAAAATATCTACCAACAATCTGAGGATCATTGGTGGAAGCCTGGCCTATCTGAAAAAGAAGGGATTTCATATGTGGCCACAGCAATATGAAAAGGAAACTCACTGTACATTAAATAGCTTGAAGATTATTAGCTGTTTGAAGATCGTATGAGAATGTGATTTGGTACCTTAAAATCAAAATAACTTAGTGCCATATACACGAAGACTATAATAAAAATGTATTTGACTTAAAAGTGTGTCTGTAAAAGACACAAAAGTATTTGTATTCTGTATTGTTTTGTTTTCTACTGAAATACTGTTTGTACTGAGTAGGGATATGAGACCATTGTAGGTTCAGAAGTGAGGTATACAACGTTACTTGCTTCTAACCAGTTTTGTGTAATATCGTACAAGGACTGGTACAAAACTTGTTGAAATTAAAAGAGAGTTCCCCATCAGCTGCAGCAGGCTTTGTATTAACAGCCTATTAACTATTTTAGGGTCAGGGAGGAAGGAAGAAGCACAGAAACACCTTGGGGGAAATTTTCATGCCACTGTAGTCAAATGGAGTTTTGTGATTGCTTTGCATGAGACCAGCATTGCCCTTTAGGACTGGATTTTCAGTTGTGTAGAGATGGTTCACAACGACCGCTTTACCAGTCCAAGGTGTCTGAGATGACTTTTAGAGCTACTTTGTATATTTACTATTTTGTACCTGCATACAAATAGATTTAACTTTAGCAAGGTCAGTTTTTGCATAATCTTTTGACTCAACTCCACTAATGCTGTGGAATGCGTACTATTTTGGATTTTATATCTATTTCCTAAGCCAAATAAACTTTGCTCTTTTTAAGCAATCTTGACTATATTAATTTTCTTAGGACTAATTAGCGCCTGCAACTTCCAACAGAGAAGAAAAATTAACTTCTGATTTCTGGTGAGAGGTGTGCTCGGATGTTCTTGCTAACGCCGTCAGTTAAGGGACCGTACGGTTTGCTTTCAAGTATGCCCTAAGCCGTAAGGAAATCTATTCAGCAAAGTGCTGTACTCCGCAGCAGTACGACTTTGGGCAAACAAGCCTATTTTTTTCACACTAGTAGCAGTCCAGCCACATGAGCGTAGCATACTGCATCTGCCCAGGCTAGCAGAGCTACCTAAGGCTACCATAAGGCCATGGCTGCCGGTCTCCAGGCCAGCTTGTTAAGAGCTATCTCAATTATTGCTGTGCAGCACTGCCCTCTGCCTTGTGAAGTTATGCAGACTGGAACACACTTAAAGATTTTAAAGGGCAAGACTGAAGGATTTCGACTGTTTCTATCTTTTTTTTTGATTGGAAGAAAAAAAAGCCATGGGATTTCTTTTTTTTGTGTGTTTGCACACTAAAAATACAAACAGGATGAAGAACGTACATTATAAATAAGAAGTTATTTTTGCACAGCTGTGAGTATAAACTACTTTCGACTAAAGTATGTACATATATGTACATGTAATACATGTCATATATAGATATAGTATACCCACATGAAATATTTTTGCATATTTGCACTTCAGGTGATATGCTACTTATTTATATGGTGACATGCATGCAGCCGCTACAGAGTGCTCGTCTCCCGTGGCATTTAAATGGCATATGCTCTTCTCTCCTTCATGAGTGTGGTGTGTCCTTTTGCAGCTGAATCTGTACAGGGACGCCAGTTCTTAAAAGAGAGGCAGTCACGTTGGGCAAGCAGCAGGCAGGATTTCTAGGGCTGAGCTCTGCATCGATGGGGTTGGAAGCGGGCCACCGAACGGTGCGCTGCGCCAACCCTCCAAGCCCTTCCAGCTGCACTTACATCTGTGCATCATTAGAGGAGCGGAGGCTACTGCAGTCACCCAGTAGCTGTTTCTGAACAGCTCTCTTACCATTTTACTGCCTGGAAAGGAAAATTTCTCTTTATCTTCTCTCCACTGGGTTCCCAGGTGTGTGAGGTGCTACAATAGTGATTACCCTCATAATGCACATCAGGCAATAAGCCTATTTCTTAGCGTGTTTTAATATTCCATGTTGGTATCCCAGCATGAAAAGCAAACCTTGCTGGTGTTTATATTTATTTCTCCGTTCTTCCATAAAGTTTATGATTTTCTAAGTAAAGGAGGACTCTTTATCAACACTCTTTCAAATATACCATTGCTATTTTCTTGAAATGTCTTTCGTCTTGCTTTAAAAGGTGCTTCCTGAGAACTGATCTATTTCATGCAAAATTTTGGTGTGTGGTGATGTTATCAATGGCAGAGCTTTAATATGAAATCTTGGCTTCTTTCAGTTAATATTTACTATGAACACTTAGTGCAGGCATAAGCTTGATTTAATCTATCTATCGAAATTTTAAGGAGAATTTACTTAATAGTAAAAAGGCATCTATTTGGGTATTTAGAAGTTTAACAAGTGTAATAAAAATAGGCATCATCATATTCAGTGCACTTGTATGACTTACTGTTTCCATCATTTAAGATTGAAAGGGTTTGTATTGTGGCTGAAAATTAGAGGTAAAATCTTGGACATACTGAATGCAATGAGAATTTACTGTTGATTTAAATAGAGCCAAGATTTCTTTCGGAGTTATTTAAAAATCATTAGTGGAAGCTTTTGCAAACTGAACTAGTGTTTGCTTAATCTTTGTGTTTTCAGTAGAGAAACATATTTATGAAACATGCATGAGATGTCTGGTTCTTGGCAGGAAGAGTCCTGGCTGCTTTTTGCTGCAAAGCATCTCAGCCTTGGCAAAATAGGAGTAACAAGCTTTAAACAGATTAATAGTTTATCTGATTCAGTGATCATCTTGCTTTAGGATAGAGTTAAAACCATCAGAATCCTTTTCTTGATCTTACTCGGAAAGCATTCACTGAGAAGTGAGAAAGCTGTGTTTAGTGCAGATGTGCTATCACTGAAATTAATGCTTTTGGGTGTTACTGTGATTTACTTTTTGGGTGTTATTCTAGGGTAGGTAGGTAGCCCTGTTTTTGCTAATAAGTATATATAGAATATATATGTGATGATTTGTCTTGCAATAGCTTTTGAATACAATAAAATATTACAAAGGAGAACTTTGAAATCCTGCTTTTTTATCATTACCCTTTTTTTTGTTTGGTTGGGGTTTTTTGGTTTTGTATTCAGGGATGTGGCCTGTTTAAGAAACAGTGACACATGCAGTCTAGAGTCTAGAGGGAAATGATCAGTTGTGAGAATCTCTATTTTTTATACAAATTTTTTATCTGGTAAGTATTCTCTGAATACTCTTGTGGTCCTTGAGATCAAAGAGTTAGAGGATACATCTCTTTTGTCAACTGCTAAATTCTCCTGAATTTCCCTCCTTATTATGTAGTGTACTATGCAGTTTTAGAAATTCCACACTCCGCCAGCAGCTATAAATCTTTATCCCTGTGTTTATTCTAATCTGATTATTCAAAGACTTGATTTTCAACATTTGCACTATGGTAGCTGCAGGATCCAGTGCATACTCCTCATACTAGAATGGCCTTTCCGAAAGAATATGCAGTCTGAATAAATAAGATAGAAAGGAGCTGGAGAAAGAGTACATGTTAATCTATAAATACAAAAATAAAAGTAATGATTTTGTACAACAGTATATAACCATACTTTTTGAATGGATTGCTTCACTTGCATTTAATTTCATTTATTGGGCCTGCCATATGGCCACACTTTTTCTTCACAGCTAGTGATATTATCTGCTTTTCTGTGCCAGTGTCCCAGCCCTTGAGGTTGTTTATCCCTGAAAAAAGAGAAGATCAAACTTGTAATCCACTGCAGCAATAGTCTTCCAGACTCAATCAGATTTCTCGTTAATCTCCTTGACAAGCATGAGTGTAGCTTCCTCTGCCCGAAGAAAAGCTTAGAGTTCAACGAATCTCTGGTTCCCAGCATAGCTGGTTATAATTCTCACTTTTGAACTCTGAGAGCTGAAAACACCAAGTTGGTCCAATTTATTTTTAACACTGGAACTGATAAACATTTGTAAAATTACCTCAACCCTAAACTCAGCATCGTGGCCACACTGGGGATAAAAAGAGTAGAAAGACACATTCAATCAATTTATATACAGATCAGCGTGGTGAAGGGAAGGGGAAAAAAAGAAGAGAAGAAACCAGTAAGTATTTTATTGTTTTGTACTTGATTTTAAGCAGTTTCAGAATTACCAGACAACCAAAATCCAGCAAACAGGATAGTTGTCAAACAGGGTTTCTAGACCAGTGGAGGAATAAAAAGAGATGCTATTTAAGAAACTGGGATGGTGTAGAGCACTTTCACGTGAAGGCTACGCTCAGCACAAACCTTATCCAGTGCTAAGTCCTGTCTGATGTGTGTCATGCATCATGCCTTGTACACACGTATCTCCATAAGACCCATATATCCTATAGGTTATAGTCCTCATGCAAAGTAAATCCAGATGTGCTTAGAATAATCTGGACATGACCCCCCCCCCTTTTTTTTTTTCTGACTCAGTGAAGCATAATCAAGTTTCAGGCAAGGATGGCTAATTTCTGGCTCATTCTGGCTTAGATTGGATTTAAGAAAGAAATTTTTTACAATGAGGGTGGTGAGGCACTGGAACAGGTTGCCCAGAGAGGCAGTGGAGGCCCCATCCCTGGAAACATTCAAGGTCAGGTTGGACGGGGCTCTGAGCAACCTGATCTGGTTGAAGATGTCCCTGCTCTTGCAGGGGGGTTGGGCTAGATGACCTGTAAAGGTCCCTTCCAATCCAAAGCATTCTGTGATTCTATGATTTCATTTCTTTATGAATCCACCAACACTCCAAATGGCCATTCATCTGAAAATACTGAAGAGTATGGAATAAAACATGGACATCTTTGCAAAGGTGTCATTGTCTCTCAAACTGAAGCTTAACCACGTAATTCCAGAGAAGGGTTTGCATGTACCTAGAGTTCTTGTCTCACTGTCTCATTAAGTGGAATTAACTACTGGTGATAGTATTAGTGAGAGAAACCAAAGTTGAATACTTTGTAAAATAAATTTAATTAATTGACCTAATAAATGGAAGGTCAAATGAGAACAAAAATTTTGTTAGCCAGATATATCTGACCATACAGCCATCATCCCATATCAAGGACTACATGAATATCTACCCCCAAAGTTCATATAGACTTGCTTTTCCTGTATGCATTACTTTCTACCCTGAGCAAGTCCTCTGTGAGGAAAAAGAGAACTATTTTATGTAGTTCAGCACAAAATGTTCAGGCACTAACAAGAACTTCATTTTCCTTCTGAGCATTGTTACATTATAGAGCAATGCGGTTACTATTGCAGAAAAATTAAAAAACATGGTCCTTGAATATGAAGCTGTATAAAAGTCTTCTGGCTAAGAAAAAGATTCAAAATGCTTCTTGTAGCATCTGTACTATCTACTCGGTATAAAATGGATTAGCTAGTAAATTGAGGGGAAGGCTGAGAGTCATTTGTCAAGGGTCCAACAGAAATATGAAGTTGATTATCTTTCCATTAGCCTTATATACCTCAACCTAGGTACATTATGTACCTTGTACATTATGTACTTTAACCAAGGTACATAAACCCAATGTCACTGTAAGAAGTTCCAAAACTTGCTAATTGCGTGCAGATAGTCTTTGCCCTTACCCACTGTTAGAAGGGGGAACTAAGAAGAAAACTGCGGGATAAGAAGTGCTGTTGGATACCTGGCCAGGCTCAAGGGCTCGCTTTCCATCTCCTGTGGCTGCCAAGGTGGGGAAGAAAAAAATGCGATAATTTTTTTTTCAAGGACTCTTTCTCTTTGTGAGAGAAATGGAAAAACTGAAAGCTGCTTGGTGAGTTTTCACTCCTTTAAGTGAAACCCCAAGGAATCATCTACTGAATTTTAATTAAACAATGCTTTTAGGTATACTTCTTCCTGATAAACTTAAGAACACTGATTTAAAGGGATATAAAACTTAAAGTTTTGAGAATTTCTTTTGGTATTTTAAAGCACTCCTTTTTATACCATGCATAAGACAAAACAGGAACTAAGATAACTTTAGCACACAAGCTTACAAAATTGTCAGAAATGTGTTGTTTTAAATGTGATTCAACACACTCTAGTTAGATACTAAAAATAATTGTGTTTTTTTTTAAAAATAGTAGTTGCACTAAAATGTAACCAATGATTATAAGTCAATTTATTAAGGAACTCAATGATTTTGGTTCTTTTTAGTTTCCAGCACTTATTGATAGTTGTTACTTGACTATATGAGTATTCTGCAGTCAGTAGCTGCCTGGGTCAGTTTTTATCTATATACATTAGCACAGTTCCATTCACTATATGCTTATGTAGTTCTGTATGGGTCAATAAAATATTACTAAGCTTAAAATAATAAAACTCGCTAATCTACTAAAAACCTCCAGGGTTAGTGGAATCAGTGAAAGGAATTATGTTTATTAATTTCCATTTTGATATTAGGAAAAGCATTTTTGAAAATGGCAAATGTATTCTGTTAACTTTCAATTTAGAACTTTACCGTGACATAAAATTGAAAGATATATAGATATATTGCTATTATTGAATATAGTGTATATACAACATTTGGGATCCTGGATAAGTGCAGGTAGCTGAGGTTCAGGTGAGCCTCAGTTCTAGAAATGGGTAGAGCTAGTAGCATATTGTCTAAAGGGAGAGCACATCCTTAAGTTAAACAAGGTGGTACCTATTTAATATGAAATGTTATTTTCCTTTTCTAACTTAGGTACTTGTATTAATGTTTGAGAACACAGCAAGCTGTGTGGCAGAACAGGCCAAATATGCAATGCCTTTATCACTGTACGGTTCCCTTTTCCCACAGCCCCTTCCCAATCCATAACTCCCCATCCTCTGCGTCCTGCTTCTGTCTCGGTACAATTGCTTTTTCCTGCCAACTGCAGCAAATGCGTATGCGTAACACATACACTCAGACCTTCCTTTTGTTAAGCCTAACAGATCCAGAGGAATCAATGTGCTGTTAAGGGTCAGCGTAAAAGGTTCAGAGATGCTATAAAGCCCTAAAAGGCTCCTGTATAACAGCTTATAACCAAGCAGGCCCATCCTTCTGGCATGACGCGCGGCAGAGAAGGTCTGAAAATGAGCAGCCTGAGTGGAGTGCTGAGTGACCTAAGGAGCCCAGTGGTCTCCAGCAACTTATCTTAGGGGCACTTACACTACCAAAAGGACTGTAGTCTTTATTAATTTTAAATGGATTTGATTAACTCAAATTAGCTAACTTGTGCTGAAACATTGGGAATTTTTACTTACAGATCAGAGCTTGTATTAAAATCTATAGTGAAACTACTCTTTCCACTTATGTTTATAACCAAATTAAAGCATAGTTGCTTTGTCTTCAGTGCAATTTCTCCAGTGCTATTAGTGAAGGTTTGACTTGTCCTCAGAATATTTTGAATAACCACCTAATTAGGCCAAGATGACCTACTTTGAACTTAAAAATATAAACTGATTTTTTATAAAATAAAGCATTTCTCTTACTGTGAGCTAAATGCTTAGAAATTGCTTTAAGAGCTGACCAGGGCAGACTAGGAATAGAGCAAATTTAGCTGCCTAGCAAGAAAGAAAATGAAACATTTCACAGTTTTTAAATCCCCTTTAACACAGGAAATTATATGTTTACAGGTTGTCACATTCTGAGGCATGTACTTCGTCTCTGGTAACACATTTTACTGCATTTAATATGTAAATTGAGCAAAACCAATTTGGTAGTAGCGCTTAACTATAAGGAATGATGGAAAAAACAAGGTGATTTGGGAAATAATTTAATCAGTGAGAAACAAAATGAGTACAAATGGAAATAAATGTCAGAATGAAACTAACTGAAGAAGAAATACTATAGCTTATATACAAACTCCTTCATTTAGTGAATGCTGCGGAGCTAAACTGACAGTTTTGTAGCTATCCATCTGCACCAATTAGAGCATCCTCCTACCAAAGCTCTTACCAAACTATATCAGCACTTTTGGTAGAAGACCTTTAAGGAACCTTTAACTCATTTGTAAAAAATGTGTCTCAAGATGAAAAATGACAGAAAATTTAAGTCAAGAAGCGATACTTTTTGTTTGTTAGTTTGTTTATTTATTTAAATGACAAATACAGAAGAGGAGGAGGGTGGTCAGCTACTTTAAAATTAGGTGAATTACAAAAATATATGTGGAGAGCTTTATTGTCTAAAATGACTTTTTTTCTGCTTGTATAAATAGGAGAATTATTTAAGAATAATAAATATATTGCATGAAGAGAGAAATAACTGAGATAACAATGTGATCCAACTTACTATATGTAAAACACAATATATGTGTTTTACACATATGTATGTAAAGCACACATAGCTTTGCTTATATGACTAGCCTCTCTGAAACCAAAATGCGCACCCTTATATCAATAGGCAAGTTATTTGCTTTGATATGTTTTCACAGGATCAAACCCTTTAAGTCTAGCTACTGTGCAGCTAGTTCCAGCTACAAATTTAATGTGACTATTTGACAAAAAATGCCTTTTACCATGAAGTACAATGTAGCCCATGAATAGCATCATTCACTCTATAAATCCCAGCGGCAAATCAGCAGCGCCTCAAGTATTTCTAGAGGTTTGTGGTGAATTACAGGCTAGGCAACATGATTATTGAGTATGGAAGCATTGAAATGGTGTAAAACTCACTCTTGCTACTCACCCAAAATTGTCTTCTCTAACTGCCTATCATTTTACCCTGCAGAAGACATGAACTTTAAGCACTTTATTTGTGTCACATGCTATGGCTATTTTAAAAGCTGGTGTTAATAAGATGCCTTCCTAGGAAAGCTCAGAAAACAAAGGATACAGAATTTATTTGGGTGATAATGCAATGTGCAGGTTTTTTCTGCTTCCAGATGTCTGGGCAGTTGACCAAGAAAATTTACTTTGACTGCACTCTCTCCCAACTACTTCACATGTGAAATTCACAGTCCTGTCGTTCAGCGGCACATGAAGCTGTGCTTGCTCGGATTTGTCTGGTGTCCCAGACAAGTTAGTCCTGTTCTGTGCAAAGCTTTCTGGAGGAGCAACACTTTGGAGCTCACGATACTTTCAGCAGAGAGCAGAGACCTAAGCAAACACCAGTACAGCAGTCACGGCCTTCTTCCGTAGTTGGGGTTTCCTCAATGTCATACACATCCCTCTTCCACTGAGAAATCACAGCAGCCTTCCTGTTCTCCACTTCTGAAGGCTTCCAGCAGATAGCTACAGGTTTCTCAGGAAGTATCCACAGATGGGCTGTTAGAGAGAGATGTTAGGGACAAGAGCAGGCAGAGATGAGCAGAAAAGAAGATGGGCACTTGCTCTGTTTTTATGCTTCCCTCACTAGCTCTGTGTGTTGGGGTCCACATTACTCCCTTCCATGATGCAGTCGGATGCGTGCATCTCACTGCAGAATTCACATTCCCCTGCATACAAAATCTCTGATTCCAGACTTCCTAGTGGCTATGGTCCTTTCTTCCCTCAGTTATAGTAGTAAAGGCTGCTGTTTATTTGTTAATTTTTGTACACTGTGGCTTTTCACCCCGATGTATTCTTTTTCTTATTATTTCCTTTTTTCAAGCCACACTGAAAATTAGTACTCTTTCTCCAATTTTCCCATTCCCATCACTAAAATGCATTGTAACATTAAGACAAATAGTGTATTTTCAGAACCAGTTCACCAATTTCCATTTTTCCTTCATTATTTTTCTATCTATCTCATCAAAGTTCAAGATGTATGTGTGTGTGTGTGTGTGTGTGTGTATACGTATATATATTCTGGAACTGACTATAATACCACAACGGCAAATACTTAAGCAATAGCTTATAAGAGCTCTAAAATACTTGTAATTATCTATAAACAACAGAAAACAAAAAAGAGCTTACCCAGTTCTACAGCACCAACACAGTAAACAGCACTACTGTGGGAATTATTTGTCATGGCTGACAGGAGACATCAAAAAGGAATATTTGAAGGAAGGACAAAATAAAATTCCTTGATGAATTATTCTTTATTTTATGAGACACTATAATAAAATTCTGGTGAGGCATTACAGTATTATTAGTTCAATTGTTTTAATTTATTTGAGTCTAACCATTGTAGTCATTAATGTTTAACGGTTCCACCTAAATTTTCAAAGCTTTGCATGCAGTAGAGTCTCCCTGATCTTGTTAAAGTCAATAAGAGCAGTGTTTCTAAATCCCAAGCAACTCCTTGGAAGTTTAGCAGTTATGTCAGAAATCCTCAATTTTTGGTAATGAGGATGATTGTACTGGAACACATTAGGGAGACAGTGGTAGCTTCATAGCAAATTTCAGCATTTTGGAAAGAAGAAAGGAAATAAGTCAGAATTGCAACATACAGAAGAATTCCAGGCTTCTATATAAGTAGATAGACGTTCCATATCTATTGACATTAAAGCCACATAAGAAATGGTATAATAATTTGAAAAAAACGTTTAATATGCAATGCTGAATATTTTTGCAGTCCTCGTCCAGCTATTTCATCTCCCTAGAAATTATTTTACTATTTATTTAGCTCTTAAATAGCATGAAGCATCTATAAGGGTAATAATAGCGGTAGTAATAATAATAACCAAACAAACTTGCTACACAAAAGATTTCTCCTTTTTCTCTCAAATGTAGTATTTCTCTCAAAAGATTTGCAAGTCAAACAACAGGATCAGCCAGACTCTCTCTCTCTTAAGATTGTTGCAAGGAACTAGGGAGAAGGAGGTGTGGGAAAGGTTACAGTCAGCAGCTCTGCAGTGAGGCAAGGAGACAGAGAATTAGTTTCTGGGAAAATAACATCTTCCTTTCTCTAATACAATTCCCTACTCACTGTTAGAAATGACTTTTTCTGTGATTCTGAAAGTACCCCATTAAAGTCCACTTATTCCAGGAGCAATTTGTTTGTTTGCTGTATGTTAGTAATAAATAATCACATTTAAATAAAAAACTCCCTAACATTTTTGAACTACCAAGTACATGAATAAACACAATAAAAGCAAGTTATTTCATGAGTAGTAGAATTGTTGACACCTCATTGCCTACAGATTTTAACGTTGTCCCCTAACTCTTCCAAGAAAAGTGATCCCAAGTTTTCCATAATCTCATGACATCCACCAGAAGCACGTGCTGTGGCTAGCCAGGGTCCTACATGTGTGCTTGCATGGCCATTTGGCTGATTCCAACCACAGTCAATAACTTCTGATTTTCTGTCTCTCTTCACATCAGAGATGCATATTTGGGTCTCGTCCTTCCAGTTGCCAATTTTCATGAAGCTTGTAGTAACCTAATCATTGTAGAAACTTAAACAACTGTCTTCTGTCTTCTAAAAGTGTGTCAACAGATTTACATGTTGGTAGGGGAGATGGGCAGATAGAGAAACAAAGACTTAATTTGTTTTGCATAAGAAACCTTAATTTCCTTTCAAAAGCTGTTTAGAAAAGAAAGCACAATCAATTACCAGATAGATTTCATTTATTTTGGCACAGTTTAAGTTTAATCAACCATGATGGTACTTCTTAAGTGTTGTAAACATATCAAAATGTTTCTCAGCAGTGGGGAGAGACTACTAGATTTGGATTATAAAGTGGAAATAGTATTAAGAGCCTATTGCTGTGTGAAATTGGCTTTACTGGAGGATAACTCAATGTTTCACAGAGTTCTTCACCCCAATGAACCTTTACCTGGAACTGTTTATGTCATTCATTCAGCTTTCAGGATTAGGTGTAGCATTATACTGCTCATAATCTATTAGCTATTTTCCTGGAAACTCCTGAGTCTAATTGCTGCCATATATGAAGCATCAGACCAATAAATTTGGAAGAGTTATGTCAGAGAAAAATAGTTCCTATGTGAGCAAAATACTCTTTATTGACTTCTGATGGCTCATTACTACCAAGTGCTTTACTCTATGCCAAAGTACTACTGAGATAATTATTATTTTAATTCTTTTAATTCCTTTATGAAAATATCAATGTTTAGCCTGTGCCCAAGCTACAAATAGAGATTTTATTGTTCTTGTTGTTAAGGGAATTTCTTTATTAATTTTTTGTATAAAGGTCTCCTCTTTCAGTACAATGTAAAAAATATCCATTGTGGAGTCTTGCAGGATGAAGAGCTGCAAAATCTCATTCTCATGGTAGCACAGAAATTTTAGTCCTCCTAACCTCCTCCTTCTTTCAAGAAATACTGAAAAACATTGGGGAAAAGTGTAATTTAGATATACAGTATTTTGGATTTATTATATGGATGATGTGAAACTTTCTTCCTAGCCACTAAATTAGGATAAAATAAACCAAGGATGATTCTATCAGTACTTCTACTACAGTTAGGCTTCCAGATAGCGCACTGGGAACTCAGTACACAGAATAAGAGGAAAATAACGTAGACTCAGGAAGCTTGGCAAAATCAAGTAAAAGAACTTGATAGGGTTATGGTCTGAATAGACTAATTAATCTAGATTAATTAATTAGTATTCACTGTCTTTAGTTCTTTAGATCATAGTTTTCTCTTTTGCTAGTTTTCCACCAGTGCATTGCAGCCTTTGCTGTCTTTGACCTCCATATCCTTAGAACAACTTATCTTCCTCTTCTCTGTAAAATAATATTGATAGAAACTGTCCAAAGATGGACCAAAAACCAATTAAGACTTTCTCTTCATTTCATTATTATCTGGATGAACCCTTGCACTGAGGGTAAGGACTCCATATGGAACTTCTAAGAAACTAGGCTGAAAAGAAGCAACTTTGGTTGGCTGAGTTGCTCTGAGTTGCAAATGATAAGCCTCAAGTATTGTGGTTTGTCAATCAAATCAGACATTGTTTATTTGGTTTTTCTGTAGCAATTGATGTCAAGTATTAAAGTAATAAGAAGTATGGAAATTACAGAAACAAAAGCAATAAATGCTAAATGAAATAAACATTTTGCATCAAGCCTGAGAGTCTCTATATAAAAGTCTGACAGGCTTCTAAGGCCATTTTCAGAGGTAGGAGCCCTCAGCTAAAGGATTAGTTGAAGTCAGCCAAGAAATGCTAAAATTTCATAGACTTATAGAATCATTTAGGTTTGAAAAGACCTTTAAGATCACCAAGTCCAACCGTAAACCCAACACTGTCAAGTCCCACTAAACCATGTCCCTAAGTAAGTGCTACATCTACGTGTCTTTTAAATACCTCCAGGGATGGGCGGCCGCTTCCAATGCTTGATAACCCTTTCAGTGAAGAAATTTTTCCTAATATCCAGTCTAAACCTCCCCTGGCCCCACTTGAGGCCATTTCCTCTCATCCTATCCCCTGCTACGTGGGAGAAGAGACCGACCCCCACCTCGCTACAACCTCCTTTCAGGTAGTTGTAGAGAGCAATAAGGTCTCCCCTCAGCCTCCTTTTCTCCAGGCTAAACAACCCCAGTTCCCTCAGCCGCTCCTCATAAGACTTCTGCTCCAGACCCTTCACCAGCTTCATTGCCCTTCTCTGGACACGCTCCAGCACCTCAATGTCTCTCTTGTAGTGAGGGGCCTAAATTTGAACATTACATGTCATCCATACCAAGTTAAGCTTTCCGCTCTTCTTTAGAGAAGCAGTAAAATGTGTAAGAGGTATTCTTCATTGAAACTTGAGGGTTTTAAAGAGCACAATCAAATGCATAAATCAAAGCAAGAATAAACAGGAAGTCCAACAGACAGCTGTTGAATAGATGTATTACAAAGTAGTGTCACTTAAGTGATGGTCATATCAGTGCTGCTTGACATGGCCTACAAATCAAATTTCAAAATACCTTGCTCATTCCAGTGAGAAGTTTCTGTGTGACAGAGGTGTAGGTGGTCACTGTGAGGTATTCATTGGACAGACACCATCTCCCAGGTGGCCACATACCATGTAAGCTATTGGTGGTGTGAATCCAGGTTTTGCAATAGATCTAATGGATTTGAACTACAATCACTGTGATATCCTCAGGGTATAGTACATATTTTTTGTATTAACTTGTATTTCTGTGTTTTGTTAAAATTCTTATAGCCATTTTAATCTAGCTTCTTCTCTTTGTAAGGCACTTGGAGATGTTTCTGAGAGCTATATCTAGGATTCATCTTTGTACTGAAGGAGAAAGTTGAGAAGGTGAACTTGTACAGGGTATAGCATACACAGACCCAGATGAAGAAAAGCAGTTCCACAGTATTAATCTCAGGGCCTTTTGGAGAGTGATGAATGAACTCAGTAATGAGCCTTTCTATTTACTTCTGTAAGGTCTTGCAGTGGATTGATTGTGGTCAACAGTACAGCTTGCATAGATTTTCATAGATATCTCTTATTCATGACTAATAAGAAATTATTAGTCATAAATATCTGTAATCATTGGAGTCTTTTATGAAGTTACAAACTTAGGTTAAGAGAAACAACATAAATGTGTGTAATAAAAATATAGCTGGAGGGGGATCTTGTGACTGCCTTTCTATGCTCCTGCCAAGTTCAAGAAGGAATAACAGCTGGTGAGATTGTTAATATCTGAGGAAGACTTATTTAGCAAAAATTTCTGCTTGTTTATGTGGAACTGGCAGCTTATCTTCTTGAGAAACATTAATATCAATCTCATCAATAAGAAGCTCATGTTTCTCCACTAGTTTTAGTCAGTCATGAAGGATAGGGCTTTGCAAACTTGTGTCGTGATACCACAGTCAGATTGTTTTTAACTCCTTAAGCACACTCATAAACTTATTATGTGATATTGAGTGAAATCCAAAGACAAATTGAAATCCAAATGGTGTATTTCTTACCTTCTGCTCCAACACTGTAAGCCAGAACCTCACCTACAGTTAATCATCACAGATCTGATAAATTCACCAGGTAAAGATCTTCCTTGTATTTTTTCTGAACCTGGAACACAGTTCATAATTTTCTTTGCAATTCATTCTCTAGGGAAGTAAAATTGTATTAATGATCATTTGAAACAGCATCATTGTACTCTTTTATGCTTTTTGGCAAATGTAGAGATACTACCTGTGCAATATAAATGTGAAGTCTACCTAACAAAAATAAATAATATAGAAACACTTGTTTGTATTGAAGCTTGTATGAAGAAATAGTATTTTTATTAGACTGTAACAAGTTGGAAAGAAACAGATATTTTCAAGCAAGTGCAAAGTTCAATAGCAGCTAAATATGCTGAAATACCCCAAGGCCATCACCTTTCCATATACATTTTTCAGCACGGAATCTGACAACCTACATTGGTAACACTGTGTGTGCACGAGGCCTCCCGACTAACATACACACCATCACAAAACCAGCAGCCATCAAGTTATACTCAAAAACTGTGATGTGCAGGCCACAACCTCAACACCGTCCTCACTGTTACCCTTGCCCTACTTTTATCCAGAACATGCAGCTACAACTATTCATCCTTTTTCAGACAGAGGAAGGGTTCTTGCCCAGAAGATTTATAATCTATATAAAATACATATGAGGAGTAAGAAATGACATTTAACAAGGACAGTAACTCATCCTATTGCCCACATGATTATTGATAGTTAATATGAATGATGCCATTGTTTTTTGATACTCAGATGATAAGTAGGCTGGTGTTTTTTTGGTCTTCTAGAAGAAATAAGTCTCCATATGGTGGCAAGGAAGGTATTTCACAGACAGAGAAACACGGGGCAGCTGTGAGACAAATTAACTTGGGAAGCATATAAGCATTAAAGGCAGGAAAACTTCATACAAAATAAAAACAAAGATGAAAGTAAGAATGCAAAGTTTTACACAAAGACTCTCGCAGATCTTGTAAGTGTTAATTAGTGTGAACAGATGTATGAATAGTTTCCCTTATTCTGAGTTCTTGTTCATATGGTATTAAATATTTGGGCTTTAGTAGAAAATTATGGCTGGAATCATCAAAAATAACTCTGGCAGGGGCAAACCTTGGGGTTGCATCCAGCCTGTGTTTGGAGTATCACAGGAACAAATATCTTAAATTCATTTTTATGGTTCTTTCACCAAACTTTCATGCCCAATCACCAGCCAGTGGCTTGATGTGGTATAAACTCCTTTCTTTGGCAGGCTGAGTGCAACATCTTTACATTTTTTTAAAACCCACAAAGATCGTCCATGCTGACTCAAAAGACCCAACAGACTTAAGTCTTAAATATGTCAGTGAATCAATGCTAAACGGCTGTAGCATAGTCAAAATTTTCTGTTTGTAGTGTATGCTTTTCTTCTTCTCCAAGGTTATTGTAGTAGGGCAAATACTCTAAGCCATAAGGATATACAGGATAAGTCATAAGTCATATGGGTCAACAAAGGCAAGGCTTGGCCTTGCCTTTGACAGAGGTTGTAAATTTGACAACATTGACCTAGACACATGGGCACAGCTATTATTTAATTCAAGTACATCTCCTGAAAGCTCTACAGGGGACCACTGGCTAAAGCTGTTCTTTTCTGGCAAAGTCTTTGAAACAGGGCAGCACTGCAATTACTCTTTTAAAGGTAGTGTAAGGTGCAGCCAGACTGAAATTCACACTGAAGCTTGCAGTTGTGCAGAAACGAACCCAGAGACTTCATTTTAACATTATGATTGAGTTTATTCTGCACCAGTGAATACCATTACTCTAAGTATGCTTCCAAAATCCTGTTTATAGGAAAAACCATGGGGTGTTTTCAACTGAAAAGCTCTAATGGAGGAAAAGGAGCTGTAGCAGTCAAATAATGAAAAACCCAAATAGATATCTTGTTTATTCTTGTTATAATTGGTCCCCTGTAGTGTTGCTAATAAAATAAATGACAGCCAGAAAGCAAGTGAAAAAACAGAACATCCACTCTTTTCTTTGCAGCTGCTTTCAGGAGGCCCTAGGCTTGGATGATGAATTGTTGCTAAGTGAGAAAAGAGTTTTCCTTTAAAACACCAAGCCTTCCTTTAAGCTTTTATCTGATGTTCAGGCAGAAACGTTATGTGCAAGTTGTAAAGTAAAAAATACATGTAAAGCACTAATATGTTTGTAGATCAGCGGAAAAATTGGACAAATATGTAAATACCCTACCACTTATAACATGGAGCAATTTACTTCCCTGTCATGTTTCAGGGCTGCTACTGTGTGACTAGACTTATTAATTAACACAATGAATCAAATAGTGGGGATACCAGTAGAATTTCCTTCTACTTGAGAAATACCATATGTGCTTTTATCAAGACTTCTTCTATACATTTTTATATAAAGCTATGGAATAAAGGAATAAATAGAAATGAAATTGAATAAGGCACAAATTTTTCACCTTATATTCCTGGAAGCAACAAAAGAATGGTTAGGAGTCTTGGATTACTTCTGATGTCTTAAAATTCAGTAACTCTTTAGAAAAGTTACTGAAATAAGGCTTCATGCAAAGAAGGGAGTTTTTTAGAAAACTTGTTATGAGCTTAAACAATTGTTTGGCAAAATGAAAAATGAGTTGCTCAGACCATACATCCAGCAGACATTGACAAGTCTAATCTTTCTGATTATCACTTCAATAAATCTTAATTTTAGAAGAAAACTGCCATTTCAAAGTCTTCTTTTTAGCTAGCAGAACAATAAAGAGGATGATGGAATTCCTATTTCATCAATCACATTGCAGAACATATATCCAGCTCAAAAAGAATGTGTTCAGTAATATTTTTCCAATCCTGTTTCAGATGGATGAATCCTTTAAGGACATTTTTGTATCTTGTAATAATCTAATGGTTTGCCTATCGGTTCAATAATTCCTATCAACAACGATACCTTTCAGGCCAAGCCTTTTTCACTTGAACCTTTATGAAATTTTGTTTTTACTATTCCTAAAAAACCTCAGTGCTCTTAACAGTCTGATACATACCGTAAGTCATGCCTGGAAGCCTGTAGGTGAGACTACTGCTGTGCCTTAAATTCCTGCTTTCCTGAAACTTTCAGCCTAAGAACCAAGCCCAGTGTAACCACACTGCTAGAGTGACACGACCCTTATTTGCCTCATTTTGAGGGCAGCTGCCAATGTTTTTTCTTCAGCTTCTCACATACCACAGAAATGGGACAGCTTCTTATTTTCTTTCTGTGTTAAAAACCACTGAAAACAAACAAACAAAAAAGCCCCCATGAAAAATTCATGGAAGAGTTTACACAAAAATACAAGCCTTACAGTACTAGAAATTTTTCAGTGTGAATAGGTTCTGATTGTTTCCCCGGTCTGAGTCCTTATCTTAGTTGCATCATATATTTCATAGAATCATAGAATCACAGAATGCTTTGGATTGGAAGGGACCTTTACAGGTCATCTAGCCCAACCCCCTGCAAGAGCAGGGACATCTTTAACTAGATCAGGTTGCTCAGAGCCCCATCCAACCTGACCTTGAATGTTTCCAGGGATGGGGCCTCCACTGCCTCTCTGGGCAACCTGTTCCAGTGCCTCACCACCCTCATTGTAAAAAATTTCTTTCTTAAATCCAGTCTAAATCTGCCCTCCCTTAGTTTAAAACCATTGCTCCTTGTCCTGTCACAACAGGCCTTGCTAAAAAGTCTGACCCCATCTTTCCTATAGGCCCCCTTTAAGTACTGGAAGGCTGCTATAAGGTCTCCCCGCAGCCTTCTCTTCTCCAGGCTGAACAACCCCAACTCTCTCAGCCTGTCCTTGTAGGAGAGGTGCTTCAGCCCTCGGATCATTTTCATGTCCCTCCTCTGGACCTGCTCCAACAGGTCCATGTCTTCTTGTGCTGAGGGCTCCAGAGCTGGAGGCAGTACTCCAGGGGAGGTCTCACCAGAGCAGAGTAGAGGGGCAGAATCACCTCCTTATATTTGGGCATTAGCAGGTAGAAATGTATGACTTGAATCTTTGAAGGAGCTGTATCTTGTGAGCATTTGGTGAAGAAAAAATGAAGACAATCAAGGCATCTTCATGGCACTTAAAGTGACACCGTTACCAGATCTGATTACCAAAATGTCAGCCAATGACTTGGCTCAAAATAATGCGTTTTCTTTCTTCTGTTCCCTGTGATTATTTTAATGCTAATATTCTGCTATACATTAAACTAGCTTACTGATAAATATTACCTTGATATCAAGATTGCTTATATTCTCCCCTTGCTTTCCTAATATCTAACAGACGTTAACCTTACAAGGGATTTTATGAATACTCTGGGGGAACTGACCCTCTGAAATGGGATTGACCATGTAAAAAGTATGGTTGTAGCAGAACTGTACTTTTAGATTACTCTTATTGTTGTCTGAAACTGCTCTTTATGAGCTATTCCATTATCAGGTTTAAGACTAGAAAATAAAATTTCTTAGTCATTAGTAGAAATATGGAAATCAGCTTTGGCTTGCATCCAAGTTGACAGGTTAATAAATATTAAAAGCTAAAGAGAAAAATTGGAATTCTTGACTCAGTTAATTCTAAATGATATAGCACCTTTTACACCCTGGTTTTATACTGTGCCTTGGGAAATACTCATATGAAATATTATGTGGGATTATTTTGTACTGTCATCTTTAAAATACACTGGTTTATGACATATTATGTCCATGGAAAACTATAATAGCCATGAGTCAGAGTATTATTTAAGGATATAGTTCACTTCTGATGGCACACTTAATTTCAGTGTTACTATTTTGGATGTAAATTTTTTTTTATTTAAAATTAGGCATATGCATTTTGTAACAAATAAATGCAAAAAGCATTTATATTTAGGTTTAATTGTAAACCGAAGAGTCAAAGCTAATCTTTTTTTATAAGCAACAGAATACCGCATTAATCCCAGTAGCTGATGTATAATGTAAGAAACCCTTAATAATGGAAATGAAAATAAATAAATGTCCAGCTTGCAGGCTTAGGGGAGGAGGTTGATAAATCTCAGTGCAAATGCATTGAACTTGGTACAGAGCTATACCTTAGAGACCGTACCACTGAAAAGGTATAAGCAAGATTTCATAGTGTTCTTATTGCAGTTCTTCAAGAGTGCAAATCAGAAGGGAATTTTTAAGTCTTCTGATAGTTTGAAAGTTCTTCTTCAATTTCTTTTAAATGTTCTTATCTGCATTTTCACATTAGGTTTCCTGAATAATTTTTTCTCTGTAACATTTGACTATATGCTGCTTGTTTAATCTATTTATTTGCTTTATAAACCTAAGAAAATAAAACATCCTTCTCATTTCCTCTTTTTATCTTCTCTAATACTCAACTCTCTCTGTATTTCTCTGCAGTATGGTACTTATGCATACAATTTGCAACTGGGTTTTTTTCTATACAAACAGCTCATGATTAATATAAACGAGCTCAGATTGATTCAGATACAATAGGGGCTGAAGAGTGATGGCTGATGCAAACAGGAAGGGTGATTAGTACTGTTCTTGCTTCATGATGAATTACACTATATCATGCATTAAAGCAATGAATTGTCCTTCAGGATATCAAAAACATTAGTAAATAACATGGTGGCAAATATAAAGTCTTTTATCTGATGGGAACAGTATACCTCACAGAGGATGGTAAGGCTGGAGGAGCATCAGCAGGATTGTCAATGGGATTTTTGGAAGCTGGCTGTGTGGAGCAGAGCAGCTGCTTGGTCTATGAAACATACTGCCTGAAGTAAACCTTTCACAGTGAGCTCTCTTGCTGCCTCTTTTTGAACAGTTACATTTTAATCATCATCATCATCACCACCTTCCTTAGAGGAGTGAAGGTCAAATCAAGTCAATCAAGGGTGGAGGCTGGAAAAAAGGGGCTTGTTGGGTTTATGTGGCAAGGTTTTGGTAGTGGAGGAGCTACAGGGGTGGCTTCTTGACAAGCTGCTAGAAGCTTCCCCTATGTCCAATAGAGCCAATGGCAGCTGGCTCCAAGGTGGACCCGCCACTGGCCAAGGCCGAGCCCATCAGTGACGGTGGTAGCAACTCTGTGATAACGTATTTAAGAAGGGGATAAAGTTGTTGCGCAACAGCAACAGCAGTCAGAAGAGAGGAGTGAGAATGTGTGAGAGGAACAACTCTGCAGACACCCAGGTCAGTGAAGAAGGAGAGGGAGGACATGCTTCAGGCTCCGCAGCAGAGATTCCCCTGCAGCCTGTCGTGAAGACCATGGTGAGGCAGGCTGTCCCCCTGCAGCCCATGGAGGTTAACGGTGCAGCAGATATCCACCTGCAGCCCTTGGAGGACCCCACACTGGAGCAGGTGGCTGCCTGAAGGAGGCTGTGACCCCGTGGAAAGCCAGTGCTGGAGCAGGCTCCTGGCAGGACCTGTGGACCCGTGCAGAGAGGAGCCCACGCTGGAGCAGGTTTGCTGGCAGGACTTGTGACCCTGTGGGGGACCCATGCTGGAGCAGTCTGTTCCTGAAGGACTGCACCTTGTGGAAGGCACCCACGCTGGAGCAGTTCATGAAGAACTGCAGCCCGTGGGAAGGGCCCACGTTGGAGAAGTTAATGGAGAACTGTCTCCTGTGGGAGGGACCCCACGCTGGAGCAGGGGAAGAGTGTGAGGAGTCCTCCCCCGGAGGAGGAGGGAGTGGCAGAGACAACGTGTGGTGAACTGACCACAACCTCCATTCCCCACCCCCCTGCGCTGCTGGAGGGGAGGAGGTAGAGAATTCGGGAGTGAAGTTGAGCCCAGGAAGAACAGAGGGGTGGGAGGAAGGTGTTTTAAGATTTTGTTTTATTTCCCATTACCCTACTCTGATTTGATTCATAATAAATTAAACTCATTTCCCTAAGTCAAGTCTGTTTTGCTCATGACAGTAATTGGTGAGTGATCTCTTCCTGTCCTTCTCTCGACCCATGAGCCTTTCGTTATATTTTCTCTGAGTATGTCCAGCTGAGGAGGGGAGTGATAGAGCAGCTTGGTGGGCACCTGGCCTCCAGCCGGGGTCAACCCACCACAAGGAGTGATTGTCTGGTGCCAGTCGCACAGATGAAGCAGCAGAGATCTTTCAGAGCAGTGACCCACACTTCAGACTCAGCCTCTGAAGAGCCAGCATCTCCCCTGTTTGACAGTCCTGATGCTCTTGTTCTCCATCCTTCAAGCCCGATATACTTCAGTGGTAAATGTTTCTGAAGACACAGCATACACACCCTCTTTTTTACAGTAATACTTACAGGAGAATGTGCTTTGGAGGCCACTGTATCACTAACCATTGAATTTTTCAGTACTACGTTCATGATAGGTAGCAAAACATGTCTGTAAACGAAACACACCATGAACACCTCTCCGACTTCAGGCCAGCTGTCAGGTTATGGGTCACATCCTGACAACTAAACTAACATTTCAGAACAGGCAGACTGCATCTACGCTACCTGGTGGTACTGTTCCCTGGCCTGAGTTAAATCCAGTACCCTGTCAGGGCCTGAGAGGGTGCTGAACCAAAGCTGCACCTTGGACCTTACTGGCAGCGTGACAGACAGCACTAACACGTGCTAGTCCACAAGCCCTGGCCCGTTTGGTTTGTAAACATAGTTTTCCACTCCTATGTCTGTTGTCCTGTCTTAAATAACAATTTCTTCATATGCAAGACTGCTTTTTTTCAGTATTTAGCAAAATGGACTATGCTACTACTGCAGCTAATATTTATTTTTATATTAGCCTGTAATGGAAATATTTCTTTGGCATTATTTTAGTAAATTTCCTTTATATGAATATATCACACTGCTTGAATATCACAAATTACGTTTGTATTTATGAATAGCTTGTGGGCCAATTTAATTGGCAAAAACGCCCTCCAGCACAAATACAAGAAAATAATAGAATAAACAAAGCTTTCACCTTTAGCTGCTGTTTCCAGTGATCTGGTGGGCTGATGACAGGAAAAATACTTGTGTTGTTACCTCACAGTCAATCAGACACCTCCTGGGTCTTAATCAGGAGTTCTAATTGTATCTTTCTTAGCTTTATGAAGAGTTCAAGCACCTTCACTTTTATTTATACACGCTATGATGGACCTGTTCGCTGGTAGGTGTTCAGAACTATGCCAGAAATTTAAGTTCACATGCAAATGTAGGGAAGTAAGACTTCCGATAATGAGGAACATAAAACATGGTTATAAGTGCACAATTTTCACTTTGCATAAAAATAATACCCAACACCCATCAACAATTTTAAAGCTCTCTCCATTATTCCATCTGAACAGATAATTTACTTTGGTGTTAGGCTATTTTTTGCCCAATCAAAACTAATCATCCTGATCAACTCTAATGACATAATGTTTGAAATAGGATTATTTTGCTTGATCTGCTCCAGGGCATTAAAAATTATATTTCCTTCCAGGCTAGACTACATTAGTTCTTGTTCACTTGCTTAATTTCAAGGGAAACTTTAAGGAAACAGGCACTAATTCTCTTTTAATTGGAATGCCAATACTTTCAGCTCTGAAGTACTTCAACACTTCAGCTTTCAGCAGTAATTTTCAACTTTTCATAATGACTTTTTGTGTTTAAGACAGATAATGATTTCTTTTTCTTATAATTGTTGTGTCTTTAACAGAGGTTTTTTTGTGGAAAAAAATACTTTCAGAAATTTTTGAAATGTCATTGAGTGATGCTTTCAAAATTCTAAATTGTCTCTAAAAAATCTGATTTGTCATATGCATACCAAGAACAGAAAGAATGACAAAAATTACCATTCTGAATCCTAGCAATGCACCATCTACTGCAATACTTGTCCAACAGCTACCAGATGCGGAGAAGTTTTTTAAATCTTACGTTTAGTATTCAAGCTCCTTTCTTCATTACAGACTTCCTTTAAGACTGAGGAATCCAGGGTTGGTCCTGACTTTCCTCCTCTGCTTTGAAGTCATTTACTTTTTATCTGTCTTGCCTGAGACAGCTGCTTCATTTCACTGATAGATGTTATGTCACCTTACAGCTATCTTGGGCTTCTTGCACTTTATGAGGGCTGTTTTCCTCTACATATTTTCATTTCAACTCTTGTCTTCTTATATAAATGATGAGCTCTTTAAAAACATATTACTGTAATCTATTGGCACAGATCAAGGAGTGTCTGCAATCCACAAATGAAACTGGTGTGTGGGTTGTGGTTATCTCAACTCTATTCTATTCTAGACACCAGAATCATAAACTTTGACATTTCACAGAGGAAATGAAACGGTCTTATATTTTATCTGGCATAACTATACCCTCATTTGTTTCAATTGCCTCAAATTACAGTGGCAATATATACTGTTAGTAACAAGACCAGTTATATCAAAGATAATAATAAAAATATGTTTGTTTCAGACTGAACTGAATTTTCAATTTGGTTGCTTTCCAAAATAGAGCAGTAGTCAAAGCAGTATATTAATCTGCACAATTTAAGCTTTAATGGGCTAGGAAACATGCTTTTACATTAATATGATTTAAACCTAAAGTACAGCAGTTCTATTAAAAATAAATCAGCTTCTGCATGCATGTCTGAATAACCAGGGTTTTTACGACTTGTATTGCTTTTTCTGTTCTCTAAAAGGAGGAGACAACCCTGAAGGGATTGACATGGGGACTGCAAGCTGCAGTGAATAATGAAAAACATACCTAACAGCTGAGGTGATCTGATTATCTTTAACACGCTTAGTCTCTCAAAAAATATACAAGCAAACTACATTAATCTGTGGGATTTGTCATTTTTTCCACCCATTGTGTTGTTATTTAATGCCTCATTCAAGCACAACATCCAAGACCAGTGTAGGAGTCAGCCGACACTGGCCACGCTCAGTGAGAGTACATTTTTCCTGGGCTGTTTCTGTGTGAGTATCTTCCGTATCAAAAGGCTTTGATACACAGCCTTTATCTTCTTGTATGTTGCTCTCTCCTTGCCCAAGATCCAGTATGAACCAGCTGGTTTGCTCTGTCTGTGGTAGTTAGAGGCTCTTTTCTTTATGTGGGAGGATGAAAGCTTTTCCAAGGGCTGTGGCAGAAAACTGAAGAGGGGAGATCACATCAGCCATGTTGCCAAAGTCTTTGGTGACAGGGAAGAGCGTAAAGGAGAACAGCAGGAGGGAGGAGAGCAAATATGAACTTCGACACTAGAGTCTCATTTTGGAAACATTATAAATTTCCATGATCTTTTTTTCTGATATGGCTTTTGTGAAGATAGATACACATGGGAAAATTGCTAGTATGGTGAATAGTGCAAAGCAGTAAAAAAACAGTGAGACTTGGCTTCCAGGAATCAATGGAAAAAAAGGGTTGGAAGCTTATCTGAATTTGGCACTGATTGTTAACTGCATGTATCAGAGAAACTAAAGAAACATTGAACTTCACTGTATGAACAAAAAATCTAGTCTTTATTAACTTAACTATGTGGGAAATTGGACCCATGGTTTTTACAACAGTAAAATGCTGATGCTGGTGGTATAGTAGTATGGTTTTGATTTCTTATTTGAAGGTTATTTTTCTGTTTCAGTATTAAATAATTTCTTTATATAATGTATTTTATGTATTAATATGAAGATCATAAGCATAGATATATGTTTTATTAAAACAGCTTTTATTAAGTTGTAAATTATATTTAATTTTTTTTATTTCATACAGACTTCATAAAAGTTGCAGTTTTATAATGCTTTGCCTTTACTGAATCTATAGTACTTCTCTTCCACTTAAGAGTGTGATGAATATAGCTTCACTGTGGCCTGAAGTATACTTAAGTAGACTCTAAGTGGATATGACAAGCTCTAAAAACTCAGTAAGTACACTGAACTTTATAAACAGGAACATTATAAAACTCTACAGAAAAAAAAGATGTTAAGACAACAATGCTAAGGTTATAAAGCCAAGTGTTTGAAAGTAAAGACACTCCAGTGTGCAGCAGAATTTATCACCCCTTCTGCTGTTAGTCATTTATTAAGCGATTGAGTAGTCCCCTTTTCTAACAAGAGCTGTGCTTCTGTGAGCAGTGATGTTGTGACCTATTGCTTGAGCAGTCTCTGGAAATAAAAATAATTAGCAATAAATCGAACACAATTCAGTCATGTCCACTGTTAATATTCATTCTTGAAGTTTAGCTGATCCCTCAGCTAACGAGACAGTGCTTTTGCCCCTGAATTAAGTACTATTTTAAACAGGAGAAGAAAGAAAACAGGTTCAGGTAATGAGTATTCAGTAATTAAGGGACTATCCTAATTCATGAATGACATTTGAATGTAGATCTGAAGCTTTGTACCAAGAGCAGGCGAACACTCTGGGAGAAGAAATTGTTCACAAAGTGTTCAGTACTAGTGACTAATGAAAGATAAATGTTATGTTCAGGACATTTAAAATCTTCAAAAATTCTTATGAATATTGTTTTTGTAGTATTTAATCTCTAAGTCTAACAGATAACCTTTTCATCTTCAGAAACACTAAATCAGTAGGAGCTCCCTTGCCTAGGAACTGGCACTAAAATTGTTCAGAAACAGTAAACGCTGCAGTAATTGTAACTATAGCTATATGAATAAAAGACCTTAGGTGCACAAAAAGATAGGATTTCTGAGTTACTTTCTGGCCACTCAAATACTCTGAGCATCTTGAGGCGATAAAAGCACACATAAACCCAGTTGTTTGGTCTCCAGCACAGTTGGACTAAGCACTGGGGAAGGAGTCTAGCTGGGACATATTTCTGATTAGGTCATTTAATAGGAAATGCTAGAGGTAGCTTAAAGCTATGTTTATTGTCCTTCAAATCCTGTTTCTTCACTCCTGGCATGGATTACAGCTTGACCATACTGGAAGAGTTGAGACTTCTTGTTTATCATGTTTTATTTATATGACTTATGTCCCTACCCTGGAAACTCTTGCTTCTAAGACAAAGAAGGTATGGCCTAGTAGCCAATTTCTTCTTAATGACTCTGTGTGGTAAATGCCAACTCTTTTAAGTATTACATGTAAGCTAATGTGGAGAAATAAGTAAGCAGTTTAGGACTTTCATAGGTGAAAACATGGAAAGGGCTTACTCAGAAAACCAAACAAACCTGAATTTTATTTTGTAATACATGTGAATACAGAAATTATTTAGACTGAGAGGATGCTCTCTAATGAAGCCTCATTAGCAGTGTATTATATAGCCATATTGAGGATCCAGTCCTACAAGAGACTGAGCACTTTGACAGTGATAATTATTCTGCATTTTCTCTGGCTCAGGCCAATTGTTTTCTTAGGCAGTAATTAATGAAAGGTCTATTTAGGAATCATGAGCTTTTAATATAACAATGAGTAGGTATTGCACCTTAGGGTATAGCACAGATGCCTAAAAGTAATTTGCTTTAACAGACAGCACCTAGTCTCAATTCAGAACATTTCAAAGAGAGTTGCATTTTAGCCTGTGCTTCTCAGTGCTAGTTACACTTTAAGAGGCTGCCAAACAAGTACAATGCCTCCTACTGACATCAATGAGTTTTGGATTATGACTATTTGATTAGCAGTTATTCACTTTATCTGAGTTTGGAGCATGAAATGATGGTTCAACATAACACAGCAATCTAATTTCTTAAAAGCTCAGCACATATAGCATTAGTCATGTAAAATTTATATGGAAAGATTTTTTTGTTTGTTTGTGGCAGGATAATTTCCTGCAGCCTAGATTTCTTTGTCTCTTGGAATATACTAATGCTATCCAGTTAATTTTTGTCATTAAACCCTGAAGCATTTACTAAAAGGAAAAAATTGTAATTCTATCGCTTACACAGAATTGAAAATTTGCTAACCTAAGATTAGGTAGAACACATTAGCATGTGCACAAGTGCTTAATTACATTAGTGATGCAAATGTTTTGCGAGATTATGGTTTTGTAAACAAAATGATCTTGTTATTATAGAGAATTTGTGATAACTGCAATGTGAAGAAGGCTCAGAGGCTATGAGAAATAAGGCACACTACCATGTTTAGTGCCTAAAACAAGGGTTTCTTTAAAATCCATTGAATCCTCAAAACAATATTAAAAAATCACTGTTTAATTTTACATGGTAGATTCTGTAAAAATTCTATTCTGATTTTATTCTTGTTCTGTATGGATTACTTTAACTTTAGTGTAATGTAACTGGAGCAATTTTTTCCTAGCTAAGCTTCTGGATGTTCTAAATCCCCAACAATCGAAAACACATGTGAGTACAGACCTAATTTCACACCTCCAACACTAAAACTTGGAATACCTATTCATACATTTAATTTACAAAATATACGAAATATATTATGTGGCATGAAATATGCTGCAATGAATAGCTGGGATTCTTAGGAAACAGGGGATCATTTCACATTTACACCTGGCAGATGATAGCCTGCATCTTGAAAATTGGCACTTGCGTGTCTAAAATATTAATATTATTTTCTATCCATCTGAAGCTGTTTACTAAGTTTCTTACATTTGTATTTTAACGTTAAAGTGTTGATTATCATTTGCTATTAATAACACTTCTTTTTTTTGGGTGATATTTATTGAACATCATATTTTTGCTGAATTCTGTGGGAATCTTAGGTGGACAAAGACAACAGATTTGACTGTAAAATACTTCTATTGCTTAAATACAAAGTATTCTTCCTTGATTAGCAAATAAGAGAATCTGAACATAATACTTCTTTGATGACCTTCATAACTCAGCGTGGTTTTTGCCAGGGGCAGCCATCCCAGTCTTACCGCTATCAATACCCTTCTCTCAGGGTGCAGTGAGGGTCGGCTGCTCCCTAAGGGACAGGGAGCGACAGGGAGCCAGAAGCAAGTCATGGTGTGAGAGGCATTTATGCTGTGGAACATGTAGGAGAAAAAAAAAAAGAATATTATTTGTGTTGCAAAATCATGTTCACGGAAATTAGGATGCACTAAGATGCTGCTTGTGTAAGCCTCATTCTCCTTCCCTGTGTGAGCAGGTTGTGTGCTGAAGAAAGCCAAAGTATTATGTAAAAATAGTGTGTAATCAGTTAAGGCATCATAAGATTTTTACATAAAGAAGAAGAAAGCACATATTTAGCACTTCTCGAACATGAAACTGTGATTTTGAAAACTAACCCCCCATTGTTTACAGCAGAACTTAAAGTGTTATTTCCTTGTTTTCTTAAAGGGAAGACTTCATAGAACTACACGATCCTATTTTTCCTCGTTTGGCTTTGAGCTTTAAACCCGTGACCCATTTGTGCTGAGTTCCAGCATTTTAACCACATGCCAAGGGAAAGTTGGTATTTCACTGTATTTTGTAAGGAATATGTTAGCCAGAATATTTATATAAGCCAGAACCTTAATAGGTGCCTTTTATCGCTTTAAATCTAAATAAAATTATTTTTTTCTGAAAGAATAACAAGCCTGGGTTTGTGTCCAGAAACACTGTACAACCTCCAGCAGTTTGTGGAATCTCTGGTATAGTGTGTCATGAGGGGACCAATTCTGGAACATTTCCTGGGAAGGTGGCCAAAACTTTTCTGAGGAATCCAGCCACTGCAGGACAAACCATGATTTTAACCATGTTTAATAAATAAATAAACCCGCAGCTAAACATTAATGTAATTTCAAAACCTTTTCTTTTTTCCATGGATTTTCTCTCTGCTTTCTTGATTTTTGCCTGTTACATCAAAGAAGGTAGAAGACATAAAAAGGGCATAGAATATTTTACAATGGAAAAACAAAACCTTAAACTGCTCTCACTCCAAGTTGCCTTATGATATACGTTGGTATATGTAGATATAGATGCATATATACATACATACACACATGCACGCATGCAGTGCCAGATCCTCAGCTGATGGAAACAACAGTATTACTTATACCAACTTGATTTGTCACAGGAAGAGTATGTGTCTGGTAAGGACATATACAATGTCACAATTACAAATAATAAAAGTTAAACAATACTGTCCTATTTCTGTATTAAAATCTAAATATAAATGCATATATATGTACATGCAGACATATGTAAATATATATATATACACAAATATGCAAGAGACTGGTTTGCAGCTATCTGTATGTCTATCTGTCCATTTATCTATGTAATTTCAAACAATTTCTGTAATACCATGATGCTTTACTGCCATGAAACTCATTTCATATTCCATCAGTCCCTTTGAAAATGATGAAGTGAGATCATTTACCCTGTTCTTGTTAATGGGCTGGGCTTTTTATTCTTACTACAACAAAATGAGAGAATAGCTTGGCAAATTCATATCCATTACTACAACAGATGTACCACAGTGATACTAGTCAGATCATGTTTAATATTTGTGCTAATAAAGAAAAATATTCTGTCATTTGACAAAGTCTGAAATGAGAAAAGTTGGTGTATTTTCCTTCTGTTCTGCAAAGGCTCATGTTCTGACTGAAAGTAAGCCTGACCTCCAAATTTCATGTCTTTTTGTGAAAAATCCTGCAAAGTTCAAGGATGCTTAGGCCCATATGACTTTGTTTGGGACTTGTGTAAGTCTGAAGATATCTGCTTTTAGCATGAGGCTCTAATTAATAATACTTTGCAGGCATCCAAATGTCTCTAAAGCCTTCTGCAAAATTTAATTAATACTTATAACAACCTGGAGAGGTAGTCATGGGAGATAAAGGAATTCTTTCACATGAATTGAAATGCAGCTGGCCTTGGACTGGCATGTAGCAGCTGTTTAACAGGAGGTGGAAGCACAGTTTAAGGCTGGAGATGAGCTAAAAGCAAGAGGAAATTTCAGTAGTAAAGGTTCAAGGTTGGTTGAAGGGTGGACGTTATGGCGAATGCTCTGTTGACTATATCATGATTCCGTATGCCTGGCTTATGGTAGCTGTAGTCTGTAGTAGATTGATTAGAGAAATAGACACTTCACTAATGGATGCCTTCTATGTACTTAGATGGACAGATAATTAAACGAATCAGATGCAAACAAAATTATATTTTGATAAAAATGATGCGCCAAACGGTACTTCTGATTTCCCCAATGTGAGGAAAGCATCACAAATCAGAGCAGATCTATTCTATCAGTTTTGCAACAGTCTCTTGAGGATGCGTGGAGAAGCAGAAATAATATTTATTTAAAATAAAGCTGTCATTTTAGTTCTCAAATAATAAGATGTCAATATAAAGTCAAAATAAGGTAATCTCCTATTATAAAATTGCTATTGATAGAGGTATCTTAAGCATTTTGGAGGCCTTGTTTGCAGTAGTGACTGGAGGTCTTTGGGCAGGTAAATGTGTTTGCAGAGCAATTCTCCGTCATATGCACTTTGGAAGCGATGGGCATGTATGTTGGAGTTATCAGAGTAATTTCCGCATATAGAATAGTCCCTTTCCAGATTTTCTGGCAGTGAAAGGTTTCAAGAAAAGTGGCTTGTTATTATGAAAAGACAGTCAACAGCCACACAGTTTTATTGGGTTAGAGAATCTGCCTGTACGGTGTGGGGGACTCTTCTCCCACAGCGCTTGCTGGGGAACCGTAGGAGATTTACAATAGGCCCAGACCCATAGCCTGCACCTTTGGATGACTCTGGCTGTTGATGTGGCTTTATTAAAGCATCCATTGTAGTTCATTTTCATTAGTGCCATATTAAAGGCTTAGAAGCTAATACAACTCTCAATTTTCTGCTGTTGTAGTTCATACAATATTAATATATTAAATACCATTACTTTCAAATGACTTGTGATAAAGAGAGTCAGCAATATTCCCCTGGGTTAGTTCCTTCGTTTAAAGAGATATGCTTCTACTGCAGAGTTGTAGTGGCAATAGTATTTTGACAAACAGCTATAAAACAAGAAAAAGTCCTACTTTCCAGTATTAATCCATCAGGAAGCTTTTAGGGATTCATCTTGTCTGAAATATTCATAGGCAGCAAAATGTCCTGAATGCCCTACAGAATTTGTGCAGAGTCAGGCAGGTGATTGATAGTGAAGTTCTGTTCTGAGTCACTCACAGTATGTAATTCTATTTGTCTTGCCAAACACTAAAGAGCAAGCAACTCATAAAATGTAAAGGTAACAGGGCTTGTATTTTCCCCCATTTAAGAAAGAACCTGGTGTCTCCACTTCACTGTACTTCACTGAATGTAACAAATTTCCATTAAATCAAAGGAGAAAGGCACAGTGTTCCTAGTGGAGCACTTAGAAACTGTATTAGGCAGGTGTCATTTATTGTATCATATATATTTGTGTATATGATTTCAAAAAACTTCTCCACAATTTTACATCGTAAACTTCTGAGATAAATCAATAGATAGCTCTCTCACTTCATTTATAATGACATTGAAAATATATTGAAGATCCCACCATTCAGTCCTTAAGTAAAAAAATCCAGCAATCCCAATACTTCACAAAAATACCTTTAAGTCAGTAAATACTGTCTTAATTTACCTGCTTATACTATGACAAAGGAGGTAATAAAATACACACATCAGGTTTGGTTACATACTTTCGTTAAAATGCCACGTGGCTTTTTCTTTTTTAAGAAAATGCTGGTCATGTTTGCATGCCCTGTCATCAGTTTATTTCCATTCTTCTACTGTTCTGCAAACTTCTAAGGAAAGACATCTGGACTGGTACAAAAATATAAATTAAAGATGAAGTGGCAGCTTAAACTCTGCCTTTCATTGTTTTTCTCATTTTAAGCTACGCTATCAAAATGGTTGGACATTTTATATAGCTTTTATTTTTTGTTTTGGCCAGTGTCCATATAGCTGCTTTCTCAGTGGGCCTCAATTGATAACTGCAACCACTTTTCTTTCTGCTGAGTCCCGCTGCATCTCTGTGAAAACCTGTTTTGACAGAACTTGTACAATGTCCCGCTGCCAGGACACTGCTGGGAATAAAACCCAGCCATACCCAAAGGTGATGTACATGGTCTGTAGTTTCAGAGCTGGACATGCTCAGCACCATGCCGATTGGGAAGAAAGCTATTAATGCGATAATGTAAGCATTAAGCATCCCATGTAGCATCTTTTGCAGCCATCAAACATATTACAGCTCAATTGTCTGCCTTTTGCCGTATTTCACCAAACTGGGAAATTAATGAAATACTCGTAGAGATCCTCACTTGCTTCCCCAAGAATTGACAGCATTCCCCAAGAAAGTGGACTAGGTAACTTGTTGCTTTCCCTACCACTTTAACACTAATAAGGTTCCCAGTGACAAACAGCCGGTTTGTGTTTGATTTTACTATGTACCACCTGAATACAAGCTGTCGTGGTTTAACCCCCGTTGGCAACTAAGCACCACGCAGCCACTCACTCACCCTCCCCGCTCCCGGTGGGATGGGGGAAAGAATCTGAAAAGTGCAAGTAAGAAAACTCATGGGCTGAGATAAGAAGAGTTTAATAATGGAAATATAACAATAACATCAATAATAATAATAAATTGTAATGAAAAGGAAAATAACAAGAGAGGGAGAGAGAGAAGAACAAAATCCAGGGAAAAACAGAAAAAAAGAAGTGATGCAACCTCTCACCACCCACCAACCAACATCCAGCCAGTCCCGGAGCAGTGATTGCTGCCCCCCAGCCAACTCCCCCCAGTTTCTATACTGAGCCTGACGCCATATGGTATGGAATAGCCCTTTGGGCAGTTGGGGTCAGCTGTCCTGGCTGTGCCCCCTCCCAGCTTCTTGTGCCCCGGGCAGAGCATGGGAAGCTGAAAAGCCCTTGACTAGTGTAAGCACTGCTCAGCAACAACTAAAACATCAGTGTGTTATCAACATTATTCTCATCCTAAATCCAAACCACAGCACTATACCTGCTACTAAGAAGAAAATTAACTCTATCCCAGCCAAAACCAGGACACAAGCTGAGGAAAACTGAAACCCTACTCCAGTCTTCAGTAGGGAAAAAATATTTCCTGATCCTGGCTAGCAGTCTGCATGTCATGGATGCAATCCGGGAGACCCAGAGCTCAAATCGGTGGAAACTCGTTGGCCTTGTTAGTGGGAACAATAAATATCACTGCATTAAAAATGTGTCCCATGTTTTCTAAGCATGGGTGCTGTAGGGTGTGGGAATATGCATGCTCAGAGACTTCATTTTTATATTGACTCAGTAAATTGAGCTATTTCACCTCTTCTGAGCACAACTGACTCTGTGAAAGACTGCAGGATTTCCTAACTTGCTCTTAGGACTTGCAATGGTTGGTTTCCTTCTACTTCACACAAGGGCCATGTTGTGCAACTGGAACCGCATTTGTTCAAGACTGAAAATGCCTCTATACTGATACAAAGTAGGCATTTAAAAATGTGCTTACAGTTGAAAACTGATCATGTAATAAAGATAAATCCAGTTGTAGTTGGAAGAGAAGGAAAAGTAGAGAAGAAACGGAAGAAAAAAGAAAAAGCAATGAGGGGTTATCCACCCCATAAAGAGGGAAAGTCAGATTAGAGGCAGGAAGGAAAAAGGGGGAAAGTTAAGAACAGAGGAGTGCAGAACAACACAGAAAACAACTCTGTCTCTGTAAAACAATTATTTTTTATTCAGCAGCATCTTTCTGTTGCCCTACAATATTTGTGCTTGGACAGTGTTCATCTGTTAGCTTGTTTATTGAATAATACCCTGTTTTTTCAAAAAACATTGTTCCACTTGCATTTTTTTCACTGTTTGCCTACTTTTGCCTGTTAAATCAGATGAGTGGAGAAGAGCATGAGGCATTCTACTTTTATATAGAACAATTTTATCTGCTGGTAAAATTATGCATGGCACAAAATGGCTCATAGAATTGCCACAAATTATGCACCAATTCACCCTCCCGAATGTACTCTAGATGAACCAACAAATATACTATAAATTCAGAAGTGTCTCCACATGCAAGCCTGTATTTTTGCATTCTTATTTCTCTAAGCCTCATTGAAATCAGTAATGCAAGCATCCTCTTTCAATCAGCAGCAAAGACAATTGAAAAAATTACAAAAAACAACAAGCTGTAAAAGTAGGATTAGTGCCTTCTGGCAAGATATTAATGGTACTGATTATACTCATGTCTCAATAAAGAATCAGTGGGCCAGATCCTCAGCTTATATAAAGTGATGTCAGCAGAGCTGTGCTGCTTTAATATCCCAGGTGAAGATCACATTCTATTTAGCAAAAGCCATGTTGCATCCTTGGTTCCAGAATCTAATTACTGGGAAATGCTGTGGAAGAGCAGAAAAGTGTGTTACTTAATAGGTCTATGTCTGAGCAGATGAAGGTCTTACTGCGTGTCAGTACTCTAGAGTGCACTGTAGTTAAACTGAAGGATACCTGTGAAAGGTACAGTTGGCCAAAAATAAGTCAGCTGCTTCTCTGCTGAAAATATGAAAATAGAAAGAGGGATAAAACTGACACTCAGTATTGCCTGGATTCTGGGTCCCACCATGAAGCCCATGTAACTTCTCTGGGATCAGGCTGATGGTTGAAACTCTGGTTAATTCCAGTGTGGCTGGTACCACTGTGCAATAAGGTCAACAGAGAAACTCAGGCTGTGATTTCTGTGCTCTGGGCAAGTGTAAAGGAAGGTAGAGTAAACGCCTTTTGAAGCCGTTTTTGTGGGCAAAACTGAATGGTAAAAAGGTTAATTATTTACACTGTCTGCCAGCAGTATAAGAACAGCGTGTGTTCAGAACGGGAGTCAGACTCCTGCTGAGGAGTACGATCAAGATAAAACAAATGCCAAGAGACTGATAAAACAATGCAAATGACAATACTTGCCTAGCTTGGTAGAGCAGATGGAACAGGATAGACATACTAATAAGGTGAGGTCATTCTATGAGGATGTCACTGTATGGAGGCAGGAATATTAACAACAACAAAGCTCGATAAGGGACAAAAATGGAATTATCACATGAAGAGAATACACATTTGCACAGAATGTAGTTATAGATAGATGGTGAGATATTTTGACGAGTGCTTTAATGAAGAGCTCAGTAAAGGTGAACAACCATTGGTTGAGCTCACTGTTGAGGAACCAAATTTTGACAAGTTCCAAGAGGCATCAGGAATGTTCAAACAGCAAAGCTTCTGGTATCAACCCACTGAATTCCACTGAAGTATTAAACACACAAAGGGAGAAGTCAAACAAACTCTCTATGAATTAATTTCATTTATTTGGAGGTTTGAAAAGAAACCAGAGGACTTTTCAAAAAGAAGTGGCTATATACCCAGTTTTGAAAAAGGAAGATAAAACGGAAGAAGTGTGAAAGTCTTCTGTTCCTGTTTATGCCTGTAACAGCCTATCTCCATCACACTGACTGATTCTTCCTAGAAAGGAAATATAAGTCTGATCATTGTAGAATCAATGAATTCCAGCAGAATATGTTCAAATTTAGCTACTACTTGAGAAAAGTAAGGGATATAACCAGAATATACACATATTTTCATATCATTTTCAGAAACAGGTAATAAGGTCCCATGCAATGACTTGTGAGATACAAAAAAATAATTTAGAAACTCTTAATAAAGTGATTACATTGCCTTGGTTCTGTATCTTTGGCTCAAAAAAGCTGCAAAAGCAAGGAATAGCATTTCTGTTTTGTTTGATGTCTGGTTGTCAGATTTTGGACAAGCCTAAATAGATAGTCATAATCCCCAATTTCAGTACTGAGATAATTTGCTATCTAGGACCATTAATTACTAATAAAAGTTGGTGAGGGAGGAAGTTTAGGCATGGACAAAGAACTCGAATTCTTCTCTTCTTTGCCTGTGGAGAATTATAGCTCTATTTAGCTACTACGAAAGACCCTGTTTCAGTTGTACCAGGCCAGGAGTTCCACATGAACATGAACTTGGTCACTTCGCCAAGTACAGACAGGTACGTGAAAAAAAGGGACTTGATTTTTTGTGTCCACTAAGGCAATATAGGGAGACAAAGTTCTAATGAGAAGTGATAGGAAGTCTATGCAAATCCACACATGGCCAAAAAAGCAGAATCCAGCTCAGCTGGAATAATGAAGAGAGATTAGATAAGTGCCTTTAGGAAGGCCCTTATGATGGTATTTGAGCCTGTGTCCATTGAAGAGAAGGATGGAGGGCAGTGCCATATCTAAAAGCAGCAAATATGAATGACCAACAATAAGAAAAATATCCCAATATATTCCAGAAGAAGATAGGGTCAGTCTGTGAGAGAGATCATGTAAGGCCTACAGAGCCAGGTCCACAGCGAGACGTGAATTTCAGCAGGCCTCAGGAATGGTAAATAAATTTTCTCTACATGTGCCTCCAACACTAGGAACTGAAGGTCAGGCTGATGAGGGGGCTGCGACAAATGCCCTGACTCATATGGGAAGTCTTCTCTGGTAAGGGAACTTTCTTGAGACAGTAAATAAATGTGAGTGTAGTGGCTAAACACAGAACAGCTGATCTTAGCAAAAATCTCAAATTGACTGAAATTTTGCTCACTGCTTATCCATGACTTTTTGTCCTCAGATATTGTTTGGAAGTATATTTTGGTACTGCCTAATCAACTGACACTCATATGCGTATCCTTGTGCAATATTTCTGCCTTTGTTCTGTTACCATAACCATCATCACCCCTATCCCCTACCTCTCTTACAATACTTTTTCAGTGGAGATCTACATATCACACATATACTTTTGCAGAACTTATTATCCCTTATATTTAAAAAGAAAACGTAGTCTCTCATTTCTCTTTTTGAACAGCTGCTTTTCTTTTCTGACAATGGCTGATACAGAACAAAGATTCCCTTCTCACAGAGGTTTTTTTTTGCTTACCACATTATCCACAGATTCCCTGTTTTTCACCTTAGGTATTTTAAAAGGCAGAAACTGAACTGGGTTTGATGCATTTCATTTCATCTGAGAAATAAAAGAAATACAGGGTTGAAAGCTTAGAGATGGACAAAGGGTTATTGGAATCTATGACTCCTCTTACAGCTTTGTCTTCGGTAAGGCTTTCCTCTTAATATTAAAAGCTGATCATTCAGTAAAAAGTATAGCAGAGAAAAAATACTCAAAAGTCACTTTTGCTATATGCAATGAATATTATAACTCTAAGATGTGCTATCATTTGATAAACCTATGTGGAGGATCATTTTATAAACCTATGTGGAGGACTATTTTGACTGCTTTGATATATACAATTTGACAAATAGATATGTTTATGTCTCTGCGTATACAACTGGATTACAGAGTATAATTTATATAAAAAAAGAAATACACTCACTTGCCAGATACAGGGGCTTCTTCTCCCACTTAAAAGTTACTGCTTGTTTTAACCCTGTGGAGCTATTTACTTTGAAATTGTAACAAATAGAAATAAAACTTTTTCTGATCCTGATAACTTGCACTTTGTGTTTGGTGTCTGACAAGTCCCTTTCCGATAGTTTTTCTTGATGTTATTCTGCCTCCAAATACAGATATTGTTACAATTTTGGTCTGATTTACAAGAGTTTAGGAATGCATTTTCATTTCCTTCCCAGGGGGCATTGTTATCCTTTAGCAACTCTATTGTCTGGTGTAGCAGAAGGAAGCTTACCACTTTGATGTGGATTCCTTTTCAAACAACGCAGAGTATTAAACTAGTGATCCAGAGTTGCAAAGAGTCAAAAACAAACAGTGCCATTTCAAAGAGCATTCATGAATTCAGCTTCAGGAAAAAAAATTAATACGGCCAAAGGATAGAATAGCAACATTAAATTTTATCTTTTGATGGGTCACTTAAAAAGTAGCTATATGAATGGCAGCATAACTGAGAGCATATTATCCTTATAATTGAAATGTAATTCACCTGGTAAAAAAAATATATTTTCTTAAAATTCACACAAAATTATCTATTTCAGTTTAAATTTGAAAGAGAAAGATGACAAGTTAATGGGAGCTACAATAACACTTTGCTTGAGACTTAATTAGTGGGAGCCATCAGACCTTTCATTTTGCATGTTATTAATCTTTTTCTCCTGAAGTTGTTTTAGCAAATCACATTTCATGATTTTCCGCTTGTGTTTGGCAGCTGAATCCAAATTCTCTGGGATGAAATTGGTTGCTCTGGTTTACTCTCATGTGTGGATGAAAAGTTAAATCACACCCAGTTACCACCTACTTTGGCACAATTGTATATGAGCAGAAAGACCAGACTTAGTATAACTACCAACTAAGAATGAAATGAATTATTTCTAGAAGGATACATCTTGGCACCATCACATTGTTTGGCATTGCTTGGATTCAGTAGTAAAGCTTAACTTCTGGGGATGCATACACTTCAGCTAGAAAAAAAGAACCATGTAATTTTCTATGTATAGTGTAGAAACCTGCTTCTGAAAAGCTTCATTGGAAATATGCAAGTGTTAGACATGAAACCTGGCTGAATGGTCAGGCCGAGGGAGGCCAGTGTTTAGTGGTGTACCATGGGGATTGATACTGGGACCAATGCTGTTTGACATCTTCATTAATGATCTGGAGGATGGGACAGAATGCACCCTCAGCAAGTTAGCAGAAGATACACAACTGGGAGGAGTGGCTGATGCAGCAGAGGGTTGTGCTGCCATCCAGAGGGACCTGAGCAGACTGGAAAACTGGGCCTCTTGAAGTTCAACAAAGAGAAATTCAAATTCCTGCATCTGGTGAGAAATGTGTACCACTGCATGCTGGGGCCACCCAGCTGGAAAGCAGCTCTGTAGAGAAGGACCTTGGGGTCATGGTGGACAATAAACTGCCCATGAGCCAGCAGTGCACCCTCATGGCAAAGAAGGCCAACAGCATCCTGGGCTGCATTAGCAGGAGTGTTGCCAGTAGGTCGAGGGAGGTGATCCTTCCCCTCTGCTCAACACTGGCAAGGGCACACCTGGAGTGCTTGTTCCTGTTCTGGGTTCCCCGGTACAAGAGAGACATGGACATGCTGGAGAGAATCCAGCGAAGGGCCATGAAGATGATGAAAGGACTCGAGAACCTCTCCTGCGAGGAAAGGCTGAGAGAGCTGGGACTGTTAAGCCTAGAGAAGAGAAGGCTCAAGGGGGAGTGTTGTGCGGGATTGTTGATCTGCTTGAGGGTAGGCAGGCTCTGCAGAGGGACCTGGACAGGCTGGATCGATGGGCTGAGGTCAATTGTATGAGGTTCAACAAGGCCAAGTGCAAGGTCCTGCACTTGGGCCACAGCAACCCCATGCAACGCTACAGGCTTGGGGAAGAGTGGCTGGAAAGCTGCCAGGCAGAAAAGGACCTGGGGGTGTTGGTTGACAGCTGCCTGAATATGAGCCAGCAGTGTGCCCAGGTGGCCAAGAAAGCCAATGGCATCCTGGCTTGTATCAGAAATAGAGTGGCCAGCAGGACTAGGGAAGTGATCATGCCCCTGTACTCGGCACTGGTGAGGCCGCACCTTGAATACTGTGTTCAGTTTTGGGCCCCTCACTACAAGAAGGACACTGAGGTGCTGGAGCACCTTTGGACCTCTTTGGAGGTCCAAAGAAGGGCAAGGAAGCTGGTGAAGGGTCTGGAGCAGAAGTCTTATGAGGAGCGGCTGAGGGAACTGGGGTTGTTTGGTCTGGAGAAAAGGAGGCTGAGGGGAGACCTTATTGCTCTCTACAACTGCCTGAAAGGAGGTTGTAGAGAGGTGGAGGTCAGTCTCTTCTCCCAGGTAACAAGTGATAGGACAAGAGGAAATGGCCTCCAGTTGCACCAGGGGAGGTTTAGACTGGATATTAGGAAATTTTACTTCAGTGAAAGGGTTATCAAGCATTGGAACAGGCTGCCCAGGGAAGTGGTTGATTTTCTATCCCTGGAAGTATTTAAAAGATGTTTGGATGAGGTGCTTAGGGACATGGTATAGTGGTGGTCTTGGTAGTGTTAGGTTTACGGTTGGACTCGATGATCTTAAAGGTCTTTTCCAACGTAAATGATTCTGTGTGATTCTGTGTTTGAATGTGCAAAATAACTGGTGGGAGACAATGAAGAAGAGGGAGCCAGACTCTTCTCAGTAGTGCTCAGTGACAGGACAAGAAGCAATGGACACAAATTAAGAAACATGAAATTCCATCTGAACACAAGAAAAACTTTTTACTGTGAGAGTGGTCAAACACTGGAACAGTTTGCCCAGACAGACTGTGGAGAAGCCATCTGTGGAGATATTCAGAAGCTGTCTGGACATTGTCCTGGGCTACTTTTTCTAGCTGACTCTGCTTAGGGGTTTGGACTAGATGATCTCAAGAGGTCCCTTCAACCTAAATGGTTCTGTGTGATTCTCTGCAATTTGATGGCATATTAAGGATTTTGCATTGCACTATTCATTCAGTGCTATGGATCAGTAGTAACATTTGACTCAAAACTTAATCTTATCTTGTTAATACTTCTGGACACTTTCCTCATACTCTCAGTTGACATACTGTAGGTTTTACCAGCCAATTCAATGGAAGCCATTGGTAGAGAGTCAAAGCCAAAGGGAATCCTCTGTAGACAGCTAATCCTAAATCTCTGAAATCATGCCTCATGGCAGGGACAACAGACATGAGTTTTCTAAATGAATATACCTTAGAGCTGAACTGGTGGTGGCGTATCCCCTTAACCATAGGTGTAAGCATTGGGAACAAGCTGCAGATGTGACATTCCTGGCTGGGAAAGCAACAATTGAAATGCACATTAGATATAATGTTCTGTCTCTTGGCTGCTTAAACTCATGCCCATCTGTCAGTATGGCAGTATGCCGGTTAGCAGTGTTATATGCCAGTTTTTCAGGTCTTGGGCTAAACTGGAGATGCACTTAGGTGGGCAGCTTGAGCATGACACTAAACATAATCTCTTTTGCAGGAGTCACGGCTTGGATGATGGTACGAAGATGTCAATGCCTGCCTCTTCTTGTGATTTTACTTACTGACATATATGCCAAAGATGTGAAAGACAAGGAGAGAAAACTAAGAGTTTGGGAGCTGTAGCTGCCAGAAGGACAGTTTGCATTTTGTGGACAGTGTGAAAGATTCTTTAAGACTGCAAGCAATGTAAAATACAAGGTCCAGGAGCATACAGAATGTTTTCTTCAGAAGCTGAATGCAGAGGATATAATTTTATGAAAGGAATTCAGGAAACAATTTCAGCTACACATATTCCAGCCTAGCTCTCAGTGCCATTTTGTGCAGCTAAAAACTTAAGCTGCAGTACGACGAGTGGTATCAAGCTGTGATTATTACAAAAATATTTTGCTAGTCAGCTTTTTTGTTATCTCTTTATACAGATAAAATTCAACCTGCTCATGAACTGTTTGCTTGCTATTGATAGCATTTCAGTAGTGTGAAGTGTCCTTTAACAGAGAGAGTTTTGCTTCTTGGTATCAGCTCTGCTACAGTAAGGAAATTATGTTCTTAACATGTTTTACTAGAGATGAATTTAAAGTTTGGCACGAGCTTAACTGCTTTGTTGAACTGAACACTGTGAATATAATCTTCATAAATTGCTTGCATTAATCAAAAAGTGCTAATGAGTAAATAAGCTTCATTTTGGGAAAGGCTGCATTCATTTATTAAGTTAAATAAAAAACCTCTTCCCTCTGAGTGGCCCATGTAAAGAGGATGACAGATCACAGCCCAAATATTGAGGGGAGCTAAGAGCTCCTTATTAAATCTTTCCAACAGGTAGATCTCACCGGGAGGAGGTGGAGCTGCCTAATGCTCCATTATGTGTTGGGTGTTGGATATCTGTAGAGAAGCAGGACAAAACGGGATTTCAACCAGCAGCATAACTGTTGAACTTCATGGAACATTGTTTCTTCTGTAGTTTTTCTTTTTCACACTATGGGGCTATAGCTGAGAGTCTCAGACCTTTTCCATCATGATTAAATGGATCGTGTCCATTTGAGCCCATGCTCAAAACCTATTGTCTGGGACCACTGAAAAGAACAGACTTTATTTCGCTTGAGTTTGCCGGCATGCGAGCTCCATGGAAGCAGCTATCATCATGTTCTGCAAGGCTGAGACAATAGTATATGTGTCCACTGCTCTTCCATGTGGAAAAGAGCCCTGCTTACGTGGAGCTGGAGGAAAAGTAAAGAGAAAGCACCAGAGGTGCTTCTGGTGTTTGAATGGTTTTGCATCAAAAGGCTGAAGGTAGGAGACTGACAGTGAACTGTAACCATGGAGATGCCTAGCAGTTTTTAAGGTTAAAAAAAAAAGAAAAAAAGAAAAAAGTGTGTTTCTCTTTTAGGGAAATTGCTGCAGTGACAGTGTTATCCTGCTGGAGCTAATCCACCTTACACTCCTGTGCATGTGTGTATTCTCCATACGGGGTGCAGGAGCAGCTTGCATATACACTCTCTGAGCCCTTGTATAGTTGAGCCACTGTCAGTGTGGCTGACTTCCATGTGTGGGCATGAAGAACAGGAGCAGAGACGGCTCCATATGTGAATGGTGACATGATAGAGTTGTGCCACCAACGTGGGATTTCAGCTGGGGAGTGGGTTTAGTCCTCCTTCTCCATTAATCCCAGCCTCCCCATCCCTCATTTACACAGATCCAACTGATTGCAGCTTCAGTCTAGATTTGGCAGGTGGGTTCTGGGAATTGGAGAGGAGCTGCAGTACAGTAGTAAGGATGTAGATATTGTCAAGATTGCAGCAGGAGTGACAGACAGAAGCTATTGAGGAGGACAGACACCTTCAGCCCACCCCAGGAAAACTGTGTCTGAAAAAGAAGGAAATATTATGTTAATTTTCATTGCAATAGGAGGTGCCTGTCTGCTTGTCCATCTGCCTACATGTTGCTCTGACATTGCTCCAGTGAATGGTGAGAGGAATGCTTCCTATATTCAATACCTGAATTCTCACACCCACTCTCCCTATCCCCCAGTGCAGAAATACTCATGTTCCCATTTTATAGATATGAAAGCTGTGCTTTACACTGAAAAGTGAGATACTTGCAAAATCTGCAGCGAGAAATTTATTTTTGAACAAATTAAGCTCGTCAGGGAGTCCAGCGTTTATGATCTAAGCTGGGCAGTCCACTCAAATAAGTACTGATTTCCCAGAAATATTTGTAGTGAAATGAGTGGAGAGAGAAATAGAATTTCTGTCTGAATTGTTCATGATATTGCCACTCAAACTGTTATTGAACTGTTGCACTTGAGACTTACCAACAGATTTGACAGGAAATACTCTCCCGGAAATGATATGAGATCTTCATTCTTCCTGCCAGAACGTGAGTATTAAGTACATAAAAGTAAGCTTCAGCCTGTAGTTTTAAATAACTTTCACATTTATTTTTTGTCATTTATAACTCTTTGAGATGCAAATTTACTTCCTGTGATCAAACTTCTATTGTCTTTTATAGTAGTTTTCCCAAAATAAATCGAACCCTGCTGACCTTGACCAACACAAATTTTCATTAGAAACAGTTGAGATTTTTTTAATATAAAAAAAAATCTAAGCAAAATTTGTCCCTCAGTGTTTGAATGTATGACGTCTGCAACAGTTTTATAAATAGTAAACAGAATCACATGAAAAAAAAGTATTTCAAAAACAATAATGATGATTATGGAGATACAGTTTTAATCATGAGACTAGAAGTTGTTTATTTGTGCTCCTTTGAGATCATACAGTTCAGTTAAAACATTCTAAACGTGATATAGCAATAATTTAACACCACAAATGTGATAATTGTTTTTATTTTGTTCATGTTGAAAAGAAAAGGCTGATTTTTCTTTTACAGCAGTGACTGATCAATTTATCTTTTATTTAGTGCACAGTTCTCTGCTTAGTGTTTTTAGAAGCTGGGTTTAAAAATACTGTAAAATGTAAGTGAGACTAGGTGAGCCTTCAACTGTTGTATATGTCAACCCCAAAATAAAAAAACCCTAAAGTAAAAAAAAAAGTCAAACCATATTTCCAAAGGAACACCAGAGAGCCTTCTGTGGCAGTTGGCAGCTACATAAAGGCATTATTTTGCAGATATTATTGTTGATAGGTTTGATATATAGCATGGTTTGTCTGAGCCAATGGGATATTGTCCTCTTAACAAATCTCATCATGCCAGCAGTGTTGCTTCTATAGGATGGCTTATCAGCTCCAACCAGAGTCTGCTACACTTGCACTTGCCTTCATAGCCTGAGAGGAAAATAAATTGTTCCCAAGCAGTTAATAAGAAAGAATTATTGTGAGTGAGATGCATGACATTATGAGAAAGCATGGTGTTTTACTGACTAAATGTTTCTTTGCAACCGTCCCCATCTTTGCTCACTTGGCAACATTCCCTCTTTTCTTCCCCTCCCTCCTGCAAAAAAAACCCACCTCGGGTTCAGTGTAAATGAAATGAACATTTCATTTCTGGAACAGAGTCTCTTTAAACACTGTTACTGATGTGCTATTCTATTTCAAGAAGTGTACTTATGACATTTCTCCTGCATTTTAATATAGACATTGGAGCGGGCTGGAGAAGCATTCCAATGCTGTTGTGTTATGACAACATGCATCTTCATTTTTGCTATCTATGCAGTTATAAATGAGCATATACAAATATATTAAATAGCATGTGAATATTAGATCTGAATACAACTCTCCTTTTTCTGTGGGTTGGCGGAGGCCACTCCTGGAAAATTAGGGAGTTATAGTACTGAGGGTATGCAGTTTATGGGCCAAATGCTTCTCAGCTTACATATGTAAGTGGGTCCATTTAAATTAATGGAGCCACACAGTTAATAACTGTGAGTGGCATTTGGCCTTTTAGTCAATTCCTCACAACTGTTGTCTGGGAATCAAAAACAGTGGGGTCTTTGATAAACTGTAAGCTCATATGATGACTAATAAATACAAAGGGAAATGTAGGCACGTTGTCATACAGCTTTACTGTCTTTTATGGTGGTATATACATAAGGTCTTGATTAGCAAAGTAATTAAGCATACCTTTAGCTTTACATCTCTGGTGAAATCACATTTTGGGTAAGGAGAAGTGCAAATGTTTGCTTAACTGTGACTTTATCCAGAGTAAATAGGGAAATTAGATATCATATTTTTAACGGCATTTATACAGTTCTGGTTCTTCATAATTCAGCCACATACCCATTTGTTATCCCAGTGCTGTCATGCAGGGTGTCTCAGAAAGAACTAGAGAATTCTTATGCAGAAACCACATCTGAGGGAATTGTTCTCTATTTTATTGCTTTGAAATGGAAAGTGACTGTGAAGATCAAAGTACAAGAGAAAAACACTGATAAATACAACACTATTACAACTCCTAAATGTTCTGGACTTCCTTAGTATCTGTAATCTGTGGATCTCAAAACATTTTCAAATATTATTTAAACCTTTTAACATGTTTGTAGACATAGCTGTTCAGGTTTATAAGTAGATAATATTACAAGCAGAAATGATCACCTAGTCTGTGAGAGGCACTAAATGACAGAGCTGCCTGTGTTAGCAGGGGACTGACCAAGAAAGTACCATATAGTTCTGCATATTTTTGAGACCACACAGTCAATTTCTAACATACCTGGAAATTGAACTTGTACCCTTCTTGTCAGTATTCCGCTTCCTTTATCCTGGCTTTTGTCACGGTTAGATGTAGAGCTTGTCAAAACTCATGATGGAAATTTCAAAGATCGTGAATTCAAACTGATTTCATTGTTTTAATGCAAATCTGTACATCTTTTCTTTTTGTCAATCAATACTGGGTTTGTTAAGCCAATATGAATAAATGCAATCTTCCTAGGACATGCAGTCATTTCATTACAATATTTTGATAACCTATAGGCAAGTTTTGACATCTCTCTCAAATTCATCTCAACCAAAACTTTCCCTGACATCAATTTAACAGTACAAGAAGTTTCAGGTCCCTTTTCCAGTGAAGCAGCTTGCTATATGTATATGGATATGTATGTATAATATGGAAGCATTGCACCAAATGTGCATATGTTCACATACTTAGGAGTTTAGTTGAATCTTATCTGTTCTCATTGCCTTTAAGAAAAGAAATGATTAGGTGTCTAAGGTTTGCAGAAACAGTAATCACACAGTGCATCAAATCTGCATGTGTTGGTGAAAGCAGTCACAACAAAATGTATTATGCAGAACAACTAGTCGATTTGATTAATTCCTATTCAAAATAGAAAAAGAGTAGGAAGATTTATTTCTTTTTATTATTCTGCACTACTAAAGCAAGTAAGAAGAGAAGGGGATAAGGGATAAATTGAATTCAAATCGAGGTTGAGACAAGCAACATTCATAAATTCATATCCATGCTGCTCTCCCAGAGCTTCACAACTAATTGCATTGAATTTTTCTCTTGTTCTTATCTAGGCCATCCTCCATATGGCTCCATATGCCAGAGTTTTTTCACCTTGAATTGGTTCTTTGTGTTTTCTCCCCACCTACCCATAGCCTTTCTTAAAACTCGTATCTGAGAAACTTAGACTGCTCTTCCTTGTGCTATTAACAAAATATTAAAAATGATCTGCATTACCTTCTAAATAATTTTGTGGTTAAAATGCATGCTCAGTCATTTTGCAGCAATTTGCAGTCCAAGTCAGTATACATCAGCATATCTCTAATGAATTCTGCTCCATGCTGATTCTTGAGCATTGCCATGTCCAGTTCAGAACTTTGAAACAAAACGCACAGAGTAACTAGGAAATCAGCGACCTCCTGAGACTGTTTTCATGTAGAGAAACATCTGGTGCCCTAAGATAGAGTCACAGGCTTAAAAGCAGGTAAAAAACAATGTACACTTGTTAACCATGATGGGCCAGATGGACATTAAAAAAATTAATAAAAACTAACTCCATGTAGGTTTTTGAAAAAGAAAAAAAAGATAATTTCCTAAAATGGCTGAGAAGCAACTGACCTCTCAAACAGATAGAGATTTGCAAGTGGGAAAGAGGGAAGATAAGAGGAAAGACAGCGTTTTAAAAGGGCTGCGGCTCCACCAGCAAGAAGAGGTGAGGAAGCACTGTGGACTAGCATGGTCCCTCTCCGTTCCTACATTCTTGTTGGTATTATGAAGGGTGTGTGTATGCGTGCCTCTGTGTGTGTGTGTGCACACACACTCATGGGAATACAGTCCCTCTGCTCGCTGATCAAACTGCGATAGCCGTACATAAGGGAAATGGAAGGGCAAAAAACTCACCAAGCACTACATACAGTTGAATTAGATATTTTTTAAGGCAAAAGGCTAGCTCCTGGCTAAGCTAAATGACAATCCCTTGTCCTAGAGAAACAATTGCCTTTAGCAGACTCTACTAATAGTATGGCTGGTAGAATCAGCAGTACTAGTAGGCAGGCTTTTTCTTTATATCTCACTCTTAGGACTGGAACAATGTGACAACATTACTTTGATGTTCATAAAAATATAGTTTTTGTCTAATTGAGGTAGTCCGAACTTCCCTGGGGGGGGAAAAGATGCACTCAACCAAGCACAGGACATGGAATTCAAATCATCATTTGAATGCTGAAGAAACAAATCCAGATGAAAAGAAAACACTGTGTAAGTCCCTTGCATGTTTAGAGTTGTTATGTTAAAGTCTTAGCCAAATTGTCTTACCTGTGCTTAGTGTCAGTATCAATTAGGCTTAAAATTAAAAGTGTCCAAAATTATTTGGACACATTAAACAGGGGACACATTATATGGATGCAGCTGATGAAAGTATATTCCAGTGGAGTGAATCTGCATTGCGAGGCTGTACAGTTTTCCAGGAAGAGGCTGAACTGCAGGATGTATCAAAAGTAGAAGAAGGACAGGTCTGGCTTTCATTCCCTAGTGGAAGAGGGGATACTGTGAGGGCAAGTCTCAAAACTGATTCTAGCTCCCTGGAGATCATCAGTCCCCATCAGCACATAGACAAATGCATTTATGCATACAATTAGGTAAATTTTTATCTGGCAATACCAAGAACAGTTTCACATTAAAAGCTGTTTAAGAAAAAAAATGTTTACCAGGGTCTGCCCTGAAAAAGGTGCTAGCTTAGATAAGGGCTCAGATCTACTATATATTTGACAGTAGATAACCCTAAGGGTGATAGCCGATATCTTCCATTAATGAGAAACTCTTTGGTGATGGAAAAATTCACACTATGATTTATAGCTTCAAGTGCAAATTCAACTTATTTAAAAAAACATATCTGTCTACCTATTTAACATACAGATTTAAGAACAAAAGCAACTCTATGAATATTGCAAAAATGTATACAACATTTAGTATATATTTTCTATTAAAGCAACATTAAAAACAGATTAAGAGATATTTCAGAAACTTCCTTCCCAGTTCTTGCAAGTGGGTAGAGCAGTATAAACTATTATTACTACTCAGCAGGTGATTGACACCTCCCTGCAAAGCCACAGGAATGAAACACAGGGAATTTGCCTTGTCTCCTTTAGTACACAGTTGGCCTAATCCACTGATGAAGGTGGCTCAGGCTAACCTTGCTGATGACAGCAGATTCTACCCTGTTGAAACTCATATATAGCATCTTCAAAATCGGAAGGAATCAGCAGCCAGCTCTGGCATTCACTTTGTCAGTGTAAAGTAGGTATTGAACTGTAAGTTTGTAGTTGTATAACTACTATTGTTCTCCTTGCTTGTTCTGGACCTTTAAATCTCAAAGCACCAGCTGATCTGCTAGGCTTGGCACAAGGTTTAGCTGTATTCACTTACTTTTTCTTCTTCCCACTGCACAACTCTGGTTCATATCCAGGAAACTGCTGATCTTATGTGCTGAATAAGGCTTAAGTCCCATGGAAAAATTGTATATGGTTACCTAATTTAAGACTATGAGTAATAGCAAATTGTTCTCTGCTATCTCTATAGGAAAATGAAGTCCTTTTGCCTTGGAGAAACACTACAGTATAGTTGTCAAGGAAAAGCTTTATTTAGAGGAGAAGAGGGATCTGGCAAGACTAAATACTCATTATCTAAATGATTATTAGATTGATGATTGGGGATCTCTTGCCATGGTCCAAACAAATACTAGTCTCTTAGATTATGTGTGGATTTTTTTTATCACCTCCCCTTCACATCACTCCCATAGCTCCCCAAAGTTTTTAATTAGCTCACTCTTCCAAGCTTTCTTTCCAGTAATTTTTATCTGATCTGCTGAACTTTGTTAAACGTGCTAATATGTGCCTAATGTGCCAGTTACAAGATGCAGCAACCAAAACCTGAACCCAAACAAGAGAAATCAAGCTTCTTATTAATTTCCTTATTTACTCCCTGCCAGATATAAAATGCCATCTATGCTACTTTTCAAATTAAGGCACACATAATTTTCTTGTACACCTTTTCAGGCTGCTAAGTGTCCTCCAGCTGAACTAGGCACTGATACTAGTGAGGCTAAGGCTTAGACTCACAACATGTGCAGGATGAATTAACAGGGAAACTTAGTTTTGACATTTCTTGATTTCTGAATTTTCGGTCCGAATAGTCCCTTTTTTTTTTTTTTTTTGGTTTTAACATTTTTTGAATAATTTCCTTTCACCTGAATGGGCTAATCTGTGGCAGTTATTCCATCTGTTAGTTGCCCTTGATAACAATACCTGATACCCAGGTGTGTATTTGCATAGTGAGTGATCTGATATCACTTTACTGATGCTAGTTTACACCAGCTGAGAGTTTGGCCTACTACTGCCAATTAGGAATGGACTCATTTATTTGCTTTGGCCTGCCTTCTTTGCTTAATAGTACCCCTGGTTCATAATACTAATGTACCATCTCAAAACCTGCTGAAGCAAAAAAGTTTAATCAAAACCACTTTTGCTCACTGGTGACATGTATCTGTAACCTTCTCCACGGGTTGTTCAATGTGATGCCTATAGTACCCGAATAAAATTATTTTAAACGTTTCTCTGTAGAAAATAACCATATACTCTATTTGCTTAGAAACCTCACTTAACTTAGGGGATGGTAATTAAAAACAAGTGATAAAATAGTAAAGGATGAAGAAAATAATAATAAGAAGGGAAAGCAAAATAAACAGTAAGGAAAAAGAAGAGGACTTAGAGGAGCTTGGTCATATCAAAAGCAAGGTGAAAAAAGAAAGAAGGGAGGAATGAAGAAAACAAAATAATTATTCATTGCGCTATTGGGTTTCTTGCATGAAGGAGCAATATTTAAAGCTCAAGAGCGAATATGTTTTAAAGATTATGTCATTAATGTCAGAATGGAGATTTATGTATTTAGTACAATGTTCTCCTACCCTGGGAGTTGGAAATGTAGAGTGATTATTAGCTAGGTTTCTGTTTTTGTTGAGCAGGTATCTTCTCTATTATTACTCTGTTCCACTGTATGATCATATTTCTTTGCATAATTTAGATCTGATATATGCAAGGGCCTCCATTTTGAACAGACCATATGGAGAGCTCCATGAGTGCCCAGGGAACCAGAAGTATGCAATGATTAACCAAGGTTTCTGTTATTTGTTGAGCAGATGAAAAGAGCTGTGAAATAAAAGGCATTTCATGATGGTTTCTATGTCCTTGTACTGTCCTTTATTTGGTTGTGCTGCACTAAGAGGAAAAAAAGGCTAGTTTTAATACAGCAAAGGAAATTGCATACCTATTCACAACATCCAAAGTCAGAAACAAAGGAAAAGGCAGCACTGGAAGAAAAGGCACATCTGTATAGATGATCTATATAATAGGTGTGATGATCATCAGTGATGATGAACTAAAGGAGAAAAATATACATATACACATGTATATATTTTACTGGATCTAAAATAAGAATAAACAGATAAAAGGAGAAAAAAGAGACACAGAGAGGGAGACATTCAGAAGACATGAAACATCATTTCAAAATCTAAAGAGAAAAAAATATCAAACCATTTCTAGGACTATCTCTAATATCTCTAAAATTTGTTAACCTCTGTTTAGTTAAGGCCTTAAATAAATTACTTTTATTTATTTTGTCTTTCAAAAGAGACAAATACAGCATGGTAAGGTTTTTCCTTCACATATATTTAATTTAACATAAGCTAATGTGTCTACATGGCCTAAATTTTAGCATATGCAGGTGCTAGTATTTTAAGTTGGAATATTAATGTGGCAACAGAAATTCTAGCATCAGATCATTTCCAGAGAATTCATGGGTCATATTTGGCTTTACATAATGCAGCACAAAAGAAGAACGACATAGGCCCTACTTTGGGATTAGCTTAAAAAAACAAAAACTGGCTAGCACCACAGCTATGGGCATGTTACACAGGAATTTGACATGTTGGGCAGATACTGAGCACTGCTGACCCAACTTGTTGGAGCCATAATCAGTGTCCCTGTTGGTGATGCGTTGTGCCCAAACCACTTACCGCAGTAGTCCAGATGCAGCACTAATACCATGATGATACATCTCTATGCATTAAGAACTCAGACAAATATATCTGATGCAGAATAGAGGAATTTTCTTTCCTGAATGTAGTTAGTGCACAGTATTATGTCATCCACATATGAGCTAGTCCGTTGCTGTTATTCCTATACAGACAGAGACTTTGGTTGATGCTTTCAAAATGGGAGATACTAATCTCTTATAAAGAATGGAAAATATAGAAATTAGTAGAAAATATAATTGGATGGTACAAAGAAAGTGAGTGAGGTAAATTAAATTATTCAGGTTAATTTAGAAATTGGAGAGAGAAGAGAGAGAAAATAAAACTGAAAAGACCCTGTGTGGACATTCATTATGTTTGATAACATGAGATGAAAGGAATAATTATTCTGATTTTGTTGACAGAAAAGAACAAGAATAAGGACGAATGGTCATTCTTAGCAGAATGAGAAATTAAGTGTCTGTTGTCCTAGAGGTTAGGCCTTGGACTGAGGTTCAATATGAATTTTTAATAATATTCAATAAAGAGTTTAATACTGCAACAGTGGAGACAATAGTATTTAGGTTCATTAAGACTTCAAAGTCTTGAAGGAAAGAATTGGGCCTGATGCAACTCATGAGGGTTAACTTGAAATAAACTTATATTTCAGGTTTCATAGGAAAAAATCGTTCACACAAATCAATAGGGTATGAAATGGTTGCCACTGTCAGACACTGTCCTCACTAGAATGGGTTTGTTTGTTTGTTTGTTTATTATATGTTATCATCAAACCCTTGTTGTGTTCACCATTTTCTGAGTAATTTATGAATCTGCTGAACAGCACAGGGCCCTTCTTAACTCCATTGATAATGCCTGCTAGTACAGGCATTATCATCCACATCTTCCAGCTTTGGCTGGAAGAGTATTTGGGGGGCATATTCACAACATTTTGTGTCTAAATGCAAAAGTCTCATAATAATTTAAGAAATTAAAATCTTAACTGTAAATGGATTGTGAGACTTCCCCATGAGAGAGTCCAAAGCAATAATAATACCACTGTATATGCAGAAACCGATCACCAATTCAAGCACCAAAAGTGCTGGTTCTGAGACCAAAGTATTGAGGCACTAAAAGGTGATATTTGTTAGCAAGTTAATCCTGTCAAGCCTCTGAATGAGTCTTGTTTCTTCAATTCTATCCTCAAGAATACTACAAAGAGGTACTTATGTTTTCTCTGAACTGAAATTCACCTTTTATTACTCCTATTATTGCCACATTCTCACTCTTACTCTCATTAACCATCACTCTTTTGTGCATTTTATTCATTTCGGCTCCACAGGAAACAGGAAAACAATACCTGCAACAGGACAACGAAGAAGAGAGAAAAAATCACAACACAATTTCAAGATGTAGAAAAATGCCTAGCATCACATGATGGTAACAGCAAATATTGTGTTTTTTTCCAAAAGAGTCACCAAGACATTTATTTATTTTTTTCTGCAGCAATTTTAAGAACATTTTGAAGTACTACTATTATGGTAGATGCTACCAGCTTTTCTTCTTGAACTGTTTTAAATGAGGATTTGTGGAGAGATGTTAGCTGACTACAGTAAGCAGAGCAAAAAGGTGCAGACTGGAATCTGGGACTCTCCATTCCATGGAGCATCCCGTAGATACTGGAATATAAGGTCACACTTGTGTACTTTCTTCCTCAAAGTCCTTAAACAAAGAAGCATGCAGTTCTTTTAAAACTTAATTTTCCATTCTTATGTATGCTGCATTTGATGTTGTTCCTTTGTGCAAATAATATGATAATGTCTCTACCTTTGGGAGACAAGATTCTAATAGCTGAAGGGAAATACAGTCTCTCAAAGGAACTGATCCAAAATCAGTTCGGCTGTAAATAGATGCAACCAATTGTTTTTAATGGAGTTGTATCAATGTGAGCTAAATTAGGTCTATGATTGGTCCAATAATATAATCTTCAGTCAAAATTCCCATTATTATAATCGAAGTTTGTAGGATGTAAGTATAAGAAAAGATAACTCAAAGAGCCACATGTCCCATTTGTCTTTCAGAGGGAAATTGTGAGTGTTTTTCCCTTTGATCACAAGGTCAAAAAGTATTTTTGCCACTTGACACAACATGAAAATACAAATAATGAGCCAAATCTGTAACTGCTGTAAGTTAAGTACAAATTCAGTTACACCATGTCTGAGTTTAGCCCCCTCATCTTTTGACTAGAATTGTATTATTAATGATGACATCATTCATTCCCCCCCCCCCCCCCGCCCCACCCCCATTGCAAAGAAAACACATATAGAACAAAATAACCAGTCCTGTTAGGTATAGCTTCAGGGTTTGTATATATCAGATTTAATCCATGTTATTTAACTATTGAGGGCAGCAATATATATGATCGTTTTGCCTATGGAAGAAATTGTATTGTTCTCTTCTAATACACTGCTCTGTCTTTTCAAGTTAAGAACCTTTCTGTATCAGTGTTGTTAATTCTCATTACTTTATTCCAGCTCTCATGGTCTTTCTTACCTTTTTTTTCCTGAAAGCTCCAGCTTTCAGAGATGTGTGACTATGTAAAAAAAAAATCACATTTTCTTTACTTTCAAAGTAAAATTCTTGTCCTCTTGGTTATAATAAAACTTGTGAAAATATGACCTAAGTGAACTTCAAAATAAATAAAGAGCTAAAATATTTTAAAAATCTATTTTAAAATAATTTTTTTTAAAGCCGATTTTATTTTTTATTGAAGCCAGACCTGAGATTTTTTGAAGACTTGAAATTGGTAAACTTCTATCTCCCCACAGCTGCCAGGTTGAAAATCTTTGCTTAGCCATGACTGGCAGATATTGAGAGAGCAGAAAATGAGTATGCAGTCTCCCAGTTGGCTTTCTGTGAATTATTTATAGATGACAGAAGCATTACAGAAGTCCAGGCAGCTGGACTGTGTGTAAGACTTTCAGTGAATGATTTCATTTAGAATGTTGTTTCAGGGAGATAATGTAATTAATGTAGTTGGGAGATGAGAAATCTCACACACTGCATCTGGAAGTTTCTCCTCAGGAAATCCTTGTAGCTCACTGTTCCTGTCAAGCAGGGTAATGTGCCTGTAAACCGCCTTTGACAGAAAACATATCACTGCATCAGCAGAACCAGAAAATGACAAAACATACACAATGTGGAAGAGTGAATGCCAATGTCTTTGCACCAAGAAAACACACTCATAAGAAAAAGAAATCTAAATCAGTTGGAAGCTTGTAAAGTGTATCAAAGAAACAGGCTGAGCCAAGAAGATGTTCCACTGGTTCTCTTAATAGCTAAATAAAACACTTTGAATAAGTGAGAGATATCAGTATTAAGCACAGTAAACACCTGCTTTGCACAGAAAACAACACAAAAAGCCACTACAGCAGGTAATAGGTTTTGGGTTGGGTTTGTTGTTGGTTTTTTTTTTTTCCATTGTAGCTGTCAGTCTACAGTGAAAAAGCAAAGAAATCTGAGGGCAAATATCTATATTTCCAGATTGATTAAAATCTTAAATTTATAAACCTGAATATTCAAAAGTCTCCAGAGAAAATAATCTGTTTTTAACTCTTATTTGGCTATTGACTTTCCTGCCTTTCAAGTCACATTTTCAAGCTTTTGCTATTAGCCATGAATCCAGGAACTTAAATAAACTTAACCGTAAAGAAGCGTTAAAGATTTGAAAGAAAAATCAAAATAAGAATACTCTGCTCAAGGGCCAATGACTCACTTCCTTCAAAACAAAACAATCCCATCCACTTCTGAGCTCTACTAAAGCTAAACAAATGCTCTATGAATACAGTTTTTCATCTGTGGAAATTATATAAAAGAAAAGTATATGAGAGTCACTTGTGCAGCTATGTCTCTGATGAGGATGGAACTTGGGTATGCCATTAATTAAAATGATTATCCACAGAAATAAAAATATTTTGCATCCTTATATGGAAAGAAAAAGGTAAAAACAAACTGCTGGAAATCTCCCTCAAAAGGATGGTTATTTCTTTACTAATTACTATTAACAAATGCAATCACTATTGGTTACCATAAAAATAGCTGGAAATAGCTGCCTTCTGTTCTACTACGGGACTATGGGAAGGTATAGTATCCCTAAAACATAACTACAAAATATATGTCATATTTTAAGGAGAGATTCTTGTTTTTAAAATCTTGAAAACAATCACAAATTGTTATCTAAGTAAAATTAGGCCTACTTATGATATGGATACTACAATATTATCTTTCAATCTACTGGTTTTAATGGAGGGACTTGCAGAAATGATTAACTGATGTAATTTCCTATGTGCTTTAAATGCTTTTTAACTTCCTCTGCAACAAGATGAGAAGAAATCCTTCATTGCTCTGCTTATCCAGATCTTTGAAAGAGCAAAATGCTTAAAAAAATAAATAAAATGAGAGGTTAAATGAAATGACACGTTATTTTAAGTAGCAATCTTACATTTCAGAGTGAGTCTTTAATACAAAATTTAGTCATTTTAGCAATAATGGTAATTGTATTTAATAATACTTAGCTTACATATTATGCTTTCAGACTGTATTCATCTTGCTTAAACATATTCAGAGCTCTCTTGTAACAATCCTAATTTGTTATAACCAAAAGATGGCAGCACTCCATGCAGTATACATTGCCTTCCACTGTTATTTCTATTCACAGATCTCTCTGCAAATTCCATTTTATAGTGCTGTAGTTTAAGTTATCCTAGGCAGATAACTATTTAAGAAGCTTTCAAATGAGAACATATGCTTATTAATTTGGGAAGGTTAACGTGGTTTTGGAAAGCTTAAAAATAAATTCCTTTAAGTTTAGTTTCTCTAGTATAGTTTCAGACTAGTTAACCATCGCTATTAGATAAACAGAACTGACAAGCTCCAACCTGAAGTTGTTTTAGGGAAACCCATTCCCCTTTTCTGGGGACTTAAACACCAGATAGTTTGTCTCATATAGATCTCCTGGCTCTTTTCACCATTTTTTTTTTCTTTTTTCTTTTCGTATCTTGTTTTTGCTGTTCTTGTTTTCCTCCTTGCCCTGTCTCATTCTTTACTGTTCCCTGGTCTCCTGTTGGGCAGACCTCAGCATTTGTGCCCAATACCAGCTCCCTGATCTAAACACCTCCTTTATTGTATATCACTATCTCTCCTATGGCCGGAGCTGCTACGTGTTATCTAATGTCTGCACGTTGTTGGACCCCCAGTGGTCTGAATCCACGTTCCTCTGTGAGACTGAACATACAACGAGGCAGCTCTTACCCAGTGATAAGAGTTTGATGGGGGCAGATGCTCAGTGAGTGTGTGGCCTTGACCATGCCATGTAATACAGAAGCAATAATGAGGAGGATGATGACTTCAAAATACACTCCTCGCTATATGGAATTAAATCAAGAGCAGTCATAGGGACATACAGAATGATCACTAAGAAAGCTGGACTTTTAGTTTGGTTTTGAAAGGTGAAGTTAAGAACTGAACTGTTATACAGAACAAATCAAGAGGGAAAAAGGGACATAGGAAAAGAAACCAAGACTTCACTGGTCAAAAGGAGGAAAAAAGTGGAAGGGCTAAGAAATGAACAGCACAAATTCTGCACAGTCACCACAAAAAGTGCCAAAGACTTCATGAATACTGTCGTCCTAAACAAAAGGATGAAACAATGAAATACTTCCTTATATGAAGCCTTTGGCAGAAAAATGGAACCATTAGGCAGATGGATGTGAGAGCCACGGCCCACATGCAAAATTTTGAAAATATACAAAAAATTAATAATACATTATTATCTATGCCCTACCTTATTCCCATGCAGATACCTCCAAATAAATGAGGAAAATACTTCCAAATGGCACAGGCTGCTAAGCTGTAAAAGGAACAGGTGAAAGCAACTGAGAAGCCTAAGCACAGTGCAGAATAAGCCCATCCAAGAGAATCCCAGAGGCAAGACAAAGATAGGTCGATCCAAAACATCATTCATTCATTCCCATAATTCAATGGGAAGTTACATGGGGGAGTAAGAAAAATGTATGGAAAATGAGCTTCAGCACAAAGAGTATGAGAAGTAGAGAGGCTTTAAAACTGAATTTGCAGCTATATAATATATGAAAGAGAATCACACAAAGTCATATTGATGTGAGAGACTCCAGTGTGTGTAAGGAGCCACATTGTTGGGTGTGGGTTTTTTTTTTACTTATTCTTTTGTTATCTACATTTTCCCACCGACTCTAATTAGACTCAAGCCTAATTTTATTCTTTTCTGGTACTTATGCTTACCTATACTTGTGGTTGATGATGATTTTCAGAACTGTGTTACTGTGTGCATTAAGTGAGGATACTGGGATCTGTCACATACAATTCTTCCTTTCTCTCTTCTCCTCCACTTTGTTATAAAGTTCTGACTTTATAAGGGATTTTTTTAACAGAGGCTATGCTGAAGAAGGGTGATTTTCAGGCCTTTCCACTTTGAAGATGGTTCCATTTAATAAGATAACAAGTTTTTTGACCTTAAAAACTGTTGCATGGCTGACCTGAAATCCAAGGCCTTGGGAAAGAGAAACTAGAAAGAGGGCTAACCATGAATATTCTGGGACCTTAGGGTATTTTAATGTAATCTATTTTGAGCAGTTCCTTCTCTATCTGGAAATTGCTGTGTTTTATGACATGATTTCTAGCGATAAAGAGCCTCACAGGAAAGCAATAAAAGCACCTAACAGTATCTTTTCTTTTTATATAGAAATAAATATTAACAACAAATCAATATCAATTAATAGCTTCATTTTCCATGGAATATATAAAAAAATACTAACAATGTGAAGTAGAAAACTCAAAATGGTGGAATGTTAATTATGTTTAGTAAGAGGATTCTGAAGGTAGGAAGTAGATACCACACTATAAAAAAAAGTAATGATCCAAAAATCAAAGGCACATGAAATTTCTCACTGGCAGGAAGCTGCTTTATGTAACAAGATGGTACAGGCAGTAGATCTGATGATAATATTTAACAATAGTTTAGGAAAACTGGGACAAGGAAAAATCTTAAGCCATAGTCGAGATGATGCAATCACATTTCCAGAAGAGAAGGACGTAATAGAACAAGATGCCTCTGGAGTTAGATCTTTACATGTGTCATGGGTGAAAATGCCAACTAAGAGCTTTACTTACCTAGAATTAATAGGACTATCAAAGAACCTGAATGTAAGGGTAGGACAGAAAACATCGGCTAGACTTTTGAGAAGTTTACATCTGAGAAATTACACTGGTTACCTAACCCTGTGAGAAAGTGGTCTTAATTGTCCTTCTTATCTATGACTTGCTGTAGCTTGTGTAACTGTGATTACAATCTGAAATGTTAAGAATTAATCTGAGGACAAAAAAATGGAGGAGGTCTTCTTTAGCGGCAAATAAATGTATTGCTAGCATTAAGGATGGATTCATGTGAAGTCCAACTACAGAAATTTTCATCTGCTGAGACCCAGTGCATTTCTATGTAATACAAATATATTTCTATCGTATATTTCTGTGAAATTTTTGGAGTAAGAAATACTTTCATTGTATTTCTATACCATACGAGTGTAGCAGGTGACCTCCTGACTGTACAGGAAGGGAATATCAGAGAACCAAATGAAGCAGAAGAACGTTCCAGTCATGCTTCATGTAATAGTGGCCATTAGCCTTGGGAGCAATTAGCTCTTCTAATCCTTAACATTTAAATTCTCAGAAAATGTCTAGCATTTAAGAATATCAGCATGTGAAAAGAAACCAGGGAGCAGACTGTGATGAGAGAAATGGAAAAGTCAGTTCAATTTATGCAGCAGCGCTTTACCATTATGTCGAATAAAGTGCAGTTTAATTTTTAATCAACTTTGAGTCCACTCTCTATTGTAACCCAGCACAAGATAAATGAAACAACTATTGTATTGCAAAGTGACCCTTTCTTGAAAAGACAGTTGTACTATAAATCCTGAAGTACATGCTATGTAAACCTACTTTTATTCCTGAATTCAGCCCTTTCAATACTTGCTGTATGTAATATACCTGTCACCAATTTACCCACAGTAGTAGTAGTGGTAGTAGTAATCATTAAAGACAATTCCTTGTGAAGATATTTAGATAGAAGATAATAAAAGAGGGCTTAGCAAACGTTCATTAACATAGGGACTTTCAATACCTTTACATAATATCTGCAAGATTGTCCGCCTTCTGCTACACTCCATTTTGGTTTCCAAAATTTATTTTGGGTACATAATAAATCTGCGTGCCATGGTCTGTACACTGATTTTCTCCAAACTGCCCTCATGTGTTTCAAATGTAGATGTTAGCAGTGCAAAGCTCACTGAAATTTTTAATCTCAACAAAAATCAAACTCTCTGTTAATATGATATCTTTCTTTTCTATCTGCCTTCTGTAATAGAGAAACTTCAAAAAATGGAAAGCACTTTGTTTTAGTTTTGGGGTGAATGAGGATAAACACTTCAGATTTTAAAATTAAATAAAATCTTGGGAAATGTTACTGAGCTTTCATCTAGAAGCTTTTCTAAATTTCCCTTGTCAAGCTTCAGGGATCAACAGGTTATTCTTGACTCTATTTCACTGCATAGGTATCTGTAAGTATTTTTTATGTAAAATACTTATCCCCAGAAGCTTCGGTTTCAACAGTCAGTTATTCTTATTAGTTTTCTTTTTAAGTAAACATTACCCAAATTGTAAAGATAGTCTCATGAATAAGTGATTGGTTTGTGGTTTAGGAGATTCAGATTTAGGGTCTGACTACAGCTTTCTGTGAAAACCTGAACGTCCATTGGACTGTCTGGACTTCTGTTTCCTATTTGTACCTTTTGGATAGTAATTGTAAGTTTTTCTGTGTTGACACATTAACAAAATAGCCAAATCCCAACCTTTAAAAAAATCACAGGAATAGTTAAAATCACGATAAAAATCCACACTTTTTGTTAGTACTTGTGGTCTGTTTTTGAATCTTTAGATTGTGAAGTTCTCCCCCATAGACACAAGGAGTGGAAAAGTAATTTTAGGTTATTTGTTTCTCAAAGAAAATAAAATCTAGAACCCCCACCAAACTTCAGACACTAGGGCTGTAAAAATCCACTACCTGTGACTACACTTACAATGAAATCTTTACAGCTGATGACAGCATTATCTGTTCATAATGTGCCACACATAGTCTGGCCCATATCATCCTTGGCACCTGTGAGAACAACTACCACAGGGAAAATGTGGTGGTGAAAGTATGCTGCGCCAAACTGGATGTGACCATAGAGCCACTGAGTTTAGTCTTTGAGTGACTGAGCAAGCCCTGAGTACATTTGTAATTTCTTCCCTTTGGCTTAGTTAGCAAAAATAGCAATTCATTTTTTTGGGGGGAAAAAACCTCAAACCACCAAAAACCTCAGCACTGTTTAGAAACAACCTCCTCTCATGGAAAACAATGTGTCAGTTCTAGTAGAAAAATTAGTATTTTTCCCCAGCTGGCCAGTTTTAAAAAACCCAGCTTGACTTTATTTCTGTTGTGCTTAACCTCTCAAAAGCAATATGTGCCCTTGTGATCAAAGGCCATGTCTACTGTAATTCTCTAATAGCTTATGCAGGCTTTTCTGTTCCCTGCAGCTTCTTGGAATGCAGAAATGTGTTTGTTTATTTTTCTGAGCAACTCTGATACCATAACCCCCTGCCAGCATTCTCTAAGTAAGCTGGCCACCCATAACAGTAGAATAATTTCAAGATGGCACTGTTAGCTTTTAAAGACTTAAAAAAATTGTTCTAAGGTAGGTCTGCTTGAGGTTTCCCTCCTCTATAGCCATCTTAGGCTATGCCCATCTTAGGAATTTTGGTGTTACCTCTTAAGTTAGAGCAGTGAGAGTATACTTTAGGTGTAGTAAACATGGAATTGAAAACATATTTCTCTCTGGCATTTTTCAGTTCCTACTTGCCCTTTTTTAAACAGCATCTGGTCAATTTGTCACTTGGAGCGTGTTAAGAAACTACTGTTTTAGCTAGGTTGTTTTTTATAAAGAGACTTAAAATCTCATGTGTCCTCCTCTCTTTCATGAAATGATTGATATTCTTCTCACTATATACATAAAATTTACTGACCATATTTAGGTTTTTTTCCTGGTTTTGCTTTACCTGAATATATTGAAAAGACAAGGTTTGTTTCCATATCAAAAGACTGGAGTAATGCAGTGCAACTCTTCATATGGAGTATCCTCAGACAGTTTCAATGCTGTAATTCCAGAGTTAAACAATCTCAGAAGGAAAAAGAGAACAAATAGTGAATCAAAAAATATGATGTCATTTACAATGAGCTAGAGAATTCCTATTTAAAGAGGGCAGCTTTTTGCCCAGCTGCCATCAAGTAGGTGTACAGTCTGTAAGAAATATCAGCAGAAGTGTTATACCAGAGGCAGCTCTAATCTAGCTTGTTTAAGCATAGAAAATGAATCCATGGCAGCTCAGCTTCACTGCAAGTTTTCCAATGCAGAACTGGGACTCTGAGTACTCAGGAGGTCCAGTCTCGATCCCAGCATATCCATAGGCAAGATTACAGCTAAATCACTTACACTGACCTGTTATGGAATCAAAACTCCTTTTGCTGAGTAGCTAAACCAGAGATGCTGGAAGGAAAAGTAAATGCACCAGGCCATGGAGTTGCTTGATGAATACAAGGGGCAGGCCAATGCTAGATGGGCAGAGAAAGTGGAAAACGAAACTAGAACAAACTGAATTTTAAACTCTGGTGCACCGAGGTAGTGCCAGAAAGGGCAATACTTCAGCCAAAGTCTGCAATGTAGGTACATTATGGATATTAGCAGAAACTTTGCATGAGTTGTTCATTGTAACACACAGCCTTACAGCATGAAGAAATAGTTTTACAGGCAATTCATTTTTACTTGCTAATATCTCTTTAGGCATAATCACTTCCATCTCTGCTACTGCAGGATTCATGTATTATACTCTGAGCTTAGTGCTTTGCTGTATTTATGGAAGTTGATCATAAACACCAAAAGAAAGAATTATGCCTTTGTTGGAATGCATCATTACTTTCCATTCCATTATGAAAGCAGAAAATCTGTATCCCCTCTGCATGAAGAAACTGGGATTGATTGTGTTTTTTAAAAATATTAAACTAAGTAGCAGATAATATTTTTGCCTAATGTGAATTTGCACTTGAGAGTATAGAAATATCTTGTTTATTGCTGAAAACCTACCCTAACTGATATTATAAACATCTTATATATACTAAATATGTATTATATATACCTTATTAATATTTGTCAAGAAAGGTTTGATATCTGTACATCCAATAATTGAAGTTCATTTTAATTATTAGTAGCCATATGAGCATGTAAACATCTAATCCACAGTCTCCGAAATGACATTCATCTGAAAGCCTGAAATATCCTTCATACTACCTCATAAATGTCAGCCTTAGCAATTATTAATGTGTGGGACATGAGGCAATTTAATCGGCAGCTGAACCCAGCACTAGATGCAAAAGAACAACAGTAATATCTATTATGCCACTTTGCATCAATTGTTAATGATCCATTTTACTAAATGAAGAGCACACTTACTGCATGTACTTGTCCTGAAAATGGAAAATCTACCACCATATATAGGCCTAACAATTGAATTCAATCAGCAAGTATAAAATGAATGAAATGGACCAAATTTTTTCCTTCACTTGGCAGAAGCCATTGAGTTGTGCCCGTATAAAGAGAAGCAACATCTTCTATATGTTATTGGTGCTTATGCTTCTGCCCTCTCAAAAGTGAGGATTTAGGCACTAAGCTGCATTTAAGGTTAACCCTGCTGAAAAAACTGAGAGCTGAAACTTACAATATATTCTCTTATTGCCATATCAAAATGAAAGTAACTAGAAATATGGAAACACTTGAAAGTTAAAGAAGGAATAAAAGTATTTTTATAAGGCTGGAGGATTAAGTATACCAATTGTCTACCTTTTATACAGCAGTACATGGAATAAATATGCTGTGCCCCTCCAGATCTCAAGATAGCTGACCCTCATGTATTGAACTGTTGAAAGGAAACACTCATGCCATTCTGTCAAACCAAGGTCTGGCCTAGCCTCTGCTACAACCACAATAAGGCACAGTTACTCAATGATTTTCTGTAGGAAATTGTTACCTATAAGAGTAATGCTAAAACTGACACAAGACTATTGCTGAGGAAAATCTTAACTTCTGAAAGAACATGTCAGTCAAAATCCCAAAGACAACACTTCTGCTGGACTAATTAAATTGGAGGCTATTTGACACAGCCTTTAGAGAAACCACCCTTATTGGGATCATTGGAAGCTTTAAGAGGCAAGGTAAGAGAGGAAATCTGGTTCTTTGAAATTACATGTGGCTGCAGTACCAGAGCGTGCTGGAAGGACATTAAGTAGAGCAGAATAAATGCGAAAAAGTGAAGAATAAAGCATATAAGAATATAGTTCTGAGGGGAAAGATGTAAGGGAGAAACATGAGTGAAGGACTTAAGCAGTGTGAATTTGCACAATCATGGGAGAAGAAAGTTTTAAGAAGTGCTGGTGAGTCACTCTGCAGATTCACCAGCACATTAGGATTTCAGGGTTCAGTGAGGCTTGGTGAAGTGTACTGTGGCTGTGACAAAGTGAAAGTGGTTCTGCACATGTGCACTGGAGTACATTGCAACTAATCGGCATGTTTGTGCTTTCAAGTACATCAGAAGAAATTTTATTGAATAAACAACTCTGAACCTCTTGTACCTTTATTTTGTGCTGTGATTAGTGCAACACTTATGGCAGATCTATCTGATCTCAATTTTTGTTTACGCTTGTATTTTGTCTTTATGACACTTGTAATTATACGCTCTTGAGGTCTTTCTCTGCTTGTTTGCTCTTCTGCAAAACACAATATTAGCTCTTCAAAAATCCATTTATTTCTACTAGCTAGCTTTGAACCACTTGTTGGTCGTGTCACAAATGAGTAGTCTCTAATTAGCCCATCCTTTAATTGTTCAGATTCCTGAAACTTATTTAGACTAACATTGCATTGTCAATGGTCAGTGGCCCCATTTGAGAGCAGGTTTTGTGTGAGAAAATCAGCCTTGCCCAAGCAGTGTAGAAGTCTTACAGTGGGAGAGTAGCCAGACAAGACTACTACCTCGCACTCCCACAGCTTCCATCTCACTTCCTCCATCTGCCGAATGCTACCAGAACAGCTGAGTCTGGCACAAGCAGTTACAGGGTGACAGAGGCCATGGTGCCATGCAGAGTGTGTTCAAAGTAATTGGAAGGCACGTTCTGTGGCCAGGGCTCCAAGACCTTACAACTGTCACTGGTGATCCAAGGCATAGGACATTTCCATGCTGAAAAGAAGAGTGGTTGAAAAGTATGCTTTTTCCAGAATCTTGATTTTATAAGTAATAGAAATTGCTGAAAGTTTGCAATCTACATCACGTTTCTGCTGAGAAATCTACAATTGCAAAAATAGAAATTGTTTCTTTTTATTGTGGAGCACAGGACTTAACACCCTCTAATTTTTCGCTAGTAGTATTTCTGCCAGAACAAATATGTAATTACCATGACTGTTTCCTTCAGTTTCCTTTCAGAGCAAAGGATTGAATGTCTTCAATTTATCCACTTTTGACAGATAACTTGACTATAACTATTCAACATGATCAGGGATATAAATGGTTAGTGGATTGCCATATGAAGCTAATCTAAAATGTGATGATGTTATGTGAAGTAAGTCATGAAAATAAAGGCACTACAGATAGGCTAACCATGGTTTAACTGGTGCAAGCTCTCCAGAATTTATATTATTGTTTAGCACTGAGAGCTACACTGTTTCCCTTTAGCTTCTCCAGGTATACACTTTATAATATATACAAAAGATGGTTTACCTGTCTTAAAATATCTGAGTTTTTATGCTGCATATAATGGCATTAGGTTTACAGTCTATCTCTTTGTTGTTCAGCCTGGTCTTTTCTCACTTGCTATGGATCTCATGTGAGCTCTTCAATTACAGATTTGAGGGAATTGGGGTTTATCTTTGAATGTGACTCAGCAATTCATGAATACATAACCTTGTCAGAACAGCTGGAGCGTGTCTCTTACCTGCTCTGTGGGATGTGCTAAAGACTTTTTTCATAAAATGAGAACTTGTTAAAGTGTGAGTCCAATACAGTAAAAATCACAATATAGAACTGACCTTGGAAGTGGTATGTTTTTTACAAATTGTTAAGTGGTTAATGCTATCTTTGGTTTTCGAAGCCTTTGGAAAAGACCTGGTCATCTGAAGTCAACCAGAACTTTGTCTTTAACTTAATTCTTTTCAATTTTGTAACATTTTATTTAATACAAAGTTAAGAACAGCTGAATTGAGAACATTGCACAAGGAAATGTTCTAATTTTTTGTGAGTTGTTTTGACATCGTTCGACAGCTTTTTTCCCTTCACCAGTGAAATTTCAGCAGAGTTGACACAAGTGGCTGCTCGTACTTACCCAGCAGCTGAATCCCAAATTGCCATGGCTTAAAAGACAAGCTTGAATGGCTTCACTGCCATTCATACCTGAGCTTGCTGCAATTAAGTCCACACTTTTTCATTTGTACAAGAGATTTTAAGGTGTCACTGGCAACTATCAGATAGATCTATTAATAAGACATTCCTAGCATTTCCTGTAACCTATTATAGGTATCAAAAATGAACTTGTACTGAATTGTGAATCTCTTTCAGTCATACTCTGATAGCTCCACAGAAATGTCTCTGAGTGTAGGTGAAGGCAGGACCAAGAATTTACCAGCAGAAGCTCTGTCCTGCTGAAAACTTGTCTTTTGCATATTTTTGTAGATTTTCTTTTCCCTCCTGCAAGAACACTTGTTCTCATGGGTGGTGGATTACTACCAATGATGCATGCCACAGAACAGTTGCATATGTCAGATTTCAATTTGGCCAAGATAACTGACGTACCTGCCACTGTCATCTCTCTGCAAAAAGGAGACAAAGTAACTTCTGCCTTCCATGATCACCAACATCACTAATATTGCTATTAGCATTATCATCACTGTAACTTTTTGCAAGGTCAGGTTCAAATCTAAGTTCTTTCCTAAAGCAGTAATGCAAATTGGACCAAGCTCTCCCGCAAAACCTGGGAATGCAGAATATCAAGCCTTAGTAGGCTGTGCCTCTCCTTTTGTGGATTCAGAGTCTGTATATAAGCCAAGAACACTTTCTCTGGTTGAAGAGGGCATGGCAAGCACAGCAAAGACAAACTGACAATATATAAACAATTTAAGGAAAGTCGTACTAATTCTCAAAACCCAATAATGAATGAAAAAAAAATCAGTCCACACATTATACTTTTTAAACCTAGCAATTTTTAAGTCAAGTCTTATATGATTTGTGAAAGTTTGGGTTAGCAATGCTATTAGTACTTTCAGCAGTCCATGCTAACTTTCTAGTTAGAGATAGAAGTGCGCCTAAGTAAATTGTTTTAGGTGAATTAGCAGCTTACAATACATATGTGAAAGGAGACAAAGATATGGCTGCTAGACATGGTCTCCTGGAAACATTTTCATCCATATTTAAATTGGAAAACCTAAAGATATTTTAAGGTTTGTGTTCCTAATTTTTACCAGCAATTTTTTTTCTACCTCATTCTTTGTTGTGTTGTTTTATTTTTTACTGTGTGATTGTGAATCTGTGAGTGCAAATAAGGACTAACAAAGTAACTCTTAATTGGAAGCAATGGAGTCATCTGCAAAAATCTCCACCAGGCTGGGACAGAGATAATACAGTAAAAAAGCATCATCCATTTTGTTGCTACGGGTGAATATATGAAGATTTAGTTGGGAGTAATTTCACTGAGTGAAGTTTGAAAATTCTGTACAGTTTACCAAGTACAGATCTCATACCTATAGGTCTCATTTGTTTCTATTTTGGATCTTTAGCAAAGATATGCTATGTTATTAACTATTTTTTTTAATATTTCAGAATGGAAAACATGTTCAAGTACTTTTTATTTATATGCTCCTTTTTTATAGAACAAAGTCTTAATTCTGACATCAGAGTACATGAAGTAATGTCTCTGATGCCACTAAAACATGTATTTTAATGTAATTGCAGGTAGACTAAGAGAAGCAGAGGGCATACATTAGTAGAAGTAGCTATTGGAAGCAGCCAAAATGATAGAACACCTTAAAGGTAATTGCAAGGGAAACGAGTCCATGTTAGAAGTAAAATACTTAAAACATTTCCTGGTGTGAAAGTCCTCTTTAGTTGTAATGGTGCTAGCAAGTGCTCTTGTAGTACGTTCTTATACTGTATATTTTCTACTGTCAGATAAGATAAATGGAAATGTCTTTTTGTTCATTGACAGTATTGTCCCTTCTGACTGAAACCTTTTATTCAAGCCTGAAATTTTAACCCTGCTGACATGAAATCATAGTTTTCTGTCATCATGTCAGTGACCCACATTAATGTTATAAAAGTGTTGTAGAACAGCAGCACCTGAGTTCTAGTTTTTGTAAAATAAACCTTTGTGGAAATTGGGCCAACAGCATAAATTTAGCACAGACCTTACTGCTAATGCTATATCTGAAAAATGCTTATCTTGAAAGCATACTGCATGCTACAGACAAGCCATGCGATACCTGGAAGGATTCATTTTTTTGGTAACCCATTTCTAGTATAGCAGCATGATGCGAAAGGATGCTCTGGGGAAATTTATTTACATTTTAAAATAACTCATATTTAACAGTTTAAATGACATGCTTTATGGAGTTATATTATATTTAGTCATAAAGAAAATTACCGAGGGCCTCATGTACTTGGCAAATTATGAAGATGATTTTGCTTCCTTTGGTCATGTGGAGTAGATCTTATACAAGTAAACATTTCAATGAAGCCCAGAGTTGTTACTCAAATGTCAGATACTTTGAATGTAGGCAAGATTGGAAAGATCATAAAGACCCAATTTTATATTTTTCTTCAAGCACAGACTGTTAAGGTTCAAATTCCTAATTTCTGTTCCCTGGTCCCCAGTGTCTTGTAGCAAACAGTACTTTACCTTCTGCACACTGAAGTGCATGTTTGTAGCAATTAACAACTGTAGTGACATTTTAAAAATTCCACATGAAGAGAGAGTTTATTATGTGCTCATTTACCTATGTATTAGTATGAACCAGTTCCCTTACAGGAAAATGTGTTTTGTATTTGGCTTCCAAATCTTTGTCAAAAACTCTTCTCTACTGCTAAAACAATTAGCTTGCTGTGGTATCATTTGCAATTCAGGTGACATTCTTGCAGAAATGCTGCATTTCTACAGTGCCTAGTATATGTATTTAACACATTATTGATGGTGAAGTTCTGACAACTTAAGAATGAAATAAGAATGAAAACCAAATATCCTGTTTTTATAACGTTCTCAGTTTGCTTTCTTACTCCAAGTGTAATGTTTCCTCATCACAAGAGTCGGCAATAGACGCATGTGGAATTAATCTACTGGTAATTGCAAATGTATTCACATTCACAGCAACAGAGGAATGGCAAAATGATAACTCCCCTATATATTTTCTGTTTTAAATTCTGAATTTTGTTAGCCTGTGTTGTGAGCTGAAGTGACCCTGATCTCCTACTGAATGGGAGACCCTTACTACTTTACCTGTTGTTGCCGCTTGGAGAATCATCCCAAAGCTGGAACTTGGCCTGTGAGTTTTCCTAATGGAGCAAACCTCATGCATCCCTCTCCATTTTTCTGCACCTGTCATTATTCTACCAGCAGCTGACTTTGTTCACTCTTTAAAGGGCTGGACAAAATCTGCCTAAATAGTCTATAACCTGAGAGAAAAATAATGAAAATCTTAGGGTGAAAGGGGTAGGAAAACCAAACCAATCTGGCTGGTGTAAATTTGTGGAGCTCTACTGCTGTCCATGGGTACAGTTATTCAGATAAAATAAATGGAATGGTTCCTCTGCTTTGCCTAGCTGAACATCTAGTCCATGATTTTGTTTTGTAAGAGAAGTGACTGGCTAATGATGCTTTTTCTATTACCAATAGTGTTTTCTTGGTGATTTTTGAAACAAGGTTAGGCTGAAATAATGCTAGTAACTGCTTTTAAAAGTTACTCTGTACAGATAAGTACACTTGGCATTAGAATTCATTAAATTACAAACAAATAACAAAACAAGTGAACAAACAAAAATTCCAAGTAGGTCTAACCTCTCTGTGTATGTAATTTTACAAATTTGTTTCTCTAAATATGCAGGGTGGGATAACCAAGAGTGAGTTAACAGCAGCCCTATGAGGGGAAGAGGGGCTGGGCTGACAAGCAAAGAGCAAAGGACCTGGAGTGAGGTGAACACAGAATCAAGAAGATGGAGCTTAAGCAGGGCTGCCTCCAGCATTTCCATGTAAGCAAGGATGTGCCTTTTTGGGGGGATCCCCACCCCCACCCTCTCTGGGAAATCAGCTTGCTGGGGTGCCTCTCTGAAGTGCCTGTAATGCACACAGCATGGGGAATAAACATGAGGAGATCTGTGTGTAGTTGTAGGGTTGTAGTCCTGTTGGGATCACAGACGCTTAGTCGGATGGTCCACATGACTGGAGGGTTGCAATGGAGGGACACAGGTGCTTCAGGAGGGACAGGCCAGGAAGATGAGGGGAAGCTGTTCTTTATGTGACAGAACAGCTGGAATGCATGGACCTCTGCTTCGGGATTGATGATGAACTGACTGAAAGCTTATGGGTATGGATTAAAGAACAGATCAATATGGGTGACACTGTAGTGTCTGCTAAAGGCCACTGGATCAGGAAAAATAAGTGGACGTGGCCTTCTACAGACAGCTATGAGTAGGCTCATATTCACAGGCCCTGGTCCTCATGGGGGACTTCAGCCACCCTGGTATCTGCTCAAGGAACAAAACAGCAGGTTAAAAGCAATCAAGGAAGCTCCTGGAGAGAATCGATGACAACTTCCTGACCCAAGTGATAGAGGAGCCAGTGAGGGGAGGTGCTCTGCTGGATCTCAGACTCACAAACGAGGAAGGGCTCATTGGAGATGCGAAGATTGAAGGCAGCCTTGGCTGCAGTGACCATGAGATGGCAGAGTTCAGGATTCTGAGGGGAGGGAGTAGGGCAAAAACAAGATCACAACCCTAGACTTCAGAGAGCAGACTTTGGCCTCATTAAGGATCTGCTTAGAAGAGTCCCACGGGATAAGGCCCTGGAGGGAAGTGGGGCCCAAGAAAGTTGGTTAATATTCAAAGCTAACCTCCTCCAAGTACTGTCAGGGTGACTGAACACTGGAACAGGTTGCCCTGAGAGACTGAATATCTCCATTCTTGGAGATATTCAGAAGCCATCTAGACACGGTCTAGGTGCCACTGCTTAAGCAGTGGGGCTAGGTAAGATGACTCCCAGACGTCCCTTCCAACCTCCACCATTTTGTGATTCCGCAATTCTGAGATTCTGTGAACTCAGATACATTAAGAACACTGATACATTAAGAAACAGTTTACTTGACCTACATTTTAAAATATACTTAAGATGGTGTACAGGATAATAAATTTACCGAGACAAATATTGCTCTTATTTAAACTGACCACACTATTCCCTTCCAACCTATCCTATAATCCTATATTTGGTATTTGGGTAGTTTTATGCTAAGAATTAGTAGCTATTTTTAAAAGACAAAAATGTATCCATAATGTGTAGCATCTAGACAAAGCAATCTCTTCTGTCATTAACACAAGTTATCCTCCAAATGAAATTGAAGCAGGGAGATAATCAGAAGGTAGAACTACAGCTGTGTTTGGTATATGGCTAATCAAAGAAAGAAATTGTTTGCTTTGATTCTCATCCTATTGTCCTGCAAAGAATTAACCCGAGCAGCTGACAGTCTAAGCATTTACCTTGTGAATATGGAAATCAAGGAAAAAGAAAAATGCAAAAATCACCGTAGCACAATTATAAGTGCCCCTGAAAAATGGAGTAACCTAAATAACAATTTATTTCCTCAATGTAGGTTTCAAGGTTAAAAAAAAAATAAATTACAGCTTGGCAGATTTATCAGCGCTCTTTGTTATCAGTGCATGGTCAAGATTTATCACATGTGTAAAAATTCACCTTTAAAGTATACAAAGCTTCTCTTCCTGGTGAAAGAAATTCCAGAAACTTGACACTAGTAGCAACAAATACCTGTGTCCCACTTCTACACAGTGGACGGATGAATAGATACTGATAAAGCCAATCTGCACTCTTCTGCTAATCCTTCCTGAGGCATTATGTTTTTGTTATCCAAACTGGAACTGTGCAGTCTCCTAGCTACCAGGCTCTATTATTCTGTGCATATGTGTGTGTTTGTATATGTATATAAATATATAAGTAAACCATAGAAGAAACTAGGACTAACTGTTGCAAGGACTAAATGTTCCAAAACTCCTTGGCAGTCAGTAGACCAGAATCTGTGTGGGGTTTTTTATTCTTTTGTTAAAAGAAATGAGATGTTTAAACACAAACAATTTCACTGACTGGAAAATGTGATCCCATTTCCAAGGTGTGGCAGAGAAATGCATAGATGTCTGTAAAACCTATTTTTGGGCACTCAGGCACTAGTCCAAAAGCTCTATGTACCAGTGATGCTTTGAAAGGTATAAAACTGTACATCCAGAAGGAAATTAGGGCCCTGATGCAGACAGGCTAGCAAGATTGTAAGCGGAGGCAGCTCTGCAATGTCATGCACTCTGTTCTATAAACTATATTGGTTTTGCATTTTTCTCATCAAATATATATCTGAATTTTTTCCAATAGGGGAATAGATGATTAAGCCTGTATCTGCCATGAAAGAAGACAATATCTAATGAAATACTCAGTGTAAGAGTTGTAATAGGGGGATTCATCCAGCCTGAACTCCTGGCCACAATATACTTGTCAGGTCCTGAGAGCACTACTAGGCCTTACTGGCCCTTACCAGTACACATCGTTACTGCAAACACAATTTGCAGGTTTTTGAGTGACTACAAAGAAAGTTCTGGCTCCTTAACTGTTCCATAACTGTTCTGGTGGGCCAGAGACCATCCATAAGAGGGAGAGAAGAATCTGGGGTCTGACAGGGGAGTGAATGACTGCAGTTTGGCCTCCGTCTGTGGTCTGAGATTGAAAAGAGGTTAAGAAGAAGGGCAAAGGATGTTACCCATGTGCACTCTGTTCGTAGTGCAGACTGTGCCCATGGCTGGGCTCAAAGTATTATACACGTCACCAGTAGAGGCTCCTAATTTATGTGACATTAAAATGTTACTTTCTCACAACCCCGAAGCCCTCAGTTTCTGCACCCCAGGGGTTGGCTTCCCCCACTGGGGTGGTCACTCCCAGCTCAGTGGCTGCTCCCCAAGCAACTGGGGCAGCTGGGGCCCAGCTCCAACACGGCCAGGGCGGCTCCTCCAGCTGCTGGCTGCAGCTCCGGGGCAGGCGCTTGGAACAAGCGCCGGCCCATCTCTTCCCAATCGCCTTCCCTTCGCCCTTGTTGGTCCCCTTGGGCTCTGTTTCCCATCTGTGTGCACAGTGGCACCGGGTGATCCTCAACTGGTGGAGGTTTTGGCAGGCAATGAGGCACTCACACTGGTGTCGGAGCCAGCTGGGCAGTTTATGGCCTTCCCCCTACATGGGGCACCCCGCAGCCCCCCACTAGCGCAGCCTCCCGGGTGTGCCCAGCAGTGTGGGAAGGCAGTCTGCATCGGGGTGGTTCAGAAGCAGCTCATGAAGGCCCAGCTGTGAGTTGCCCCAGAGAGGAGCTGCTGGCTCTCCGCTGGTGATGTGTGCGAGGTGACTTTAATTTAGGCACCCAAGCTGCTCTGATGCTGTGTGTAAGCCATATGGACAGGCAGGCCAGGACTAAACCGTGGGTCTGGACCCATGTTTAGAGTATGGATGTAAAAATCAGAAGCCTGTAGAAGGTCTGTGGAGCAGGACGTGCTCTGGTCAGGGCGACTGTGACACACTGCCCTAGGCCTGAATGTTTTCCTCCTCATATGTGTGTTGAGCTGCTGTAGGAGGTAAATGAGGAATTGCTCTTTCCTTCACTTATGGGCAGAAGAATTCATGACCAGTGTAACTGTACTTTTTTTTTTTTTTTTGCTAGAAGACCTAATAAACCTGTTGCAGTAGGCCAAAAGGAGTTCCTGAGGGCAGCTCCTGAGGGGGGTTCCTGAAAGTCCCAAACCATTTCTCTCTCAGCAGTGTGGTTAGAAGTCACCTATCATGCTTTGAAACTTCTAAAGGGCTTAATACACAATAGACAGAAAAGTCCTGCTATAAGAACAGTTTTCATGCTTTTTGCAATAATGCAGAGAACTGCTAAACATTGCAGATGTCTCTGAGCTAACTATGTATTTGTCAGGGATGAAATTGTGACTTTTCAGTACCTCCACCTCCATTAACATGCTTCCAAGAGAAGCAGAGCTTGAAAAATGTGTTAAACATTTTTTGCTGCACCATAAAATGTTTTAGCTCCCATTTAATTTTATCCATGATTATTTACAATAAAATGACTTTCATCTGCCTATAAATCCTTACCTGGTACATTCTTTTTCCAAATTGCTTTATTAATCCTTAGTTATTATTAATTAGAAATGGCACAAACAGCACAATCATTTCCTTAACTCTGGCCGACAGCTGGGCTTTAATAGACTACAAAGCATGACTTTGGTTTCTGGAATTTATTTTTCTCCTACATTAACAATGTCACATGGTTGCAGAAGGTGAAAAAAGAGAAGAAATATTTCTGTGTGTCATTTTTAACTGTAGAGAGACAATGTTTTATTATAACTATAATGGGTTGAAATCATGGTACGTTCTTAAATAATGCAGGCAGGCAAAGCAGCTAGCAGCTTTGTATTCACAATTATTCAGGTTTTTTTAATTTTTCATAGCTCCTCCCTTAGGTATCAGTTTATTTGTCTGTTACCAGTAACATTGGTCCCTCTCTGCCATGTTTGTGGGGCCCACAGATTATATCATGTGTGAAACAAATCACATAATTTCCCTGCAGTGACAATTGCTCAAGCAGAATGTTTACACTTAACAGTGCAAGATCTTGGTAATTGCTTGGCTCAGGAAGAACATGATTTTTCCCTGGATTGGTGCATCCTCTTCATGCACTTGCTGACCATGCTTCTTTGACTTCTTTTAGCCACCTGCCAGAAGTCTTATTGATGATATAAAAGGCATGTGAATAACACTGAGTACCAGGGATGGAAGAGCTTTGCATTTTGCGCATATCACACAATGAATTTTTTTCTGAACAACTTTGTTATTACTTTTAATGATCTGCTCCATCTAATCTGTTAGGCCATGGAGTAAAAGTGTGACTGGTTTCCCAGCTGATATCACCCTACTCTCATGTGTGCCATAGATCCTGCTCCAAAACACAGAAGAATTAAAGAATTCCAATCTTCTTCTCTGTCCAAGCTTTTACAGAGACTGCTTTGGAAATTTGAGAACACTAGCTACTTTTGAATTAAAGAAGTGCTTTATAATTGGATCTGGAGTTTTGCTAATATAATCAGGACAAAGGATATCAAATTGTACAAAATGGAAAACCTGTCATTTAGAGAGATATGAATTTACAATGCAAATGTAAGAAATATGGCCCAAGGACTATGAAAATGTTCTGATGAAAGAATTATAATGGAATCTTTTATAAAGGGGTTTGTGTTATTGACATCTTCTTAAACATTTACATAAGTGTGCAAGGAAAGGAAAATGAGGAATTGCATATAGACTAGGCCATAAGTTAATAGCAAAAGAGATCCGATGCATAGCATTCAGGAAAACTGAGAAAACACAGTAGAAAAAGAAACATATGATTGAAGTGAAGTCTGATGAATGACCAAGATATAGGAACTTGCTCTTGAAACTTGTATTTCTTTTAGACAAGGAAACTTAATTTTTTAGAATAGTTTTTAATAACTTCCCTATTCTATTAATTTTTAACTAAGCTAATAATTTCTATAATATTTGTTCAAGAAGCAGGTTATCATATCTAAAGCTAGAAAAAAAGTCTAGCTTTGCACCCAATTCCTTGTGTGACCTTGAACAATTTGCTTTTCTCTGGATTTAAGCTTTTGATTTCTAATGCGTACAGAGGCACATCCTTATCTCAGTGATATGGTAAAGATGTTATTGTTGGTGATTTGTTGAAATGCTGTAATCATGGGATAAATGTGCCAATACAGCTCACTCTGTGGATGGATAAATACTATTTATGTATTTATAAAATGGACAGCTAATTTATGCGGTATTCTTTTTCTTCTCACTCTTTGATCAGCTTTGTTTTTACGTTCTTGGAAAAGTAATCCCTATAATAAAACCTCAGCTTCTCTCTTCTACCTACAAGTCCTTATGCAGACCACCATTCACAGAACTCAGTGGTATAGCTGGAGTACCCAAATATTTCATCCTCCCAACACTCCTCATTGTTTTGTATGTTTTGAATTGTATTTTTGTATGTTCTGAAATGTATGCTGCAGACTGAGAGCTCTTGAGAACAGAGACTAGCTTCCTAGCTCTCTGTCTATTCAAAACCTACTATAAAGACCTAGTCTTTGAGCAAGGCATAGGCACTCGTGCACTGAGGATTAGTTACTTAGTATAACAGTATTTCATCATAACATATTTATGTGTATTCTGTACTTTTTGGCTCCGTTTTTGGCTCTTTAAAATGGGTCTAAAAAGATTTACTTACACCTTGGATGGGGTTCTTGAGATTAAATTGGTCATGGTACTTTTTGAATCTGGAAAGTACCAAGTGTTATGAGAAGAAAGTAGAATCAGGGGGACTACAGGTACACACAAAATTCCTTCTCAGTACATGCAATTCCTATTTTTGCAAACTAGGAATGAGCTTGGCACTTTCAACTGATTACTACTGAGACAAAAACTTGGAAAAGTTTTTTTTCCAGTTTTATTAGATCAACCCAAGCTATATAGAAGAAAGAATCTTCTTTCTACATACAGTATTATGCTGCACACTGTAAACTGTCAGAAACACTTAACTTCATGCTGAAAATGTTTTATATCTACTCTGTCTCTCTCTTGATATTTTCTACTGTGAAAAAAAAAGGACAAGTAAGGCAGTTGAAGGTTACCCTCACACCACACAAAAGAAAATAAAAGAAAAAAAGAATCTTTTCAATTATAAATAGTGAATTCTATGAAACAGCTGCAACATTTTTCTGAATTCTTTGTTTCTGACTGCTTTCCCTTCCTGCCTTGAGCAACCAAAAGGATTAATTCTGGGTAGTTATTTAAATATAGTTACTTGCTAAAAATCCTCTGCCAAGATCAGAGAAAAGGGATTAGGATTAAACTGTTCTAATCAAAAGTAGAGTGGGTTGTTTTTTTTTTTTTTCTGATAGGAACTCTTGCTTCAAGAAACAAGTATTAACGCTGTAGAGACTGCAGTGTTGTATAGTTCATATGTCTCAGTGCCAATAAATATCTTCCTTACTAAATACAGAGAAAGGTTTTTATGTCACCTTTGTCTATAGATGTCCAGTAGATGTATTAAGGGATATTAAGAATAATATGAAAATACCATATTTTAAGATAACATCAACACTATGTGTGTTTCTATTTTTGCCAGTTTGTAGAATGGCTTTGGCTTGTATGACTTCCCTACAGAAGTCACACACAGAAAGTATATTACTCTAGATTCAATTAGAGCTCATACTTGGTGTGACTGTAGTTGTAATAATAATAACTGAAATGTTTTCCTATCAATCATATTTACTTCCCTTCTGTAGCAGATGAGGTAAAATAAAATAGTATATACAAAAGACGTCAATGTACAGATGGCTTCTTAAGATCACACTGTCCCTTTGGCTCTTCATTTCCATTATTTTATACTGTATTTTCTTTTTTTTGGAAAATGAGTGCTAGTGAATCTTTGCTGACATAATGATTCTTATTGTATTTAAATTACAGCTAGGTATTTAGCTAAAGTGAGCATGGGTGTGAAAACACATTTTTTAATGAGGCATAATGGATATTTTAATGAAAAATAATGTCGACATGTTGGTCTAATCCAAACTTTAGAAGGATACACAATGAGTTGCAGGGGTCATGGTAGGTTGATAGCTTTTTTCAGCTGGTTGAACTGGTATACAGTATCAGGTATTCCTCATTCCTCTGCAGTATAGAAATTGGGAACAAACCAGTATTTCTGGAACAAATAGAGATTTTTATTGCCTGGCTACCAAGAAGCCATCTCCATCTAGTGCTTCCTGAAAGAGGTGTTACTGCCTTTATTTCTCTGTGGTCTTTTGTATGGTTTTGCATCCACAGAGTTAGAGGTTACGGGTGTTTCAGCCAGCACTTCTACACTTGGAGAGGAAAGAAAGGGACTTCTGCTGCAGATTACTTTTAATTATTCTATTGCCCATTTATAATCACTAGAATGAGCAGGTCAGTGGAAGAAAGGACACTGTATTGGTTTGGGGAGCTGAGGTGTTCTCAACTGAGTCCATGGAGTGAGGAAGATCCTGACTGATTTGGTACTAGGATGTAGTCACTGCTGATGTGGTTTAGGAGAGAAATGCTTTGTCCAGTGGTAGGAGCTTGGTTGAGAGGGCAGAATTGATGGTAGCTAACTAAGTATTTGTGTTGAGCATTATCTACAGGAATGAGAGAAACTATCCAAAATGCAGCTCTGTGTTGTTCTTCCTTAATTTAATAATTTGTGTGACTGTAAGCCTGGGTGAGTACACTATTAAATGTATCCTTCGTTTCAGAAATTAATTGTAATCTCACTGACGGTAAATAAGAAATACGGTTCATCAGGTTGCAAAAACATCTTCTAGTGGTAGATGAAGACTGGCTTAGCTGGTGTGGGAACATTGATTGTCGGGATCATTGTTGGTGAGGAAACAGATTGGAAATGAGGTTTAGAAAATATTTCTCCAGTCCAATTCAGCAGTGAGCCCTCAGTAGCTTGGAGATAATTTAGATGTTAATCTCTTGGGGACAGAGACTATCTCACAGTTTGTGTCTACAATTCAGAACACATATGAATCAGAATCATGACTGGGCAGCATTAGGAGTACTACAAGCAGCAATAATAATGTTGTTTAGCTGTCCATTTCATCCTGTGATGGTTAAGTAAAGTTCAGGACCTCTTGATAGTTTCAGTTAGGTGGAGAAATTGATAATGGAGTTTTTTAGCCAGTATTATTTACTTACAAAAAAATGCACAAGTTTTGTTTCCATTAAATGGGAAGTTTCAAACAGGAAACTATTTGCATTTTGCTCTAAAGTTTTGTTCTAGTGATTTTCTTGTGTGTTTTCTTGGGGTTTTTTCTTTTTCTGCCTTTCTACTGTTTCTCTCACAGAGACTTGTGCAAGGCCAGCGCTTACTTGTGATGCTTGGGGGATTGCCTGGATCCCTGGGATGTCTCATTACTGACTTAGATTTCAGGAGAGGCCCTAGTTAATGTTGCTATAAAGATCCCCTTTCTAAACATTTGTGTCCTGATCTCATATTTTCCCTCTCTCAGCTTGATAGGAAATAGACTCCAGCTTCTGGTTTTCAGATATGTGCTGCTGGATTCTGTTCAGTTGGAGTCTGAAAGATTGTTTTATTTGTGCCAACTCTGTGGATTTAATGCACCTTCAGCTTGAATGATTTCACAGTGATTTTCTTGCCCCAACACCATCTAGGTTTAGCACTGAAACAAAATAAAGATTTCTGTAACAACACTGAAGGTACAAACCTGAAAAGACAAGTTTAGAAACAGAAGAAATTAAAATACTTAGTAGCTGGATATATCTCCAGTGGCTTAACCTCTTGTCTAAAACCCCAAACTTACTTCTGCCCTTTAAAGCAGTGTTTGTAACAAAACACCTTCTTACCATTGCCCTCTGCTCTGAATAATCTTTCCAAGCACTTCTTAGGTAGGGTCCTTTGGAGATAGGTTTTGGGATACAAATGCAATTGCCTTTAATTGTTGTTTGGGAAGCTGTGTGCTCTGTTCTTGGGTTTCCTGTCAGTCCTACTGGGCTAACTGCTCACAATCAATATAGATGTTAACTTATGCATAAGTGGTCACTTGATATTTTTATATGTTCTGACTCTCAACATCTCTGGAACAGCACTGGCACATGCCATATTATTAACATAATTGGCTGGCCCAGTTAGTGGTGTGTTGTCTGGTCAGAGCATGAAGAGAAAAACCTACCTTTCCCAGCTTTTACTGCAGGTTCATGTCATGTAAACTGACATTGTGTTTGCTATATTATGCTTCATGTCAGATAATGGCTTCTTGTGATTGTCCAAAATGAAGGATGATACCCTAATCTGCCACTACAACCAATAGTATTCTTCCTCCTCCTTTGTATATAGTACAGTTCATAACTAAATTAAGTAGATAAGGTGTCAAAAGCTATTATACTCTTGCATTTGTAGCCAGGGTTCACACAGACCAGTTCTTCCTGAGCCTTTACTTCCTGTTGTGCTCTATGCTTTTCCTCCTCTGTGAAAAGGCCAAAAAAAGCAGTCCAGCATTTCTCTAAAGAAATAAGTTTCATCTATTTCACACTCATCCTGCTTGTCATAGTCTCCCATTTTTTTAATAGTTGGGGTGGTGCTCTACATGTGTCAAAATTCTCCTTGAGAAATACCTAGGATATAGTGTAGCTGCTTTGGATGCTCTTTGAGAAAATAACTGATCTCATAATGCATAGAAGATGATGTCTCAGGCTGACCTTTAATGGGAACAAAGAGATCTACAAAAGGCTTTTCCTTTGGTCCAGCTGTTAGACCTTGGTATGCATTATTAACAGGAAGGTACATAAATCTGTTTGGTCTTCTGGCTTATGCATACACTTTCACTGACTTGTTTAGAAATTAATTATATCTATTTTTATACTGAGCATATTCAGGGTATTGAAAAAATGCTCTGTTTCATTTTTATACATACAGATGTTTGAGTCTTAGTGCCTTTTTGCTTGAAGCCAGATGGAACCTATCCAAGATACGACTAGTCCTGTGGAGTCTTGGCACCTGACTGCTCTTATATTGTCAAAAACATCAGTAGCTCAAGGTCCTTTGAGAGCATACACTGCTGGATTTTCTGACTTCCTGGTGGTCTGTTTTCTTCGTGTGGTCTGTGCCTAAAGAAAATATTACTTTTTCTTCTCTAGGAATGGAAACATGTAGGTTCTTACTACCAACTGTAGTTGTGTGATTTTCTGATATTTAATTGTGGGATGAGGTGGTGGACTTTTATAGATTAGGCATGATGGAAACTTTCCTATGATGCAGCATTCCCCAGTTACTAAATAGGTCCAATGTGGATGCCAATAACTCTTGAGAATATTTATATCAATGAGCTCTGAATATGTTCAGTTCAGTGCAGGTCAGACTAACAGATTGTCTTTTTCATAACTCAGCAAGGATTTGGGATTTTAAAACAACTTAGGTGCATAAAAATATTTAGTAGTCTAGCTGACACCTTCAGGTTTGCTTTTCTTCTTTTTTAGCCATACCAAAGATGTATCAGGAGTGATGAGTTCTCAAGAGGGTACCCAATGTGTTCAGGTCTCACTGAAACTGAACAGATGCTTTTTAGCTTTGTTGAAGCTAGGTTCCTAGGAAATTCATTAGCATTTTACATGAAAATCCCTTGGCTTTAGAGTTGTATCCAGGTGACAGTGGCAAACAATGGGGAATGTAGTCTTTGTTTTGCATGAATTATTTCCTTGTTTACTTAAAGCTATATTTTACTTTTCAGGTTTTCTACGCATTGATGGCTACAGTCCTGTGAGCTTCTCCCATCGTGGACTGCAGGTAGATTGTATGCGAGATGGTTATACGAAAATGTGGTGGGAGAACTTAATGCTTGGTCTCAGACCTTTGGAAGCTCTATTTTGCAGAGATTTTTAACTGCCCAGCATGGGATGCCTGTTGAATGCTAAAAGGAACTTAGTATCTTGTACATCCATTTCCTTATTTCTCCACAACATGATCTTAAATGTCCAGATACATATAGCAGTCCAGGTCAGGCCCAAAGGGACTGATCATTGTTGAGAGGAGTAAATCATGAGACAGTCAATTTTCTGGAGAAAGTGGCAGTGCTCTGGCAATGGGGAATACTTTGAAGCTGTGAAAGCTTGTTCTGAAGTGACAGAATCAATGTCCATGACATAGTTTTGAATGCTTTCCTATTAGGCAGTCAGACCTGTTGCTAGAGTACCAAGGGATCATCTTAGCTAATCACTGGCATTACCCGTGACAGGAGTCTGCGAGGCCATAAATAACTTACCCAAGCTATTTATGTGGGAAATGTTGTCAGATGGAGTTGTTCTTTTCATGTTTTAGGCAGACTCAGATTATTCCTTACCAGAGCAGCAGAAATTCAGACAGAGCAGAAGCAGTCCGGGAAACCATCCTCACTGTTGAGACAAGTTTTAGTCCCTTTGCCAAATGTTGCTCTCAATAATATGGTAAAAAACAGAAGGAATTGGTAAGAACAGACTGGACCTCTCCTGTGTGGTTTAAAAATACCATAATGCGTTAAATGATGTCTGAATGGTGTCTGACCTGCAGTGCAACCCCAGAGCACAGAATCACAGAATCACAGAATCATATAGGTTGGAAAAGACCTTTAAGATCATCGAGTCCAACCATAAACCTAACACTGCCAAAACCACCACTACACCATGTCTCTAAGCACCTCATCCAAACGTCCTTTAAATACCTCCAGGGATGGCGACTCAACCACTTCCCTGGGCAGCCTGTTCCAATGCTTGATAACCCTCTCGGTGAAGAAAAATTTCCTAATATCCAGTCTAAACCTCCCCTGGCGCAACTTGAGGCCATTTCCTCTTGTCCTATCACTTGTTACTTGGGAGAAGAGACCGACCCCTACCTCTCTACAACCTCCTTTCAGGTAGTTGAAGAGAACGATAAGGTCTCCCCTCAGCCTCCTTTTCTCCAAGCTAAACAGTCCCAGCTCCCTCAGCCACTCCTCATCAGACTTGTGCTCTAGACCCTTCACCAGCTTCGTTGCCCTTCTCTGCACACGCTCCAGTACCTCAATATCCCTCTTGTAGTGGGGGGCCCAAAACTGAACACAGTATTCGAGGTGCGGCCTCACCAGTGCTGAGTACAGGGGCACGATCACTTCCCTAGTCCTGCTGGCCACGCTATTTTTGATACAAGCCAGGATGCCATTGGCTTTCTTGGCCGCCTGGGCACACTGCTGGCTCATATTCAGGCGGCTGTCAACAAACACCCCCAGGTCCTTCTCTGCCAGGCAGCTTTCCAGCCGCTCTTCCCCAAGCCTGTAGCGTTGCATGGGGTTGCTGTGGCCCAAGTGCAGGACCTTGCACTTGGCCTTGTTAAACCTCATACAGTTGACCTTGGCCCATCCAGCCAGCCTGTCCAGGTCCCTCTGCAGAGCCTGCCTACCCTCCAGCAGATCAACACTCCCACACAACTTGGTGTCATCTGCAAACTTACTGAGAGTACACTCGATCCCTTCGTCCAGATCATTGATAAAGATGTTAAACAGAACTGCAATGATACCTCTTCATCTCATGAAGAGGTAGCAATGCTACCTCTTCATCTCATCATGATGAATATACATTACAGCTCATCTGCACATATGTATCAGGTCTAGTGCTTACTGGCATTGTTGGATTTACTGTACCTGCCCAGATCAGCTATTCCACTGTACAGGTACACATATAAAGTGCGTTCCACACCCCAGCTTGTGCCTGAAGGCCCAATGGGATGCCTGGATAATGGGATGAGGGACCCATAGGCTGCCTCATGTAACCAAACCAATGCATAGAACCTGCCAGACACTTCTCTGAAAAGTGGGGAGAAGGTGCATGCTAGATGAATTGTTCTGGTGATTGTAGCTTGCTGCCATGCAGTATCTTTCCTGAGAGCCCTGCGGAGCTTCACCTGTTACGGAGAAAGATGGCCTAGTAGACTACCAGCTGGATGCACAAACATCTTATGGAAAATATACAAACACACTAATCCGTATTTATATTAAATGCACAAATTAAAAAAAAAAAAAATCTAGCATCTTACTCCCACAGAAACAGGATTTTGTAAAACTAACATTTTGAATTTATATGATTTACAACAGAATGATAATGTTACACTAACAGAAAAAGGAAAAAGAGGTTCCATATTATTTAACTAAAACAAGTTAAAATGACTCTAGGAACACCATTGGGTAGATTTCCAGCTGGGTTGTATTGTTTAGTTCTATTGATTTGAGTGGAATTATTCCATTATAAACTGAGTGAAGACTTCAGTAGGATTTAATTTGTGCACTAAAATCAACACACGAAGAAATTATCAGAGTTATGTTCAACCTTTTGCTGCAGTCATCCATAAGGCTGTGTAGAATTAGGATGGTAGGGCCAGGTAAGAAACTTGCCTTTAACATCAGTAAAGCTATATCTATGCAGCACAGAATTTAGTCCATATAATCAGTCCACATTTAAAACTAGATCTGGGTCATGCAAATCTGGTTATCTTCTTATTTACAGAGATTTTGCAATAGATTCCTGAAGTGCTAGCATCCTATCTTTATCAAGTCACATTTAAAAAACCCTAAAAGCCACAATAAGTATTTATATTTATATCTAATCAGTATAATTGTAATTACAGTTATAAAACAATTACAATTATATATTTATACAACTAGTATTTATATAGTCAGTACTTATACTCGATGAATGCCTTAAATATTTAATTAATGTTTTTTTGAAGTTTTTTAGTTTTTTTAAAAATAAACATATTGCCTACCATTCATAAGCTTTTGGTCCTTTTTCTTCAAAGGCAAGAAGACTGTCAAAATGCAGTATTGACAAAATATATTCAGTTCTTTTATTCTCACTAATTCCAAATTCACGTAACCACTTATAGGCTAGATCTTTCTCTATCTCTGGTAAACTTTGGACTTCTTGGATTCTACCCTGAAGCCATAAATATGGTTTCCATTCAAACTTTCTGCTCAGATTTATGAAAACTTCTTAACTCATGGCAAAATCTTACTTTGAAGAGTCTAATTTAACTGGTGTGCAACAGTCCCATGCTGCCTTCTGTGAGTGGTTTTGTGAAGTATGTATCTTGTTCAGAAAAAAGCATTCCTCCACTGGCTTCTCATGGTTAATTTATGGCCCACTCTGTGTCCTGATCAACATATATGATTCAGCATTAGGTGTTTTTGTGCTTAGGATACTCAGCAGTTTTTAGCTGTAAACTTCTGAAGGAAATCAACAGGAACACTAGTAATAGGAGCTGTGAAGTTTGGCTTTTGCTGACTTTAAGTTCTATCTATCTGCTCTATTTGCACTTGAATTTCTTGCAGTAAATTTAATAGTCTATTAAAACCATTTATAGAAAATATACAAACAAATAATATTTTTAACAGTGCCATTTTTCAAAGGAGTGTTCAACCTCTGTCAGGACAGGTGACTGCTCAGCTCACCTTTAAGTCTGTGAGCAGCACTGTATTGTAGTGTAACTAACTGCTACAGAAACTGTCAAGAGAGAAGCAAAACTCAATGACTTAGCAAACTGCTTGCAGTAAACTGAGGACATGTACAACTTACTGTTCTGTTCCAACTCAAGGGCAAACTGGTTGCCTCCCAGTCCCTAATATTTATGGAAGAAGTGTGTATTTAGGTGTACCAACAATTAAGCTGCAATGTACTTTTAAACTAATATGTAAGTGTATAGTTTTATAACAAATGTGTTTAAGTCATAATTGATGCTGGAGCAATACCACCTTACAATATGACCTTAAAAACCGTGACTGATGAAGTGTTAAGCCCAATTCTGGACAGTGTTTAACATATCCACACAACAGAGTACCAGTGCAGCCATCCAGAGTGTACACCCTTAATGTGTTAGATCTGTATATCAGTTTCAAAGTGAAGATAGAAACAAAGATGAAGTCAGAGGAATTAACACATACAGCTGCTCCTTTCAGCCCAGTGGAAAAAAATTCCAGTCTTTTTTCATGACTTATATGATCATAGATTTATTATTTTCAAGTTATTATGCAAGTTACATTTCAAGTATTATTTTATTATTTCAAGATTGGGCCTTGAGGTAGTTTTTATTAGCTTGGAGAAACTGTCCGATTGCCTCTAATTTCCTTGTCCAAATGCACGTTTTTTCTCTTTTCTCTTTGTATGGCCATTGGGAGTCTTTTTTCCTCTACTTGTTGACTTTTGCCTGATGGGTTGTGTTTGCAAGGCCTGTTGCTCTCCTCACATGACCAAGCCATCCCAGCAGCTGTCTTTTTTTTGCAATTGTTTGCACAGACTCATGGGATGCAATTATTGCAGAAATATTCACTCTAATAGAGTTGTTAGTCCTATATGATGTATGTTATTCATGTATTTATTTGGAGGCATTTGAATGTAAAGGCCTGAATGTGTCATTTTATCCATACTGCTGGAGTCCATGTTTCACATATGTTTGGGCCTATGGCATATTAAATTATTCTGAGTTTTACCTTTGATGCACTTGAGATATTCTTGTCTTGTCAGGTTCTGTTGAATTTTACAAGTGCTGCTATCACAAAAGCAATTCTCCTTTTGATTTCTGTTTCAGACTTTCTCTCCTTTGTGATGGTAATTCTGAGATACCTGAATGAATCCACTCATTCAAGTTTCTCAACTTTGATGTAAATTTCTTGTTGCGTATGAGAATTTTCCATTGTCCTCTATCTGTTTTTTTCCTCCTGTTTGATCACCAGTCCATGGGTAGTAGCTTTGTTGTTAGATCTGCTAGCTATGGTCCTTTTTATGCCAATCAAGTTGATACAATCTACAAAGTAAAGATTATAGATATTTTACCACTAGCTGATAACTTTGTCCTACCAGAATTTTCAAACACTTTGGACTTACTGTGTTCAAGGAAAATATGAACAGAGATGCTGCCAGGAGAATCTGTCTTTCAGTCGATTCTTGTACAACATCATTTACTTAATGTGTACCCTGTGAAGATTATACTTTTCAAATTGCTTCTAAAGCTTTTAATTCAAGTTCTAATGCAACCTGAACTTGCAGTTTTTAGGAGGGAAACCTTGTACATTTGCCTGTGAGGTTGAAGAAACTGTCTTTCTACCTTTTCTGTTGATGGAATACTACTTTACATACAAGTTTCTAATTTTACCTTTGCTATTCGTTTATTTTTGAGGCCTGAAGTATTTAATGGAGCTATACTTCTATATTTACTACAAGGAGTTTAGTGACTCCAGATATGCTGTGTGTCAACGCTCCCTTCTGACCCGAATTGCTGTTTGGTGGAATCTATGTTCTTATCTAACATATGGAGCAGGTTCTGAGATCCATGTCTGCTCTGGAAGCAGGACAATACTCTAATGAGCAGGCTATACAAACATTTGCAGCCTATTCTGTGCCAAGGAATATACTGGTAATTATCCTACCTCACTAATCAAAGTTTTCACAGGAGAGAAACAGAGTTGTCACCTCAAAATATTCCATAGTTCTGTGGTTAGGGCAAACTTGTCATGGTAGGCAAGGGATGTGATTTCTAGTCACCTAGGACAAAAAATGGTTTAAACGGGGATCTCCCAAATCCTGAAGGACTGCTCTAACTTGGGGCTATTTATTGAGTAAATAAAGGAGGCAAGAAAAGGGGGCAGTGATGCTATTTACTTTGTCTTCTTTCTTACAAGGACTGACCTGATTTCATCTCATAATCTCAGGAGATGGTTCACAGCTGTGGTTCTTAGAAAGTGATGGACATCTAGCTTTATCCAGATGCTGAGTGTGTAAAAAGTTTGTAAACATACTACATAGTGGAGTTCAAGCAGAGCTGGTACACAGAGTGATTCAGAGATACTTGGATGTTCAAAGTGAGATATTTGCTTTAATATAGGACTGCAACCAAACTAATAAGGCTTGACTGTCAGCCAGCTATCCTGCCTAGTGAGGTGTACACACACCTACACTGCATACTAACATGGCCTAAAATATGTGCTTTAGCCTGGTCTTCTTCACACTTATAATTCTGAGTCTAGACCTGGGTGCTCTGTTGCCCAAACCTTAGCATTTGCCATGTCCTTTACGGACTGTACAGCAAGGCAAGTTCTGTCCTGGCTTTGGAGACCATGTAAATATACTTGAATTGATTAGTCTAATACTAGTCCAAAAACCCCCATTCTCAGTTTGATATAGGCTTATTTCAAATTTCTTCACATTTTATGCAGCTGCTACCCAGATTAAACATTGGACAACAGTCTTTCTCAGTATCAGTCATGCTTAACTCCTGCTTCACAAGTTGTCGTGTGCCTGACCATGCAGTGAAAAACCCACAGCCTTTAAAATTATTTATTATTAGTGAATAGCTGAGAATTCGTGTACCTGTGGCTTGAAAAAAAAAAGGAATTGAGAATTAACAATTTATTTGACTGTCACTACTCAGCAGGGAGTTGTTAGTAATAATTAAAAAATCAGTGTACTGAAGTTCAGTGCAGCCCCCCAAATCCCACTCCAAATTCTTACCTCAGTTCTCTTTCTCTAAAATTTGCTTATTGCCTGTCAGTCCCACTGCATGCTTAATAATCACTAAATTCCTGAATTTAGTCAGTGATCTGTTAGTTGACATACCTGGAGCAGATGATGGGAAAACTAGAAAGGATGGGATTCACCAAGGGTGGTGTTTGTGCCCTGGGCTCCATTCATAGTCAGTAGAGATGTAGTCAATATAGTGAGTAGAGTCTAAAGTGCAATTTGTCTCATCCTAAAGCAGCTGTCTAAGAGAAGTGAAATGAATCAAACCTTGAAAGTGCCCATTACTCTCCACTGACTTGAAAGGGAGCCAAGGGGGACTAGCTTCCATGTAAGCAGCCAGACATCAAAAATTAGATGATTTGAGCCCTGTCCCATGCAACTAGCAGTATTTAACAGGTGTGTAAAAGTACCTGTGAATTTGTTATATACATGCCTATTCTGTTTGAAGGCTAGGTGCCCAGGTTTGTAATCCCAGTTTGGACAGGAAGTGTTTATTCCAGCAGACTTGGTATCGCATATGCAATGTAAACTGTTCAAGTTCGGGCACACAATTACATTCCTTTCTATTCTAGATCCAGATGGTCACCGCCAGTTTGGGGAGAAGAGGTAAAGAAGGGGACAAGATAGAAAAGAGGAGGATTATTCCACGTAGTTAAACATATCTGAGTTGTAGCTATGAGATTTCAGTAATACCTTATAACTGAGCTTGCTTAGCTAACATTGCTTAACATTATGGTTGGTGTGAATCTAGTGCTAGAATTCTTAGGCATCTAGTGCTTCTCTTGCCATGCAAAGGGGTTTAAAGTTATAAAATTATGATTTTCTCTTTGTGACTGCATTCCTAAAACTTGAGTTTGGTTTAGTATTGAACCCTGTGTATCTACTTCAAGTTCCTCATGTTAAACTTTAAAATTTATAAAACATGCTTTCTGGATGGAAAACATTTTTCTCACTTCATAAGCAGAAAAGGAAAGAAAAGAAAGGTTAATGTAGAAATGTAATTTATATTAAATCCTTTGCCCCTTGTGGTGGTCTCCTGTAATCTGAAATTTATGTCCTTTTCCTCCCTGTATTAAATAAGAGAGAGAAAGGGAAAAAACCCCAAGCCCCTTGATTTTATGAAGCAAAGAAATAATGACAGGAAATGGGGATTTTTGTTTGTTCTTTGGTGTGAATTGGTACAGGCATTATGATGAAGTTAAAATGCAGAGGTTAATTGAAAAATGCGATAAACAAAGCCCCTTGAAGGTCTCAGAATAATTTTGCCTGGCAGCACTGACAGCCTACTACCATCGGCACTAAACCTACTCCGAACTGCTGGAGATAAAAGAAAAAAAAGAAAAGAAAAATAAAGAAGAAAAGAAAGAAAAACCCCTAAAGTTAATTGTCTTTCTGTTCCTTCCACCTCATTTCAGCCCAATTATAACTGGGAAAAGTCATTCTGTCTAATTTGCATTAATCCACCTCTATGGAAAAATAGCTTAGACGGTGAATTTGATCTTTTTTGTTCCCCCAGTTTATTATGGACATATTTAAAATAAAAAGAAACCCAGAAGACCAAATTGCTATGGAAAACTTATGGATAAGGATCTTGATTTTTTCTTCAGTTTTTTTGCTGCCAGATAAATTCTAAAGATTTAATATTAGACAGGAGTATTTCTTCATTCCTTAAACACAGGACAGAAAATGTTGAAATACCTGCTGGAACTCCATCATCTCTGGCTAACCCCTTGTTATTATTAAGGAAGGAAATGTTCTGTGGGTTGTGATAAACTTAGCTCTTTGCCTGCACTTGTATGTTTTTCATAATAGCCTTCAGAAAAGCTGTATAAATCCTCACTTATGCTGTGTTTTGAAAATAAGTCCCATGCATGATCCTATTGTGTGTACAGTTTAATGGTGTAAAAGAACTCAAAAGAGTGGCCGTCACATTCATATTCAGTACCATGTTTCCACTCAGCATTTCAATTCGCATTTTAATAAACACATTAAGGGGGTTCACTTGTTGTTGGACCCATGTTACATCTAATTTCTTATTGAGATGGTGAAGAAAAACAGTGTGTTTTGCTCTAAATTGTCAGTCAGTATATGAGCTCAGTCTGCCTCTTCTCAGTGCCATTTATATTAATAGGTATGATTATCCATGCAGGCCTTATTTTCAATGTACTGTGTTTATAGTCCCCATTTGTACATCTTGCTGGAGCTAACGTGTTCATAACGATGTGGAACAGCTGGCCACAAACTGTTGTTTCTCATTAAAAAGACATGTTTCCTGAGCTTTTGAGGATTCTTTATACTAAACAATACATACTATTGACATCTTGCCCTTTTCATTTTCCTTTAGCTCTTCACTGCAGTGAGATATCTAGGGTTCTAAAAGAAGACCTGAAGGGCTTTTGAGAGATAGAACCAAGGAGAAAGCCACTTTGGGTCATTACAGATCCCAGGGCACTCTTTGCAAGAAAAGTGTGGGAGTTATTATTGTCCCAGACAGATTCCAGCTTGTATAGCTGCATTGTAGGCTATTTAATCATGTATTTTCAACAAGGTTATCTCCCCCTTGAAAGGCTGCTGTACTATAGTATTGAGCCTATAATAACCACTGTATTCTCTCCAAGAATGACTTCACCCCAGAGGTGGAGTGGTTCCTTCATAGTGATTTCAACTAGGACAAGATTAATAGTGAGTACACCAGAAGCTTGGTTTCCATTTATATTGCTCAGCAGTCATAGGAGGTTCACCTGAAGAATCATGAGTTTTGTTTTTATTGGTTCAAAGTTTTTATGCTGTGATGTAATAGTTTTTGTGCTCATCTACTTAGTCTAAAATTGACTGCTTTTAATATTTTCTCACTTTAAAAAGAAGCGGATCTGAACATAGAATCATAGAATCATAGAATTGTTTAGGTTGGAAAAGACCTTTAAGATCATCAAGTCCAACCGTTAACCTAACACTACCAAGACCACCACTATACCATGTCCCTAAGCACCTCATCCAAATGTCTTTTAAATACCTCCAGGGATGGTGACTCAACCACTTCCCTGGGCAGCCTGTTCCAGTGCTTGATAACCCTTATGGTGAAGAAATTTTTCCTAATATCCAACCTAAACCTCCCCTGGTGCAACTGGAGGCCATTTCCTCTCATCCTATCACTTGTTACCTGGGAGAAGAGACCGACCCCCACCTCTCTAAACCTCATTTCAGGTAGTTGTAGAAAGCGATAAGGTCTGCCCTGAGCCTCAGCTTCTCCAGGCTAAACAGTCCCAGCTCCCTCAGCTGCTCCTCACAGGACTTGTTCTCTAGACCCTTCACCAGCTTTGTTGCCCTTCTTTGGACACGCTCCAGCACCTCAAGTTCTTTCTTGTAGTGAGGCGCCCAAAACTGAACACAGTATTCGAGGTGCAGCCTTACCAATGTCGAGTTCGGGGGCACAATCACTTCCCTACTCCTGCTGGCCACACTATTCCTGATACAAGCCAGGATGCTATTAACCTTCTCGGCCACCTGGGCACACTGCTGGCTCATATTCAGGCGGCTGTTGACCAGCACCCTCAGGTCCTTTTCTGCCAGGCAGCTTTCCAGCCACTCTTCCCCAAGCCTGTAGCGTTGCATGGGGTTGTTGTGACCCAAGTGCAGGACCTTGCACTTGGCCTTGTTGAACCTCATACAATTGGCCCCAGCCCATCGATCCAGCCTGTCCAGATCCCTCTGCAGAGCCTTCCTACCCTCAAGCAGATCAACACTCCCGCTCAACTTGGTGTCGTCTGCAAACTTACTGAGGGTGCACTCGATCCCCTTGTCCAGATCATTGATAAAGATATTAAATAGAACTGGCCCCAACACAGAGCCCTGGGGAACACCACTTGTGACTGGCCACCAATTGGATTTAACTCCATTCACAACTCCTTGGGCCCAACCATCCAGCCAGTTTTTTACCCAGTGAAGAGTATGCCCGTCCAAGCCATGAGCAGCCAGTTTCTCCAGGAGAATGCTGTGGGAAACTGTGTCAAAGGCTTTACTAAAGTCCAGGTAGACAACATGCACAGCCTTTCCCTCATCCACTAAGTGGGTCACCTTGTCATAGAAGGACATCAGATTAGTCAAGCAGGACCTACCTTTCATGAACCCATGCTGACTGGGCCTGATCACCTGGTTGCCCTGTATGTGCCATGTGATGGCACTCAAGATGATCTGCTCCATAACCTTCCCTGGCACCGAGGTCAGACTGACAGCCCTGTAGTTCCCTGGATCCTCCTTCGAGCCCTTCTTGAAGATGAACGTCACATTTGCTAATCTCCAGTCAACTGGGACCTCCCCAGTTAGTCAGGACTGCTGATAAAGGATTAGAAGTGGCTTGGTGAGCACTTCTGCTAGCTCCCTCAGTACCCTTGGGTGGATCCCACCCAGCCCCATAGACTTGTGTCTAAGTAATGTAGTATGTCACTAACCATTTCCCCTTGGATTATGGGGGCTTCATTCTGCTCCCCATCCCTGTCTTCCAGTTTAGGGGGCTGGGTACCAGGAGAACAACTAGTCTTACTATTAAAGACTGAGGCAAAGAAGGCATTAAGTACCTCATCCTTTTCCTCATCCTTTGTCACTATGCTTTCCCCCACATCCAATAAAGGATGGAGATTCTCCTTAGCCCTCCTTTTGTTGTTCATGTATTTATAGAAACATTTTTTATTGTCTTTTATGGCAGTAGCCAGATTAAGTTCTAGTTGGGCTTTGGCCCTTCTAATTTTCTCCCTGCATAACCTCACGACATCTTTGTAGTCCTCCTGAGTTGCCGGCCCCTTCTTCCAAAGGTCATAAACTCTCCTTTTTTTCCTGAGTTCCAGCCAAAGTTCTCTGTTCAGCCAGGCTGGTCATCTTCCCCACTGGCTCATCTTTCAGCATATGGGGACGGCCTGCTCTTGCACCTTTAAGATTTCCTTCTTGAAGAATGTCCAGCTTTCCTGAACTCCTTTGCCCTCCAGGACTGCCTCCCAAGGGACTCTGTCAACCAGTGTCCTAAACAGGCCAAAGTCTGCCCTCCGGAAGTCCAAGGTAGCAGTTTTGCTGACCCCCCTCCTTACTTCTCCAAGAATCAAAAACTCTATCATTTTGTGATCGCTATGCCCAAGACGGCCTCCAACCATCACATGGCTCACAAGTCCTTCTCTGTTCACAAACAATAGGTCCAGTGGGGCACCTTCCCTAGTTGGCTCACTCATCAGCTGTGTCAGGAAGTTATCGTCCTGACTCCAAGAATCTCCTAGATTGTTTCCTCTCTGCTGTATTGTATGATTGCTTGAAAGCATCTTCTGTGATTTGAAGGGGTAAACATCATGGCAGTAATGGGAAGGAAGGCTTGTGAAGTTTCCATTCAGCAGCTGATTGGAATCAATGGCCAATTATAGCAGAGCTTATGGTGCTGTATCAAAAGACTAACTGAAGTCTGCTACAAATTCAGAAGTCTGCAGTCAACTTCTTCTGTGCTGTGAACTGTATGCCTGCTGTAAATTTTCATGGTGATTTTTTAATATTGGTTTATTTAATGGGAATGGGAAGAAACAATCCAGTGTATACAGAATTATGCTATTCTAATTTAGGAGCGAGGACTTAAATATTAAGCTAAAAATGGAAAAGAAAGGAAGACAATACTTTATCATAAAGTCCAAAACATGGTGATGGTGAAATCTAAAGTGTTGTGGTGAAATCCATAATGTATGTTTCCTTTATTCCATACTTAGACACAGAGTAAAGCTGTCTCAGGCTTTCCTCAAGCTTGTGACCATTTGCATTATTATAAGTGTCTGTGAAAGGAACTAAGGTTCTATGTGGAGAGTCAATGGTCATGTAGCACTGGGATGCACCATATAGAAATACATACTTCTGTGACTAAGTTGTAGTGAGAGTATTTTGTAGTACTATTTTGTGTAGGAAAATACATATTTCCCAAGTACAAATTTTAGAGATTGATTAAACAAAAAGATATGCTTGAAATATATTTCCAGCTCTATTAAACTAGACCTTTCACATAAATTGTAGCTATGCATGGATCAAACCATGCAGTGTGCTGAGTTTATTTTAAAATAGGTAAAGATTAACCAGCATACGTGTACAAAAGAGAACATTTCCATATCCATGCATAACTTAAGTGGGACTCGGTCACAGTCTGTGCGGACTGAAGTCACTGCCTGATGCAAGTATTATGAATGGCAGCATCTACCCCAAAGGAAAATCATAGACATGAAAGAGAAAGCAAAAAAAGGGTAGGAGAATCCTACTTGCAGCCTATGCTGTTCAAAGCTGCAAGAACTGCAGATTTAGCCAAGATTCTTCCTGATACTCCCTCTGCAATCATAACTTTCTTTGAGACTCTCCAGTCAGGGCTAGGACTTACACCCGTTGCAATATGCAAAAGCACATTCTAGTTTATTACGATATTCTAATCCAATATAAGAATGTATTCAACCAGATGCCTAAAAAATGTAATATGTATATATTTTCATGCAATTAGATACACAAGGTTTTTGTATTGTATTTAAGGAGGAGTAAGATTTAGCAAGTAACAAAAAATTCCATAAGGATTTGTCCTCTTGTTATGTGGGTGGCTTTTGTATTCATCTCATTTTGCTTTCAATTTGAATTTGGCCAACCCTGAAGTTCAGAGCTATGGCATTATTTTTGGTATTTTTCTGAAAAAAAAAAAAAAAAACCAAAAAACCAACCCAAACAGATATTTGGGTTGATGTGCCATCATCTGAATAAATCTTTAGAATGCCATCAATAAAACACACCTGTGATATATGAAGGAAAGTTTATGAATTCTTTCTTTCTGAGAAGCAGTGTCTGATATTTTCTGATTTCAGAGAGATTTATTTGCCATAGTGATAACAGAGTGGGATTAACAGAGCAATGGACAGATATAGAGCCTGACTGTCAGAGCCAGTTTTAGTTCCTTCCTTCCAGGGGTTCCAGAATGATTGAGGAGCTTCTACATGGAGGTCTTCTGTCATTGTGTGTGGGTGGGATCTTTGGCGTGCCTTCCCAGAAGAGATCAGTTGTACCTTAGCATAAATCTCACCACTTTACTTTGGCCCCTCACCCTGTGTACTTTGCAGTTGGAGGTGGTTGTGCTATGCCAAAATGCAACTTGTAATTCTTGTGCCATTCCCTTTGCAACACTTGTAGTTGAGGAGCATGCTGATTCTTTTGCCATGAGGTAGTCTCATATCCATCAGGGAGAAAATATGTCAGTGGTATTGTAGTTGACGCAATCTGCTGTCAGAGAATTTAGAACTAAAAATGGATCCTAAAGAAAACCTGCATTTGATGTGTTCCTTCTTTCCCCTATATTGCCTCCCTCCCCTCATCTGAGATTCAGTCTGGAGTAGAGAGTCAGGGTCATTTCTGCTCAGAAAACTGAATCTCTAGCTTGCCTGTAAGAAGTTATTCAGTTTGCATTTGCAAAAGTTATGAATTGTAAAAAAAGAATATTGAGCATCAGTGCTTTCCTATGTGATCTTTACAGTTTGGGGGGGGGGGGGGGGTTGGCCGTAACAAGCAGCCAACCAACCACCCGCACAGCTGCTTATCATTCCCTCCCGTCCTCAGGAGAGGGGAGAAAAAAGGAACAGCAAGGCCAGAGCAGTAGGAAGTGCGCCATGCTGGCAGAGGTACACCCCAGAAGGGACTGTGGTCTGTGGATAACCCATGCAAAAGCAGCTGCTTCCCTGAAGGGACTGTGGCTTGTGGATAGCACATGCAAAAGCAGCAGAGCAGAGGAAACTAGTATGAAGGAAGGAGCAGTGGAAGAAAAGAGTGAGATACAAGGAGAGGCTGAAAGAAACCACTACACCTTCTCCCCAACCTCCTGCACCGCTTGTTGCCTCACCAAAGGGACTGAGTGTAGCCTACGGCAATAACATGGAGGAGATGAGCAAGTGGGGAGGAGCAGAGGTTTCTGTAGTGAAACTGAGCCTGGAAAAGGGGGAGGAAAGGTGTTTTCCCCAAGTGTTTAAATGTTTGTTGTCTTTGTTTCCCAATACCTAAATCAGTAATTAAATATTTTAAATTAAGTTAAATTCTCCGAGTCTGTTTTGCCCATGACAGTACTTGGTGAGAGATTTCCTTGTCTTTTTTTCAACCCATGAGTTTTCTTTCTCTTGTTATTCTTATTTTCTCCCCTGCCCCTCTGGGGGAGGGGAGTGAGTGAGCAGCTGTGTGGGTGCTTGGCTGCTAGCTGGGTCCAACTCACCACAGCAGTTCCAGAATCCAAAATTAGATTGCGGCTTTCTATATTCTGTTGTAGTTGTATGTGTTAGAGATAGTATGGCAAATCTTTTGCTTTTCATTTTCACTTGTTTGAAGTAACTAGGAAGGTTCATTTTTGTCATTAAAACATTGCAAGTTCTCTATGCATGCTTGGATCTTAATACACTGCAGCTATAACAGCAAAAGGAGGCATTTTTTCAGGTAGACTAATTCAGCTACATTAGTTCTGCTGCCAAGAGAGAACTGTAGTAATTCAGGAGAGATAAGATTTAGGTGTAAAACTCTAAAATCTACTATATCATATAGTCCTGAAATAGAATTCAGCTCCTAAAATATGCATATATTATGTATTATACTTACCTTTGGAATCTTGACTATATTTTTTGCTGTGTTGCCTTCTGTTCCAAATGATTTATTTGCAGATTCAGTAACCCTGAACACCCAACTCTGCTATTTTTCTCTGTAGACTAAAAAGTTTTGCCCTTTTTATACAAATCTGCAGGGAACCTTAAGAAACACTGTGCTTTTTTTCTGTATGTATTGTTTTTAATAATGGCAGACTGAAGTCTCAGGGGGAGGATTTTTTTATGGAATCAGAATGTGATTTGCATGTCTTATAGGAAGTAGCTCTGCATTCAAATGTTTCAGTCATCTTTGTTTCCCTGACTTCTCTCATAATTTGGATTATCTGAATACAGATGGCTCAGACTTTCTCACAAGAATTCTAAACAAATAATTCCACAAGATCATAGAAAAGTTTTTCTCTGTATTTAACTTCTTTAAATGTCTCTATTTTTTCTATTTCTTATGTTGTCCTTTTCCTTATGTTCTCACCATTCAAATCGCCCCTCATGGCAGTGTAGCATTGTTGACACAATGATCATTGAATAGGAAGGCAAGCCAAGAAATCCTGCACAAGAATCAATGCGTGTTAATACTATATACTCATGGTTAATTGCTATACATTAATTTTATACCTTTTTTGCTCATCCTGTTTTCTGCCTTTCAGGCTGTTAACTCTTTAAAAAACCCCAACTTTGACACAGATATACAGTGACTGAAGACAGGGTTAATTTCCTCTGTAGGCTGGCCTCTAGTGCTAACCAAGGTGGAACCAACTGGCGTGGAAATAACATGTGACCAACTTTGCACAATACTTGGCCCTGTATCTCAGTTATTTAAATGTTTTTGGTGGTTTTCCCCACTGTAAGCAGTAATGTGAAACAGTCATAATAATGTTATTTGCTGTAGGCCAAATGAATATCAAGACAAAATTACTTCCCAGTGGGATGTGAGAGACTGAAACAGTTAATGTCTCAAACATTGTGGTGAGGCGAGTTGTGGTTTGCATGGTGATGGCAGGGGTCAGCTAGCAGGGATGGAGAGCCTGTCCGAGGACGCACAGTTCCGTGTTGTGATGTACCTTACATGATGACTTACCACATATGGCCAGAAGTCACACAGAGTTGATCTGAGGAAGGGTCACTGAGAGACCCCTTGTGTCCACCCCCTCCCCTCCCAGCACCTGCACAGAAGATTGAGAACTTTCTAGGACAAGAACCATATAAGCCCTCAAGGGGCGTAACCAGAGACGGGGACTAGAGTATAAAAGACATACCCCCAAGGAACCAGGTGCGCATCCATCACTGGAGGATTGCCACGCCTGTCATTGCCACCGCGAGATCCAAGGGTGGTGATATCTCTCTCTCTCTCTCTCTTTCCTTTTCTTCCCTTTCCTTTCCTTCTTATAAACATTCCAATAAGATCCCACCGTTGCCAACCCCTTCATGCTTTCCAAGTTTTTCAAGTTGATGCGTTGCACATTCAAGTTGCTTCTACCATAAATAAAGTGCCTAATTTGATTGTTTGGTGTCTTTTCACCTTAATTTAGTCTGAGGAAATTTGTGAAGTTGAGTCACTGCCAAGTGGGGTGGAGAGGGACCTGGCAGGCAAATGCTGACTCTGCTGTGTGGCTACCCTTATCATCCTCATAACTCTTAGACATAAACCGTTGACCAAGTCTGAGGCTACGACTGGATCCAGCTGCACCTAGACTCCTCTCTGAGAAGGAGTTTAGAAAGCAAGGGGGTTCCTTTCTGAACCTCATGACTCAACGGGAAGGCCACCTCTTTTCCCTTAGCCACACGCCAGACACACCTTTCACGTGACGTATTCAGCATCATGATTTTACTTCCCTCTCCCCCCAGGTGGGACGTGACACATTAAATTAGTGTCACAGACAGGATTCCCTTGTGGTACTAAAGCGATCACTGGGACCAGGCCTTTACTGCGGCCCCTCTCTGAGAGGAGTCATACACAAGGGGAGATAGTTCTCAGAGGACTAACAAGGGGTCTGATCCCTATAATTGTATACTCATTATGGCCTCCCTGGGAGGTCTGATTGTAGACTGTACCCCTCTCCTGGAGAGATTAGAGGGCTATAACACCCGATGTTCTCCCGCTGGTATGACTTGGGCCCATAATAATTGGCACAATCCACAAACTGTAGCAGACAGAATCTCCACTCTGGCTAAGGAACACAGGTTGAAGCTTGGAAAGGGAAAGGCGCTGGTTTGTGGGGTCTTAGGAGCTGCCTTGGTGGCAGCACAATGGGATAAACACATGTCCTGACAAGCAGAGGGGGAAGCAATAAAACCCCTTCAAGATCTAGTAAAGGCATTACAGGAAAAATTAGAGAATGAGACAAGAAGTCTGTCTGATCTGCCTGCCGCTGAGCAGGCGACTAACCAGAGGCTACACACCGCTTTGACGGAGGCTTTGGAGCGGGAAATGATATTAAGGGAGCAATTAGATGAAACCCATTCCTAAATCGGTGTAGAAAATATGGATGTGATCTCTGATGGGGGAAAAGAGTTAGAATTGTTATACCCTCTTAAAGACTTAGAACGTGTTAAAGAAATTACTTCTCCTGGAAAGGAGGAAGCAAAAATGCAACCTCTAATTAAGACCTAGACTGTAGATGGTCGTCCAGGAGGAGCTCGGCAAGTTACCACTTGCACCATACCCTATTCCCCTACTGATTTGGCTAAAATTCAGGAAAAATATTCCCGGGGACCCTGAGAGATGGAAACCAAATACATATGGAGAGTGTTTCTTACAGGGGGTGACTGTATCTTGCTGAGTGAAGATGAGATTGGGGACTGGAAGTTTTTATAACCACAAATGATAATAGAGACCCCTGGTCCCTGACCGAAGAGCAGCATTATTAGATATGGGCAGGCGGATTAGATCCTATGGAAAGGGGAGGCCCTTTCTTGATTAAGACACTTGGGACGGGTCGCATTTTAGAGATCGTACAGAAAACTTCATGTTTCCAGTTAATGCATGACCGATTACTGGTTCCGCAACAACCCTCCCCTATGCAATATGTGGTGGACCCCGAAAGGCTTCACCCTCTTATAAGGGGACTACCTGATGCCTTGAAATTATATGCGGTGCAAATACAGGATTGATTGAGAACACCCCGACCCCGGAGAAGGGGAGGTCCCCCAGGGCAAGTAGCACAGGAATTAATCAATTACAAGAGGCCAATGGGATTTACTGGTCAGGGAGAGACTAAATCCAAGGTGGACCTTAGGAGCATGAAAGGGAATGGGGAAAGAAAAACTATGCCTATGCACAATTTTCGACCCCCCGCTGGCAAAGCTGACGTGACCCCCTGATAATAGAAGATATATATTATGGCAGAGAGCATCTTGAAAGGGATCCCCAGGGAGGTGATGGATGGGTTACCCACTCCCAACTTGGAAAGTTTGGTGAAAGGTTGGGACAAGGTAAACGGAACCCCATCTCCCTCAAAACCTGAGGGTCTTTCCCTCTGATCCTGGGAAGATGGGGTGATGACCCTGTCCACTCCCCTGGAGGCTGAGTTAATTGATTTAAAAGGTCTCAGGTTGGGAAACTCCCTCTGCTGTCCCCAGTAAGTGAGCCGGGGGACGGCTGATGCGTCCACTTAAGAAGCCTCACAGAAACTGCTAAGGGGGATTTGTTGATCACTTTTCCTCTAGGTCTCTTTAATACTCCCGTCACCTTTTTAGTAGGCACAGGAGCTCAAATGTCAGCCCTCTGGACATATGTGGCTAACCGTGACAGCATAGTTGCCAACAGGAAACAGGTTTATGTTCAGATTCCCAAGTCTTCAGAAGAAGGTATTGACTTTTCTATTATTAATCTTAATGTCTCCAAGTTGTTGGAGGGTAAGATAAATATAGTCGTCAAGAACTGTATTGCCAACTGTACTTGGGGCAGAGTAAGAACCCTGTTTGAGAGTCAATATAACAATGATTTTGTTTTTGATGAGGCCTGGAGAGTGAATCAGGATGCATTTTACCAAATTTCCCTGGAAAATTGGACTGATCTTTGGAATAAAATATGTTACAGATGGAATGTGAGTGAACAGGTAACGCCCATATTGGAAGCTCCATTTATATTACCAGTATCTCCCTGTTCTGAAGATTTGATGGATATACACAACGCGTCAGGTAAATGGTAGAGTCAAATTCACTATAAGAATCCCCACAGGATATCGTGTACCTGAATCCCTTATTGGCCTACACCCCCTGAAATGGACCCTTTTGAGCACCCCTATATGGTTAAATGGTCTCCTATATGGCGTATACAAATTCCCGATTGCCCAGGCCAAGAATATGATAAAATTAACAGAACCAGATATGAGTGGGCCTGGTCTATCAAACATATGTGGTATGGAGACACCAATCCCGGTCGTCCCATTGATGAGGAAAATGTTGAAATCCCCTCTCCCCACGTGGGATGTGACATGGGAGAAGTGAACTTTTGGTGGTGAGCATTATATGGCAAAACAGACATAATTAGTTACAATAAAATAATGATATTTAGCAATCTATGATCCTATTTGCAAGACAAGCACTTTTTAATATACAGTGATAAGAAAATAAGGAGAACACTAAGAAGATGAGCTCTCCTCTTGGTATCTAACACAGAGAAATTAGAAACATATGCTTACAATGACATTCCAGGTATGTACACATAGAAGAATAAATGCCATATACCATGGGTTATATTTTTCTCGTATTTGCCCATGCCTCTTTCATCAATAACATCTGGTCTTATACAGTCACTTAATTTTAAGCATCGGAGTCCCTTTGTCACTGTTAGAATTAATCCTGGACTCATTAAGCATGTATACTTGATTATGTAGATATGCACTTAAGAATTGGCGTGAGGTGGCTGAATCTTAAAAGGTTAATTTGGGAAACAAAGCATTCACATCTGGTCTGATTGTGTCATAAATATATGCACCGTAAGAATGGATAGAGTACTGCCTGTACATCCCCATTTTAGTTTCTTGACTAATGAATGTTTCTATTATACTGTAAAGTTATCTGTGTTGGAGAGATCTGAATTCTTGCTGGGGTACTGGGAGATGTTAAGAAGATTCCTGTATTTGTAAGTTAGTCAAAGTGGAGGGGAGGTGTCAGGGCTGAACAGAGGGCAGTTATGATAGCTATGCCTGGCAAACTCAGTCGAGGGATTGAGACAATTTCTGTTACCATCAGCCAGGATGACAGTTTGGCTATTTCAGCTAAAAAGTCAGAATGATTTTTCCATCCAGGTCACTGTCCTCAGGAAGCTATTTTATTGAATTGACAAGTTTTCAACGTGTATTTTGGCAATTGCATCAGAGGTTTGGGATTATTTTATGAATTACCAGTTGAAGTCCTATAAATGGATAAATAAAAAACAACAGCTAAATAATGTTAATTCTCAGCTGCTCTATTTGAGGAAACTATTTATAATTCGGGAGCTACATAAAATCTTTAGATTGTTTGTTAATATGGCATTCAAACTCCTGTAATAATCTTTTACCACAAAACTTCTTGTGGTGATTCTAATTTTCTTGTACAGTCACTTGAGATCTCAGTTATTCTTAAAACAAATACATTAAGCAGCTTGGAAGATAAGAGGCATTATTGTCATGAGCAAGTCAAGTCATTAAATCAACATCAGGTTAGCAAGGAAGGTGTGATGTTTGTGATGACATTAAGGTGAGAAGGAAAGTAATGATAATCTGAATAGTGACTGCGTAAACAATTCATATTGTATACACTGTACTTAGGAAACCAATACAAATTTAATGTAATCAGTGACAAAAATGCAAACAAAAGCAAATAAGAAAAAAACTCAGATGTACTTCTACCGAAATAGAAAATGAATGCTGAAGCAGAGATTTGTGAACAGTAAGATTCTAGTGCCCTATTCAGTAAAGTTTAATATTATTTTATTTAAATAGAGCTCTCTAGAAAAACTCTAGCTATTTTATGTAGTAACTCTGTTGACAGATTTCTTCTTTACAAATTTCTACACAACAAGGAATTTGACAATTTTAAGGTGAAAGTGTGTAGATGAATGACTAGAAGAGTGGCCCCAGGAGACAGAATTTTTGAGTTTAATCTTTCTCTCTTACTGGTTTGCTCTTTTCTTGGGCAAATCATGATGGAATATAATTCAGAGCACCAAGGTTTTGAGTTTTTAAGCAGCACAGGCTATAAGATCCTATTGATTTTAGTGAGGATTGGGTGCTCGAATGGTTAGGGCCTGATGATATCTGGTAAAACACACTTGATTGGAAAAGGCAGGTTCTTAGAATATTGCTGGAAATATTAAGCATATGTTGATGTTTATGTGGAATGATCATCCTCCCTCTACCTCTATTCACCCAACCATAAAACATTTACACGGAGTCAGGACTCTTGAGTGGTGACTACAACGCTCAAATTGACTCATGTGCTCAGTCACTAGAGTACAGCGGTGATTTCAGCTGACTTCTAACATAACCTAGAAGAAAAAAATGGGAACTGAGAATTACACTGGTTTAAAACAGTTCAGAAGATACAATTGCTTGGGAATTTTCTAACAGTATTTCCCATTGTTTGAAATGTCGATTTATTGAAAGTGATTGTTTGGGAGTTTTTTTGGTATTTTTTTTGTATATTAACCTAACAGTTTCAAAGCAACTTTCACTTAGGAGGTATTCACGCCAAAATGTATTTTCTAGTCAAAACCGCAGATATGCTGAGCATAAATATTTAAATGCTATGATTAGATGTTGACAGCCTAAATTCTACTCCTCCTTTTGTTGTATTTGGAACAGGTAAAATTTGTAATTGGGTCTCCCACAGAATGAATGCTTGCCCTCATCATTTACATATACAGTCTGTTACTCCTATTGGAATTTTTCTTTTTTTGTACATAATAAATAGTATCGTTCGGGTCTCTGTTTTCACAGAATAGAATAACCACTGGGTTGAGATTCTCTTTCTCTTGAGTGTTTAATAGTATACATAAAGTAGATAAGTGACAAGATGTAAGGCATTCTGCAGAATAGTTGGGTTGTTGGCCAACTCATATTCAACTCTGCTCTAATGTGTAGGAAAAATTCTATTGTATCCCCAATTAATGCTTTAACAACTATCAAGGCAACATGATCTTGTTTCCTAAAACTGTTCATGAATTACAGTTCATCTGACAAAAATATAATTACCCAAAATACATCAGAAGCTAGGAGAAAGATTTAGCCCAAATGGTAAAATCATCATATTTACCTTTTTTTGTTTTGAAACTTACCAGTGAAGAGAGTACATTTTTCACTGCAACTGTGCTCAGTTTTTCTCACAACTGATTTAGGCTGTTGATCCTTTCTTAAAAGTCTTTCACTCTGATCACCTCTTTTCCATCTTTGACAGTTTGGAGGTCAAGAAAAAGAATCTCGAGGTGACCTACTGTATAGCAGTACACCTGTACAGGTGAAATTTCCACCAGTGTAATTAGTAACATCACTGCAATCTCCCAGCGCAGATCTTCTGTGCAGTTGTAATGTAGGACTTCAGTTGCTGATTTAATCTTAAGTGACATTGATATAACTATTCTATTGCAAATTCTCCTAATGCAGACATGCCTTAAATTTGTCAAATCAGTCAGCGGTTTCTGCAGGTTGAAAAGACATCCTTGGGAAATGATGGCTTGAAAAAGGAAAAGTAATCATTTGCCAAGCCTTAATGGCTATTCTGGTGGCCCAGATCAAGGTGACAAAACAAATGTTCTGAGAACAGGCCTTTAGCTAAAGTTGAAGGTAAAAGTAAATGTTCTGAAGCAATAATTTTGCAGTTAAGAGTCAGCTCATTCTATAGTCTTTCACGCTAAGATGGAGTGCCGGCTTTTTTTTTTTAAATAAAATCTGAATATTAGGTCCACACTATTCAGAGCTCAAGGACTTGTCATTTGAAGTAGATTTGATTGATCTGGCCAAAACAAATACACTTTTCTGACAAAGTGCTAATAAACCCCTTCTGGCAGTCACAGAGTGCTTCTTTCAAGATCTTACCGTTTGTTTTTTGAAGTGATGAAATTTATAGAGAACTGTTATAAGGTTCTAATTGAATTTCACAGGAGTAGCCCTGGTGTGACCCAAAACGGGGGGGGAAAAAAATCCTCAAAGCTAGTCTCTGTGGAACCAATGATTAAAAACACTAAATGGGAAAGAGAGGTCCAAGCTAGAAATAATCAACGTGAAACTTAATGAAGATTTTTGAGATAAGTTAAGGTTGATAATGTCTACAAGTTATAAGGCAGATGAAAAGATTCACAACAACAGAAAAGTGTTTATTAAAATACCTTTTAAGACAGCTTGGGAAATAACAAAAGCTGCCTTTAAGGTTTCCTATTAAAGTAAAGACTGGGTGGATTAGATAATTTTGCCACCTGCAGCTTTAACAGAACTTTTTGCTTAGTTCTTATTGCAAGGTTTAGTTGACTTTGAAGAACTTTAACAATCATTGTCATAAGGCTTTTTATGAAGTTGGTGACTAAAGAGCTACATAAATCCTATTTTCCATAACTTTAAACAGACCTGAAGTGAGGTAGCAAACTCTCCTGGTTGTGTCAGAGCAATTTATGAGTCTCAGACTAGCTTTCTGATCAAGCTAGATAAAGGTATGAAAGCTAGCTTTGACATTTCTTAGGCTATATGTAGACCTTTCCTAGTTTTTGGAGACGTATGATTTCAGTTCCTGGTCCATGAGATGGTCCTTGCTATATTGTAAGCCCATGCTGAGGTACGATCTGAACATAGGATAACTTTGTCCTCCCTCTTGCCTTTCTTGGGCACATGAAGAGTCAGCCCAACTGACTGTACTAGCTCAAAGAGTAGGTGAGAGACAGAAGTTCTTTGCCACATCTAGGAAAGATTTTAACTTTGTATTGGAACTGGAAAGCATTTGCAAATAAGACAAAGTCAGTGCTGAAATCTGGAATGGTTGTTAGTTACCAGAACAATGATGGTGTCTGGGAGTCACAGCCTCCAGTGAGGTGTCTACTATACCAGGTGTTGGTCAACGAGCAACCAGCCTAAGCTATGCATTTCCTTGTGACTGGTACAAAAGTCTTTAACTCCTCTGATGTAATTTCAATATGAAAAATGGTTTCTCCCCACCCTTCATTTTGGTTAACAAAGAGGACACAGTGGAAGGTATTTCTTTGTGCCTAGCACTAACTGAAATATGAGGTATTACAAAGAACTAGCTGCCTGCAAAGTTGCGTAACATGATTAACGCAGCCTGGGAAAACAGGTAAACAACAAGGTGAGAGGTTATGTGCATTGGTTGCCACTTTTTGCTAAGCTGACAGGAGGCGAGCTAGCTTTGAGGCTGAGTGGCAGAAACTAGAGTAGGTACAATACTCACCAATGTACTTAAACAGCTTCCAGGCATGAGCTGGCTTGTGTCCCATTAGTTCAGGGTATGGCTAAAGCTGGTACCACTGTGTGCCACTAAGTATGCCTAACAAAGTCCTTGCTTATTAGTTATCTCGTTATACACAGAATCACAGAATCGTATAGGTTGGAAAAGACCTTTAAGATCATCGAGTCCAACCGTAAACCTAACACTACCAAGACCACCACTATACCATGTCCCTAAGCACCTCATCCAAACGTCTTTTAAATACTTCCAGGGATGGCGACTCAACCACTTCCTGGGCAGCCTGTTCCAGTGCTTGATAAACCTTTCGGTGAAGTAAAATTTCCTAATATCTAATCTAAACCTCCCCTGGCACAACTTGAGGCCATTTCCTCTCATCCTATCACTTGTTACCTGGGAGAAGAGACTGACCCCCACCTCTCTACAACCTCCTTTCAGGTAATTGTAGAGAGCAATAAGGTCTCCCCTCAGCCTCCTTTTCTCCAGGCTAAACAACCCCAGTTCCCTCAGCTGCTCCTCATAAGACTTGTGCTCTAGACCCTTCACCAGCTTTGTTGCCATTCTCTGGACACGCTCCAGCACCTCAAGTTCTTTCTTGTAGTGAGGGGCCCAAAACTGAACACAGTATTCGAGGTGCAGCCTCACCAGTGCCGAGTACAGGGGGATGATCACTTCCCTACTCCTGCTGACCACACTCTTTTTGATACAAGCCAGGATGCCATTGGCTTTCTTGGCCACCTGGGCACACTGCTGGCTCATATTCAGGCGGCTGTCAACCAACGCCCCCAGGTCCTTCTCTGCTGGGCAGCTTTCCAGCCACTCTTCCCCAAGCCTGTAGCATTGCATAGGGTTGCTGTGGCCCAAGTGCAGGACCTTGTTGAACCCCATATAATTAACCTCGGCCCGTTGATCCAGCCTGTCCAGGTCCCTCTGTAGAGCCTTCCCCACCTCAAGCAGATCAACATGCCCGCTCAACTTGGTGTCATCTGCAAACTTACTGAGGGTGCACTCGATCCCTTTGTCCAGATCATTAGTAAAGATATTAAACAGAACTGGCCCCAACACAGAGCCCTGGGGAACACCACTTGTGACTGGCCACCAGCTGGAGTAAACTCCATTCACCACCACTCTTTGGGCCCAGCCGTCCAGCCAGTTCTTTACCCAGCGAAGAGTACACCCGTCCAAGCCATGAGCAGCCAGTTTCTCCAGGCGAAAGCTGTGGGAAACCGTGTCAAAGGCTTTACTGAAGTCTAGATAGACAACATCCACAGCCTTTCCCTCATCCACTAGGCGGGTCATCTTGTCATAGAAGGAGATCAGGTTGGTCAAGCAGGACCTGCCTTTCTTGAATCCATGCTGGCTGGGCTTGATCCCTTGGTTATCCTCTACATGCCGTGTGATAGCACTCAGGATGATCTGCTCCATCAGCTTCCCCGGCACCGAGGTCAGGCTGACAGGCCTGTAGTTCCCCGGGTCCTCCTTCCGGCCCTTCTTGAAGATGGGCATCACATTTGCTAATCTCCAGTCAACTGGGACCTCCCCAGTTAGCCAGGACTGCTGGTAGATGATGGAAAGGGGCTTGGTGACCACATCTGCAAATTCCTTCAGTACTCTTGGGTGGATCTCATCAGGCCCCATAGACTTGTGAGTGTCTAAGTGGTGCAGCAGGTCACTCACCATTTCCCCCTGGGTTATGGGGGCTCCATTCTGGTCCCCGTCCCTATCTTCCAACTCGGGGGGCTGGGTACCCAGGGAACAATTGGCCCTGCTATTAAAGACTGAGGCAAAGAAGGCATTAAGTACCTCAGCCTTTTCCTCATCCTTGGTCACTGTGTTCCGTCCCCCGTCTACTAGGGGCTGGAGATTCTCCTTAGCTCTCCTTTTGCTGCTAATGTATTTGAAGAAGTATTTTTTGTTGTCTTTTACAGCAGCAGCCAGATTGAGCTCTAGCTCAGCTTTGGCCCTTCTAATTTTCTCCCTGCACAGCCTCGCTACACCTTTGTAGTCCTCCTGAGTTGCCTGCCCCTTCTTCCAGAGGTCATAGGCTCTCCTCTTTTTCCTGAGTTCTAGCCAAAGCTCTCTATTCAGACAGGCTGGTCATCTTCCCCGCTGGCTCGTCTTTCGGTACCTGGGGACAGCCTTTAGGACTTCCTCCTTAAAGAATGTCCAGCCTTCCTGGACTCCTTTGCCCTTCAGGGCTGCCTCCCAGGGGACTCTGTCGACCAGTCTCCTAAACAGGCCAAAGTCTGCCCTCTGGAAGTCTAAGGCAGCAGTTTTGCTGACCCCACTCCTTACTTCTCCATGTATCAAAAACTCTACCATTTCGTGATCGCTCTGCCCAAGATGGCTTCCAACCATCACATGGCTCACAAGTCCTTCTCTGTTCGTGAACAAGAGGTCCAGTGGGGCACCTTCCCTAGTTGGCTCACTCACCAGCTGCGTCAGGAAGTTATCTGCCACACACTCCAGGAACCTCCTGGACTGTTTCCTCTCTGCTGTATCGTATTTCCAGCTGACATCCGGTAGGTTGAAGTCCCCCACAAGAACAAGGGCTAGCGATCGTGAGGCTTCTCCCAGCTGCGAATAGCTTGTCTGTCTCCTCATCCTGGTTGGGTGGTCTGTAACAGACTCCTACCACAATATCTGCCTTGTTGGCCTTCCCCCTGATTCTTACCCATAGACATTCAACCCTTTTGTCACCATCATCAAGCTCTAAACTATCCAGACACTCCCTAACGTATAGGGCTACCCCACCACCTCTCCTGCCTCGCCTATCCCTCCTGAAGGGTTTATAGCCATCCATCGCTGCACTCCAGTTGTGCGAGTCATCCCACCATGTTTCCATGATGGCAACCATATCATTACATCAGCTGTGTAAGACAATTATCAGCATAACCTTTCTATCAGCCTCTGGTCAACTGCACATTTTTGGTGCAGTCTTTGCAACTGTCATTCAGTCCTTGACTTAAGGGTTCAGCAGCTGCACTACTCTGTTTTTAAGTCTGCCTCTTAAATTAGCTGGAAATTCATACTGGTGTAGAGATGGTGCCTGACTTTCTGAACTACAAAGAGAGACATAAGTTCTTTTAAGTCTGCAGGTTTTGCCTGGTGGTTTCTGAGAGTAGACTGAGGAATTTGGTTTTCATCTGCAACATCCTTGCTTTTCTTGGGCCATAAAATAGGGCTTGCTGATTTGAAAAACTGATTTTGGATTTTGTTCTCAAGATTGGCAAAGGAAATAGCTTATGTATGCTGACCTTTATGGCAGCCTGTGAAGCCTCTGCATTTGAGCTGATGCCTGAGAAAAGCTAAGGTGAAGAGATGGCACAGGAATGGATTTTTCACTCTGGGAAAATAAGCTTTGTCTGTGAGAAAGTGGAAAATGTATGTTTTTGAGCAGAGAATGCCTGTTCATTTGCTTTTTGTGCTTCTGTTAGGCTTCAGTCTAATTACTTTGTCAAGGGCAGCTAGACCCTAGGACCTTCATCCTAATGTTTGATAGGCTGACTTAAATAAAACAAATAACGACACCATTTTGTTAATGCTGTATTCTCCAGTATTCTCTCAAGCTTTGTCATGTCTCAAAGTTTTCTACTTCAGCAGCCACAGAGTATCACCACTTATCATCTCAATTTGCATCACGGCTACTGAAGCCAGGCGACTGGGGGAGGCTAGAGGGGTAAGCTTGCTTTACTTTCAGCATCCCTCACCTTCATTTTACTACTTTATGTAGCTCTCCTCCACTCTTTCCCTGACAGTGCAGCATCAGTGAAGCTAAATATCTGACTGGGTAAACATTACTGGCGATTTAAAAATTTAACTATTTCGCTATATTTTGCGGCAGTTTTATGGAAATGCTATAGTTTTTTGAAGTCAAATGTAGTATGCTATTTGTGTGTATGTTTTAGCAGATGGCAATATAAATCACAATCCAGTGCTGCTGAACTGAGATGCATAAATAGTGTGGGAATAGCTGTGCTTCCATTACTGACACTGTAGAGCTAAAAGCCTTCTTTAGCAATTTAGTTTTCTTATAAACCAAGAAAGTAAATCTGATTTGAATTAATTAATGAAAGACTAAATGAATTTAAATACTTTTTGACATTAAGGAAGTATGCTAATTGATGGCTAATTTTCTCTTTATATCTCGTTTCATGTCAGTTAAATACCCACATTTCATTGCTAATAATATATTAATTTTATATGTATTGTTGATGCAATTTTGAGGATATTATGATAGCAACTGAATTTTCGTGTGAATGGATTAAATCATAAAAAGGGTCCTTGTAGCAGTCAATTGATTCTTACTGTACAATAAATGCCTGTTAACTGAAGTGCAAATTAAATACTTATTTGCAACACATAATACAAAGCATTAAGTATAAAAAAAAGGGCTACATTATAGACTCACAATGTGGAACGAAAAATAGGCAGCTTCAGAGCATGTTAAATTTCCTTAGCAACCTGCTAAAATATGACATGGGAGACAGTTTACACTTGAGCAATTATCTGATAAGAACCAGTGCTCACAGTGAACCTATTGCAGTATGTGTACACAGATAGGGTATATATACTTGAGCACGTGTACAGACCCACAGAAAGGCACAGTATATGTCTGATTCTATATGTACATAATAAAAGAAAAGTTCATAATATGTATGAAAATTCAGTAGGCACGTAAAAAATAAAGATGGCAGATACTAGAGGATTTGAATAAAGAATGTTTAAGTCTACTTTTACGCTGATGGACTTTTCCTGTAAAGTCAATGGAAGTAATGGAAGAAATGCAGCTGAAGTAATAGTGGTGAATTAAGTCAAAGCATTATTGATGATTGGGATTTATTGCTTCCCACTCATTTGATGCAAATTAAATGCATAAAATAAACAGACTTTTATATATTATCATTGATTCAGCTTGTTTTTTCTGTCTTTTCAGACTCAAAGAATATTTTCTGTTCCTTTGGCAAATTGGGAGAAAGGGTGTATGCCTTCCTTTTGAAATGTGTTGAAAATGAAGTGAAAAGCGTATCTGCAGCGATTATTTGTCAGGTAGTAAGAGACTATACAGATGAGGGAGTTGAATGAAAACTCTTCTATGTCCCCCTAGATTACATGAGCTGCCATTTAAGGAAAGTTTCCAAAGTAGAAATCTTTGATTATCCAGCTTTTTGAGCCAGGCCAAGTTCTCAGCTGGTATAAATCAGCATAGCCTCTCTGAAACACAGTGCAGTGTTGACTTTCATCAGCTGCAGATCTGGACCTGCAAGATCCATGGGTTTCTGCTTTATATTTTTGTTGTTGTTGTTGTTGTTCCAGCTGTTAAATTAAGGGCAAAAATGCATCTTTTGTTGCTCTGTTTGTCTGTCTGATTCTTTGTCTCCAAATAAATGAAAATAAGATCTTGTAACAGAAAGTAGGTAGTCATAACTAGAGGTGGTGCTACCCACTTTGCTGCTACAATATTCAATATACTTCATTGAAAAGGTGGAAATGATACCCACTGATTATTTGTTAAAAAATAATCAGAGGAATTCTGAATGGGTGATTATATTTAGGAAGAGATAACAGCTTTTTATAAAAAATTAGAGCAGCCGTTAGGTGATCTGATTATGTTAGCTGCCAAAAACCCACAGGGAAGTCCTTTCACTCCATCTGTGCAGCCAGAAAGATGAGAATTGGCATGGGAGCTGTTACTCTGGCTCAACATCCCTTTATACTGAGACAAACCTCTTGTGATTACTCATGAAGGTTTGAGAATAGGCTGGATGGGAAACTGTTTTCTCTTCCCAGTTATAATTTAAAGATATAGAGAAATGTTGTCACAGTTGGATGGGAATTTTAAAACCTGGAAATATCAAACTGGAATAAAATTGTAGCAGTCTGCTAAGCGAAGCTAAAGCAATGGCCCTAATTTATTTCTGTGTGAGTATAAACATATTAATCTACAACTGACAGTAGTGGTAGGCATTAATGACCAACACTATTCTCTTCCAAATTACATATTCCATTTTCATTAAATGTCCAAAAGCTTATAAAAGCAAAGTCAGATGAAGAAATCTTTTATTATCATTGTTAAATTCAAGATTTCCTCTATCTCCATTTAGTACTAAGATGTAGGAGGACGTGAGTTTGAAACAGGCAGGATGCAGGCCAACGAGGAGGGCTCTATTGCCATGTCTTTAGAAGTTCCTGGGTACTCCAGGTACTTGAGATGAGGAATACCCCATTTTGTATTGAGGAAAATCTAGATATTTTGTGTTTATTAAGGCCTGACACAATACAGAAAAGCTGGGGGGGGGCTATTATAATATATTGAGAATAATAATTATTTTGCTTTCCAGAAAGAAAAGAAAAAATAAGCAGAAAATACTGCTTTAAAACATAAAACTTGCTTGTTGTATTAACAGCTCTCTAATGCATGATGATTGTTTGAAATATCTCTATTCTGTCTTTGGAATGCATCAAGGAATTTGCCTTGACTTTATCTTCAGACACAGACAAATAGACTATCTGCAGGTTGAACCTGATCTCACAGATTGCATATGTCCTACCTACTGTTGTGGTTTAGCCCCAGTCAGCAACCAAGCACCATGCAGCTGCTCTCTCACCTTCCCCCTTCCCAGTGGGATGAGGGAGAGAATCTGAAAAGCACAAGTAAGAAAACTCGTGGGCTGAGATAAGAACAGTTTAATAATTGAAATAAAATAAAAAAAATAATAATAACAACAACAACTACTTGTAATGAAAAGGAAAATAACGAGAGGGGGAGAGAGCGGAACAAAACCCAGGGAAAAACAAAAAAACCAAGTGATGCAACTGCTCACCGCCCACCGACTGATGCCCAGCCCGTCCCCGAGCAGCAATTGCTGCCCCCTGGCCAGCTCCCCCCAGTTTCTATACTGAGCCTGACGCCATATGGTATGGAATAGCCCTTTGGCCAGTTGGGGTCAGCTGTCCTGGCTGTGGCCCCTCCCAGCTTCTTGTGCACCGGGCAGAACATGGGAAGCTGAAAAGTCCTTGACTAGTGAAAACATTACTTAACAACAACTAAAACATCAGCGTGTTATCAACATTATTCTCATACTAAATCCAAACCACAGCACTATACTTGCTACTAGGAAGAAAATGAACTCTATCCCAGCTGAAACCAGGACACTAAAATCCTGACCTAAATAAAGTTGTCATTTTATTTTCTAGGAAAATTTTCAGAAAAAATAACATTTACTCTTCCTGTTTTAGGCATATGCGTTAGCATCAACCTTTGGAATTCTTTAATTCAATGCCATGCACTATTTTCTGGGTGAATGCTGCAATAATTATGTCTTTATGTACATTTGCATAAACATCCTTTCACTTTGTAAAAAAGTTATCTGGAAGGAAGAGAATATGACAATATTTTGCCATTTCTGATTCAGGAAAAATAAAATGAACCATTTTCATTCTAAGGGTATAAAAAGAAAGTGCAGTTTGGGTATCAGTTGTGGTTTAACAGCAGCTAATCTCACCCATGAGGTTATGAGCTTCTGCGTGATCCTATTTAAATCACTTTTGATACCACAGTAGGCCTTATGAAGCATACGTTGTGTCTAGCGTTGCCAGTGAGAATTATTCACAGCTATCAAATACATGCTAAAACAATATAGCTCTGTTCAGGCAGGTATATTTTCTTATTTCTGAGAAAAATTTATCATGTTTCAACAGTGCAAAGACCTAAGACCAGAAATGTGCTGATTTGTAAAGGCTGAATGTTGTAATCCTTGCTCATGGGAGTAATCCATACTCAAATGCTTCAACAGCTTCACTCGGAGTACAATTACCGGAGTTAAATCAAGAGATTCAGTACTTCAATAAACTAATAAGTAACTGAAACATATTCAAGCAATGATGGCTGTAAAGTTTGAAGTACATTTTGTTCACAGTTGAAATTTTCAGAGACTGAAAAAACAGAATTTAGAAACCTACTGTTAGTTCTATTTGTAAAAAACACCCATTGCAAGAGGACTTATGCAGCTAGGTAAAATATGGTGCTACATGTCCTGATCTTGCCTTGCATAACTAATAAATGCAACAAGTGCATACGAATGCTGTGCATCTGATCTCAGCTTTTAAAAAAATAAAAATATTTTATTTTAAAATCTAAAATTAAATTTTAAATCTAAATTAATTAATTTAAATCTAAAACTAAATTTTAAATCTAAGTTACCTCCATCCCTGGAGGTATTTAAAAGATGTTTGGATGAGGTGCTTAGGGACATGGTGTAGTGGTGGACTTGATAGTGTTAGGTTTACGGTTGGACTTGATGACCATAAAGGTCTTTTCCAAGCTATACGATTCTGTGATTCTGTGAAAAAGCAAGCTATTTCAATTTGAGAGTGCTGATCATGTCAGAAGGCATTATTCCAATCATTGTAAAGATAGGAAGCTGTTAGAATCGTAACTTCTCATGAATGTTTTTATTTCATGAGCATCTCCTACCAACAAACCCCACAAACCTATGAGGTTTTGGCCAGTCCTCTTTCAGCTACCTATGAGTTTATATTGCCCTGGAGGAAAAAGGAAACATGATGTAAATCAACGCAGTTCAGAAATTTGCTGCTTCTAAATGTCATCTCTATACTAACATATCAGTCAGTCATAGTGAGAAGTTTAAATGAATTTGAATAAGTGCTTAAGATATTGGGCAAAAGAGAAGACAAGCTGTCCAGCTTGGCTATTGAAACTGCAAAGCAATATGACCTTGACCACACTGTCAAAATATGACTTCATTGAATCTCATCCTCTAGCTAGGTCTTGTTTCACCAAGAGAGATGATGGATAATTTTTCAACTCCCATATTTCTGGAACATTTGCTTCTCTGACAACTATAGAAAATGAATGTATTGCCTAAAAATCCCTGTGCTCAGAAGCAGTCACATCTCATTTCACTCTTCTTTCCTCTTTTTCATTTATAGATGTAGACAAACATTTCTTTCTCTTGTGTTTTTTTGTTTTTTTGTTTTTTTTTTTTTTGGTTCAGGATGCTTACTTTCCTATTTTAGGAATTTAGGGAGTGTTTGTGTTACCTTGTGTTAGGAAAATGCTTGATTTTATTTTTTCTATGCAGAAAAAAAGAAATCATTCTCTTTCTCACTTCATATCCCACTTCCCCATCAAACATTTTCAGAGAAACTTGAAAAATCATTGGTATTTAAACTTTGCCTTTTATCTATCACGTAGGCAGACATTTTGCAATGTATTTGCCTTTATATTACTAAAAGAAAACTAAAATGTATTACCATGTTTGGTTTGTTATAGCTAATAACACAGTGAATTTTTATGAATGCCATATAGGAAACAGAAATTAAGAATGCCAAGCTCGACATTTAAGAGCTTAGAAATAACAGATTTAAGGTAACTTTAACAGGTGCAGCTATTTAATATAGTTTTTAGTTATGAGATTTTACAGGTTTTGTCCCCAAAAGTCCCCTGATTTATTCAGTATATAGGCTAATTCTCACCCATGGGGAGGGACTGTTATTACCCTTTATAATCCCTTGCAACTGTAGTATTGCATGCAGCCTTTAGATGCATTGGTTCAGAACAGCTCCTAAGTCTATGGTATGTACTTACAAGCAATCAAAAACTCTTTTATACCTTGTAAAGAAACTCCAGGCTCAGTTTGATTGGGAGACTACAGCAGCAGCTTTCAGAACTACATTGAACTGCTTGTGCATACGGCAAGATGCTTGTGTCTCACGTTACATTCCCCCTGCTCTGTGCTATTTATTCTCTGACTCTGTATATAATACATCTGCAGACCCCAATGCTATCTCCCTCCACCATGTTACTTCATACCCTCCTACTTTTCTCAGCCCAGTTTCCATTCCCCACCTTACGGTTTTTCCCCTTTACCCTGCCCCAACTAGACCCTCTGCATCCTTCAGTATGTAGGAGAACTGAGGCTCACTGAAAGTGTAGCTATTGTTTTTCTTCTGCATTGTCAACACTCAGTGTGAGGTTTCTAGCCTTTTTTATTACATAGCAGATCAGCACTGAACATAGAATTAACTTCTTCATAGGCACTTTTGTGATGCTTACTAACATAACCCAGGATTGCTGCACAAATAGCAATGGATTTATTTTCATACCCCCTCCCAAGAAAAGGAAATGGCATTGTGCAGAATAATTACTGATGCCAAAATTGAGATGGCTGGGCCTATTTTTTTCATAATACAGCTCAATAATGTGTCTACAGCAGGTCTTAGGAAGGGGGGGCAGGAGTGGGGGAAGAGGTGAGCTGAATAAGGATGTTGGACTCGAAACAGACATCTCACAGGAAGTGGTACCAAGGTGGTATAAGAGGGCTCAGAGCTGAATGTCTCCTGCAAGCTACCCTTCAAGTTACCTTGCAATGCAGCATTTTTGATGCTAACGATATATGTTGACTATACTTACAGTTGCAAATGCTTAGTACTTCTGTTCCTATGTGTTCTCTACACAGAGATTCTTATCTTTGGGGGAGGGTAAAGAGGATACCATCTGCCTCCTATAACTTTTGGAAAGGGAAGATGTATTGCATGATTAATGTCTATGCTGACTAATGTTCAAAGACATGATACATCTAGTAAATATCATAATATTGTAATAATAATAATTTAGAGACTACAAATGCTTAATATGAAAGAGTGGTCTGGGAGAGATTGCAGGAAGGAAATTCTGAATCTATTTTATTCCCTTAAAATATTTCATGATAGAACTGTTTGACTATTCTATTATGTTAAATTCCTTTCCTTCTAGTAAGAGATTAAAGTAAAGACAAATATCAGCAGAGGTTTTTATTTTAGTCATTCAGTCTACCTATAACAACTGACAAATTGTTAAACACTGAAGCCAAAGACATTCCTTTGCTGAGGTCATACTGATGTTAAAAAAAAAATACAAGACTAGAAATATGTTCTGAATCATCTTTACATATACATATGCATAGGTATACTTACTCATACACAAATATATATACATATATTCAAATGTTGTGTTACGATCTTCACTAGATTTGTGTACAATCACAATAAAGAACAAGAGCAGACTAGTTGTGTAGCTGTACACAATACCTTGAGTGAACTATTGCACCCGTGGCCTAGTTTGGAGTCAGGACTGCCATTTAATTTTGGTATTTCTAAACATAATTCATGTCAGGCCTATGCGTAGTGTATAAATGAACTGTGAAGGCAAACATTGTTAGTATGGAAATCTTGTTGTCTGGGATATTAGCCTGGGATGGTCTAATATGTAGGCCATTAAAGAACACACACACAGTTTTCTAATACTGTTTCCCTTCCTTTCTAACTTTTTGCACTTTGTTTGGGACTACTTTTTCACTTGGGTAGTGCCCTCTAGGGTTCTAAGGGATAAGGTAACATAGATATGCAAGTAAAACATGCAAGTTAACAATAAAGTAATAAACACCAGTCTGAGATGTATCTGGAAGCCTCAAAAAAGTGGTTGTAAACAGGCATTTTGTTCCTTGACTTATCAAACTCAAAATGTTGTGATACAATAGGAGCAAGAAGTGCCATAAAATGATAAATTGATAGAAATAATATATTTGGTGATAGTAATCTCGCATTTTTTTGTGTTCTTTTAGTGCTTTTATCTTAGGTAGGTTTCTGTTGCTGAGCTTGCTGTCAACATCTGCTTCCATCTAATGAAAAAGGTATTGCTTGATGTAAAATTCTGACACATTTGTGTTCAGAGTATAAATTCACTTTGATTTACTTTTAATTGTGAGACAGTGATAAATTACTGTGCAATTATCACATTTAAAATGGCAAGCAGAAGCAATGACAAGTCTTTTTAGATTTTTCTTTCCACTTCTACTAATAACTGAACATGCAATGGTTCAAAAATGCTGCTTCATTTTGTCACTGTCACAACACTATTTGTACATCTGCTCTCTTTCTAGTTTCTGAATAGCTTCCTCATTCTTTTGCTGCTGAACTGGAATTTTTTAGTTCTTTCATTTTTGGTCTTTGTCTGCATATAAGAAAACTGATCTGAACTACCGCAACCAGATTAAGCCCTTCTGCAGACTCATTCAGAAAGAATAGCACTGTTTAACTTGTTGCTAAGTGAAATAATTTAGAATTTCTAACTTTAGTTACTATAGCTGTGCTGAGTGTCCCCACATTTACAAGCTCTTAGACTGGGTCTCGAGATGAATTATGTTGCATTTTACTATATAAAATAGCTACACTGCTCAAACCATCTGGCCCAAGATCTGTGCGTAACTGGACAAAAGAGATGCCTAAAAAAGCTTGAATGTAAAACTTTCGGCTTCTACAACTTCCTGGGGTGAGGATGTCTACAACCTAACAGAGCTGAGTGAAGACTTTTTTCTTTTTGTTCCATCCTAAGCTCCTGCTGCCTTTTTCCTGCTTACACGTAATTGAGAACTGTACTTAGGAATTTTAAAAAAAGATGAAAATCTAGGTAAAAATATGCCTGAACAGGACATGTTTAACACATACTAAAAGATCAGCATGTTCATGAAATGTTTTTCTAGGCTCTTTTAAAACATGTCTGTTAGCTGAGGCCATAGTGGGCATGCTTCCCTCTTTCCTCCTTTAAATAAAATGACTAGTCCTTAAAGCACTTGTTCAGAAATTAGGAAAAAGAGTCCAGAACCTACCCTAGGAGATAATCAGGGTATCTCTGGAGTGAGACATTAGTTAATCTTTATCCCTTTTGCTGAAGTGATACAGATGTGTAGCACACCGTTAACGGTGGAGAGGAAGAGGATTGTGATTCTGTAGTCTGGGGACTCATCTGGGAAGAAGAACCCTGACTTCCGGTTGCAAGACTTTTCATCCACACTATCTAATGACTGTTACTGGAAAATATGTAAACAGAACTGAGTGTTTTAAATAACAAGAAAACTAGGCATAAGTCTGTTTTATTTAAAGACACAACATTCTCTCAGATTTAAGTTCTTCAGATTTAGACTTAACTGTTTTCCCAAGCAATTGGCCACAGGTCAATTGAGAACTGGGCTCCTTTAAAAAGGGGCACAGTACTTTCAGCTTATCTTGGGAACATCTTTTCTTGATCTGCCATTCCTTAACAACACTGAAGTTTTCTGCCAGACAATTCTTATCTTGGTTTATGTCTAGAAAGCTTTATTAAATGTACAATTATCACAACCTTGTTAAGTAAATTATAGGAGTATACATAAAGGTACAGTATTTAGAGCACATTTATAAGTCCTGGTGCAAATCCAGCATGCTTCTCTAGAACAGAAACAAAGGGCCAAACCCATCATTAACAGCTCCCTGCCAAGTCATGGGAACTCTTGCTCTTCCAGGTGCTAAGGGCTTGTTTCAAGCACTAAATGCTCTGAATAGAAAAGTTGTGAAGTCATGGGAAAGAGTCCCATTAACGGCAATCAACTTTTGTTGCAGATCTTGAAAATCCATTGGTGGGAAAAGTCACCTGTACTTGGAAAGTATCCAGCACTTCTAGGATTAAGCCTGTAGTATAACCAATAGAACATGAAACAGTAGGCACTAGTAGACACAGTCAAGTCCACGTATGTTATTGGAAAACATTTCCAGCACTTACTGCCTCACACAAACTTTACTTCTGTTATTGCAGTTCTGACACCCACAGAGAATGAGAAACACCTGCTCATGTTGATAATCTAAGCATAAATAAGAAAAGATTGCTGTGCCTATGGGAGATGGGATAAACTTTCCTGAACAGTTTCCCTCTCCCACAGGAAGTGTCATAAATTCTCTAATATAGTCTAAAGAAATCACCAGCCTCTAAGTTTCATATTCAAGGTTACGCCTCATTTACTCAGCAATGTGGAAGGCTGTCAAATTATTTTTATGCTGATTGCACTCAGTCTGTATTATAAGACTTTTACGTTAAGAATCTCTCTTTAAATGTTTGAAGGAACTGAAGTGATGTTAAAATATATGGATATATATTTTAATAAAAGAATTCATGATTTGTGTAAGAATTTCAAGACATGCTGGACGCTTCTTTAAAAAACTTGCATTTAAATGCTCAGGGAACATAAGCTGCTGTTTGTATCAATTAACAGCTCTGTGAAACAGTTGATTAACCAAGACTTTTTCCACTGGTCAAAGAGAAAAGAATATTACAAATCTGTGTTACTATTAGCAAGTAACTGTTGAAATGTCTACATTTTTTGAATCAAACCTAAATGCTCTTTAATGAAATGATTTAATTATTTTTTTAATTGAGGATATACAGATAAATAATTAATTTAAACATCTGCAACCATTTCCTGCCTAGCAAAAGCCTAGGATTATTTTTTCTCTCACTTTTATTATGTCTGTAAAGATTTTAGTGAAGTCAATGGAGTTACACTAGTATAAAATCAGTCTGAGAATAATGTCAGGCCTCTAGATCAGAAGAAATTTTAATCCATTTCAAGCACTAGTTCTGGTTTTCTGAATGGTTAGGGTCAGTTATAAGGATTTAATTCATATCCTGTACAATTCTGAACAAATAACCTTATTAAATCAGTGACTAAACAGAGAAAGACCATTAATTTACTTCCATTATAGCGCCTGAAAAGTAAGGCTTCAGACATCTCAGAAGTGACAAGAAAATCTTAAGAAAGAATAACAACTGGATGAAGCATAGTAATTTTATAATGTGCTCTGGCTGTTATCACCGAAGCATCTGTTTTGGAAGGTGAAATATAGAGATGTTACTATGAACTTGCTATGAGTGAATATTTTTAATGAGAAAATGCATGAAAATTAAAGGCAGTACGTGTTTGGGAAGAAACCAACAACTCAAAACAGAAATTAAAAAGAGCAAATGAGGAATGCTTAGAGATGAGTTCTTGGGTATTTTATGAATCTGAAAACAGCATGAGTGATTAAGTGTGGAAACTGAACCTTACCACTACAGTGAGTGGGATATATCTCTTCTAAATTACATGTCTGAAAGTCAGAAGTCTAGCACTGAACTGCTTGCCCTAGGCTCCCTTTATAGTCAACAGAGAAATCTAGGCATCTCTGGAGGGTGATTCATCTCTGACTAAAATAGGCATCTGAGATAGGTCAAATGAATTGCCCTCTAGAGGTGCCTATTTCTCTCCAGTTCAGACTTAGATGTCTAACTTTTAAATGTCTAAAGCTAGGTGAGATAAATCCCACTTCAAATCATCTTGATCTTACATTGTTCCTCCATTGAACAGTTGAACAGGCATTAGTAACAGAAAATCCCTAAGGCATGTCACAATGTAGATACTCAATGCTGACCAAGAAATGAAGAATAATGCAGTCGATTGACTCTGCAATTAATTTTTTTAGCCAATGTTTTTAGTGTAGAACTTGTCCAAGTCTCTGTGACTTGTAAACTCTTACATATTACTCACAAGAGGGCATCTGGATGAAATGTGCCCATCTTGATGCCCATTAAAGTGGTGTGGGGTCCTGGGTTAGTGCTAAATAGGCTGTGCTCCTCTTGCTTGATATTTGAGATTTGGCTACATTGCTGTGTGCAGTATTATGCCAGTAACTAAATCAGACAAATTCAGTCAGGATTTCCTTCTTTAAATATTTCTAATTCTTCATTTTATATCCAGAGGGGCTGTAAAAATCATACTTCCAGGTTGTTCCCTTGTAATTTTTGCCTCCTTTTCTGGAAAAGGGAAAGAAGGATCTTGTAGGTAAAGTGTTAGACTGCAACCCAGTTGAGGGCTTAATCTTCTCTTTCATTATAGTCAGAGGGCGAGACTTATGACTTGTTTGTTCCTTCCTCTGGCCTCTGTATCTACTCAAAAAGTAAGTTCTGTAGTACAGACTGTCTAGTAAAAGGTACATGCACAACACTGGAGTCATGAGTTTGGGAAGAGCCTTTATTGCACAAACTATATTTCATGGTAGTTAAGATTACACTTGTAGGACATAACAAATATCCTTTACCCATAAAACTAGCCCTTCACTGATTCTTTTGTTACTTTTATAACTTCATGTGATTTTTTTTTTCCTAGCATACAGATTGGCATGGAATTTCCTTCCATTATTCACTATTTTACTTGTGGTTAATCCAAAACAAAACCATCCCTTTTCCTTTATTGTCCTACAGCATAGAACCAAAGCTCTTCATGAAACTGTAATACGTAACACAGTTGTCCTTGGAACGCCTTATCTGCCTAATATGATAAACACACAGATTGCTTTCTGTTGGTTTTCCAACATCCTGATGATTCTTTTTCATGACCACAACATGTCTTATTTTAACCCAAAGTCAAAATAAAAAAGAGAGTTTTAAAAGTTATTATCTTTTGCAATGTTTCTTAGAAATGATAGTATATTTATTTAGGTCTTCTGGGAAACTCAGTATAATGGATGAAATGACAAAATTAATTAAAAAAAAAATTTGGTAGAATACTTCCATAGAAGACAAATATGTTTTTAGTGTTTTTTAGTAACCTATTCAGGATTTTATTTAGAAATGGATAAGCACACTGTATCTTGAATGTGCATATCAAAAGAAATATCATTAAATTGTATACATAAATTAATTAAAGAGTTGGGAAATTGAATTTAGCAATGGATCACTGGCTCTAAACTACAGCATTCTACCTTGGGCTAAATTAAAAAGTAACCACTTGGTGTTTTGACATCTCATTAGCAAAACTGCCTTTACCACACACTAGTCTATTTGAATGATAGAAAAGAGTGAATGCTAAATGTGTGTGTAAAGGAATTGCTGGAAATAGAATAGACCTAATCTGGAAGGAAAATATAACTGGAAATGATGGCTGGATTTGTAATTATTGGAATAAAAAATAAAGAAAAACTTGGGTTTTCATATTCTTTCTGAGAAATGCTGATGGGTCATTTATTCAGGGAATGAATATATTATTGGCAGTTCTCAATATTGCAATGCGGAAAAAGAAATGGAAGAAGAAGGAAAATTAGAATGAAGAAGAAAATGTAGGTGCTTTATTCAGTTTGCTTCTTTGTGCCATTAGACAAAAAAGCATTAGAGAGAAAGAATAAAATCTATTGTTATTTGCTGTCTTATTTGTTCAATATGTGCCAGGCACACATTCAGATCCTGTTTGCCTTGTGGGAAATCCACATGACCAAGGTGCACAGAGAGGGAGTTTGAAAGGAATTGCATACCCGATACGAAAAAAATAAGTGCATGAGAGCAGTACAATAAAAATCATTTGCGCAAGCTGCAGCTGCAGGTTCTTGATTTTTCTAAGAATCAGTCCTTAATTTCAGCACTCTTTTGAAATGTTTGTCCCTATAATCAGGTTTCTTCCTTGAAAAGAATCTAGAATTATTTGTAATGATGTCTTACATCAAATTTAATTTACCTTTTTCGCTGAGTCTGATAGGCTGCTCCATTTATACCCTCAATTACTACTCAGTTTATTCTAACTCAGTTGATCAGATTGTCCTTTTTGACTTTGCTCCTTCTAACTCTGACCATTTGGACTGCATCTTATGTTCTGTATATCTGCCCTGACCTGAAGTAGTGAGTGGAATCTTCATAGACCTGTATTGTAGGACTTCTCCTCTCCCTGAGGTGTCTTTGTACAAACTTGTCTACCTACAATGAATCTATTTCCACTGTTATGTTGCTGATGTTCCTCTTTGCTCCTGACTTTTTTAGTCCAGTTCTGCCCTTTAGACCATTGGAAATCCCCTGAAAGTATTAAATCAGGGCCATTTCATACAGATTCCCATTTCACCTAGATTTTTGAGCATATGTGTGAACAATGCAATCAATATTGATGTTCAAACCTTCCCTCTACCACTTCAAGAAAGTGAAAATCCCAACAAAATGGAAATATTCCAAGCCTAATGTTCTCTGTGGGCAGTCACCACTAAGACAAATTTTCCTCACATTAGATGCACTCACCAGTGTTTTCCAACTATATTTTTTAACTTGCCAAATGACATGCCAACATGTGTTTCGAGATTCATAGAAGTACAATTTTGTAGTTAATCCCCCTTCTCAGAAAATGATAAATGCTATGTTGGTGGTTCCAAATTCTAACACATATTGTTTATCAGCACCATTGGACCCATTTGTTGTAGTGACTAATGCTAACACCAGTCCAATTACACTAGATCGCTATGGTATTATCATGCCCTTTCATATCGAGAAGTCACAATGAGGAGAAAAAACACTAGCATGATTCTTGAAGACTCCAGTAATGAAGCCCCATAATCAGTTATGATCATGCTAGACTGGGTAAATATTCAAAATAAATTGTGGAATTCTTTCATCTGGGGTTCAGCTTCATGAGTATTGACCATTCCAAGTGGTTTTAGTGGTTCAAGTCCTGACTTTTCCTTGACTAACAGAAAAATAAGTAACACTTCAGGTATCAACACATAACAAACTACAAAGATAGAGTATTTAGGCTATGATTCAATCTGCCAAATTTTAGTTGTTTACATGATAATTTTATAATTGAGAATTTTTCTTAGTGGTGAAAGAAAAGATGAATCATACCATAAACCTACTATAACATATGTACCTCGGTGAGCACATATCAGCGGAGATGCTTTTCTTTCCATTGATTGTCTCATAAGTCTACGTATGTAGCTTAGGAGATGCCTGGCATTATTGAAGTGAATTTTATGTGTAATGCTTAGCAACACGGGACAATTTTTTGAGACTATAATGTACATGCAAAGAGTAGGGATTTCCACATAATGAAAAGTCATGTAAATTAGTGTCGAATATGGACATTTGTGTAGGTCCTTATTTTAACTTCTGCAAAAACCCAGAAATCCGGAAATACCTACCTAGTACATCTATCCATAATAGTCACAAGACTATCTAATGAAAACCATTTCACAAACCCTGACTACTCTTAACACAGAGAAAGGATAAAATATGAGTAATGGCTAACACTGATGTTTTGCTGTTGACACTTTCAAGCATGTGTGATGAACCAGTTACTGCATTCTGATGGATGGTAATAGTAATATTCCCACTTCAACTGAATATCTGGCTCTATTTTTTTCGCTCCGATATAATAAAAACCCGGCAAATTAAGGCATCTACTGGATCAGTAACTCTGTGAGCATCTGGTAAAAACTGAAGCAAGAAAATTCTGAAGATTGAGATCTTTCCATCTCTTGCAGCTTGGCCCTGTTTGTTATTTGCTCAGTGAAATATCTGTACATTCAAGAGATATATTGACTAACATTATATAAAACTTCAGAGAGGAAGAATACTTTTAGAAATGAAAGCAATTTAAACTCTGCTTTAAGGATATTAAGTATTGTGACATTTACAATATAATTGCAAAAACTGTCTTCAAAGTAGGAAGTTTGCTGTGCTTTACTGGTCAGATGCTTTGGTCAATTTTCATTTTATGCTCTCTGTTGATACTTGTATGCACCATTTTTTTTATACCTCAGCTTTACTACTTTCCATATTTACTTGTACATGAAGGATGAACTTTTAAATTTGAACTTCTGCTCCCTAAGAAAAAGTCTGTATTAAACTGTACATTTAACTGTCACCCTTCTGTCTTTCATGTACTGTATATCTCTTTGAATACAAGCTTTACTGGGCAGGTGTTGGACTTTCCTACATGAATGGATAGTAGCTAGCACATGGCAACTTTTTGCAGTGGTAAAAAGTAGCAATAAAAATAAAAATAATAATGTGATGATTACAATAGTGAAAGGACAAATCTTTTATTATAGAATGGTTATGTTGGCATTTATATTTACATGCAATCTTACTATTGCTTTGAAGGCCAAAATCAGCATCAAGTGACAGCTACTCATTAGCTTGACACTAACACAAAATTGTACTGACATAATGCAAGAATAAAAGATATCTTGGGGCATACTGAAGCTGGATGGGAAGAAGAAGGGCAGTGCTAAATTAGCCTGTGTTTCATTGATCATAAATAGCCCTTGGTTGTTAAAACCTGGCAAAATTCAGAGCAAGAATGAAGATTGCATTGCCATTTTCTACATCGGATCTACATTTTCTGCAATTTTCTACATCAGATCGGTATATTCAGAATTATGTGCAGAAGATGTATAGATCCTTTTGAAAGCTAGCTGTATTTTCAAGGACCTAATCAAAATAGAATGGCAATTGAGCATGTATTTAAAAGATAACATACTGCTGAACATCAAAAGAGTTAATGGGCTTTAACTACAGGTTAGATTAATTTAGTATGAATTTGGCTGTCTTAAATTCAGGAGACTTGTCAGTGGAGACAGGAGTCAGTGAAATGACCTAAAAAGTATTAATTACCTTGACGTGGTCCTGTTTTAGTCATCAAGCTTAGGCTGGAATGGGTGGCTGTAAAGGAGATATCTACCTCTGTGCAAACAGGAAAACATGAGATTAATCCACCTAAAAATATTTAAATTTTTTTTTTTCCCAAATAATCTTAGACCTATTTTAGGGTGGTCAGATTTGACCAAACAAATATCACAAATTGTCTTGTCCACAAAGCATCCAGTGATTTCAAAGCAGTTAAATTATGGAAGAAAAAATTTTATGTGGGTTATACTTTCATATTTTCCTACAGTGATTATTGACTGGGCAAAAGGAGGATCATACTGTGAACTCATTAACACTGTTAGGTAAAATAAAAGGCAGTCTTAACTAAGTAGGTTGCAAAATGCTAAGAAGCCAGTAACACTACTTATACTTAATATTATGCCTGAAGCTTTTAAGGTGGATTTGGCAACATTTGTTAATTAAATCTTTCACCCATGAACTGGTGAAGCTGGTGAAATCTAAGGTAAACTTTTAATTGTGCTGAGTAAGAGCAATTAATAGTGGTGTCTCAAGGAAAATTCTAAATCAGTGGTAATCGGAATGACAGGCAGGACTTTGCTCCAACACTTCATTAAACTTCTATTTTTATGGGGATTTCTTCATTTCCACTGGAATGAACAAGTCAGTATGCATGACTTATTCTGCAATGAACTTTGATGAATTTTTCTAAGTACATTAAAATGAGCTGCATCTTCTGTTAATCCAAAGACCCTCCCACCCATACATATAGCAATAAACCCTATGATGCACATGCAAGAAGGCAGGATAATGGGCATGAAGGACAATCATATATGTACGTATATAAATATATATTTTTGCTTGTCAGTAATAACTCTGAACTGCCTACAGCATTCGTAGTGCCTCTTAAAAGTCAGGTATTGTATTGAATTTAAAATTCTCTTATGCTGAGCAGGGAAGGAAAAAAATCAAACACTTTCCGAATTGGGCCCAAATATCCAAGGTTAATTTTCTGAGAAAGCTGCAGCAGCTAGATAAGGCCATCCCCTGCAAATTAGTTTTGCCTGCCTGGATTACAGCTAAATTTATGCAGCTTGCCTTATCCTTTCAGAAGCGCCTCTGAAGTGTCGTAATTAACTGGCACACATAAAGTGAGCAAATTTTCTGCTTGGTGGCAGCCATTCCTCATTTCATCTCAGTTCTAACCCAAATGGAAAGGTAGTTTCTTATTTTTACTGTCAAAAAACCACCCACAACCCACCAATATTTTACAAGAAGTCTTTGAAAACAAACATGAAACAACTTCAGAACAGAGTTAGGGTTTTAAAGAGCACAAATACTGCTGAGGGAGCAAAGTGGTGATTTTGCATAATAGTAAATAAAAAATAGAAGATGGAGATTGTGTATACATATAAATATGTACGTGTGTATATATATAGGTATACACACACACATTTAACTTCCAAAATTTTACAGTTCATTAGAGAATTTCTGTCTCTCTCCTTTCTGTTAAGATCCACATCCAAACTGTAGGCTAGGAAGAAGTAGATGTGATGTATGCATGTTTCTATTCTAACACAATAGTAGATATTTCCCGGTTGTCTCTGAATCATGTATGAATTCCTGTGCCTTTTGTTAAGAAAAGTCAAGAGCATATTTAATATTTTTCATGTAATTTTCCTTTTTGCTAATTAAAATGTTTTACTATTGTAAAAGGAAAATAATATAATAGAAATAAATCCCCATTGTCTATATTTAAAGTAAAACTGGCACACATATGTAAACTTTGTGAAAACAGTGTAGACTGGAGAAAATTTAATCTCAGACTGATGATTTCTTTCCTTTTCTGTACAGATTTTCAGCAATCTTTTTGTTGTTGTTATGGTCATCAAGATTTTCTGCTGTTATAATAATATTTTATACTATCTTGCTCTATTTTTCATATGTTTCCCATTTGTCCCATTATTTATTCATTCATAAAGCCTGTCAAATAATTTGACAACTTTCAATACATTTTTTGTAATAAAATATTAAGTAAGTGCTACATCCCCCCTCAAATTCTTGTGTTATGAAAACCTATGGAAGTCAGGGAGAATGGCTGTTTGCTGAGAATTCTGATGATGAATTGCTGCTGTGCACTAGCCAACAGCGTTTGGATTTTTTCCCCTGTTTTCCCATTTAGCAAAAGTAATTTTTAGGTTTGCTATCAAATCTTCATGTTATCCATTTAGAGTGTTGCAGACAGAGTATTCAGTATATTACAAACCATTGTGCACTAAACTACCTCCATTTCAACTAGTCTAGCTTGGTGGAAAGCTGTATTTTTGCTTCCTGAAAATTGATATTAGAGGTCAGCTGGGAATTTTCTACAATCTATTTTTACTCAGAAGTTTCAGCTATGTCAAATATAAAGCGCTTACTCTGCTCGTAAGTAGATCAACAAGTATGCTGCAGCGTGTTAGTTGTGCAGAGCATACCCCATATAGTAAATCTCCCAACAATTGAGTAATGGCAGCAGGAATCAAAGGGCCAAATTCTGCTTTCAGCTAGACTGCATTAAATCCAGAACAAATCCACTGACTTCAGTGGAATTACTTGGGATTTAAGCTAGTGTAACGGTTAAGCAGAATGTGTCCCTTCCTATTTAAACCATAGTTCTGACAGCTACTTATAGCAGAGATTCCTGGGCAGTGAAATGACTGTCAATGGACTTGCACAAGAAGAGAACATGACACGAGCCTATGGAATTTTTATTTGCTTAATCTTCAAGTGATAAAGATGAATGTTATCACTGTCTTGACCATAGTAAAATATCTTGCCTGTGAGCGCTGCCCTGTGGAGAAGACTGTCACGTAAAAACAGGGGAAGCTAAAGAAATGCTAAAACCATATGCAATTGGAAATCTCTTTAAAAGAGCTGAGTGAAGCTGAAGACAGCTGGGTTTGAGCAGAATCTAAGATTTCATCAGCAAAAGCCTAGTGAATAGGAGCCTAATTATTCATAAGAATTTTACAGGGATTGATTGGTCTTTAACCAGGAAGTCCATCAGAAAACACCAAGAATTAATTTCTGTGTACTTCAGGATTAGAAACAATTGATTAAAGGACAAGTTATAGGAACCTAAGAATAAGGAGATGGAAAATCTGCGGTTTGCCAGTGCTGGCATTTATCCCACACCCTTGATATCCCAGTAAATTGACTGGGTAGGTGTCTTAAAGATCTCTCATTGCTATGAAAAAGTATTTCAAAACTTTTTGAGTCACAGGTAACATATAGCCAAAATCATTGTGCAAAGACAAAAGTTAAAGGAAGATACAGCTTATGGTAGTCGAACAATTGTTTCCCTTCCCACCAGTGCACTTGCAGGAGACATCTGTAGTGGAGAACAGATGATTGAACATTAAAATTTGGACAGCTGTCAGCCGAAAACTGCATTCATTTTTATAGGACACCAGTGAAAACTGTCTATATATTTACTAAAATTATTGGATGGTTTTGGGAAAATGTAGTCTTCCGAGTTTTTTGAGTGTTTCTTTTTTCTGCGTTTGTCTTCATTTTCTCTAACTTTATTTACATTAACTTCCCTTCTTTACATGTTTTATCTCTCGTATCTTTACTGTTGCCACTTTCTGCCAATATTTTTTTTTAATTTTCCAAGTGTGCATTTTTCTTCTTTATTTTTTTGTAATTTTCATGTTTCTGTTTATATTTTGCAATTACCAGCATCACTATTGTCACTGCCATGAGGTTTCTTTTCATCGCACATAAATATATACGGTAGACTGAAATCAGTATCTTCTCTTAACGTGTTCACTCATAGACAGATTTATTGGAAAGGGAATATTTCTTTGTACTGTTTCATTTCAGGAAAATGATGAGTGGGAATGGTTGGACAATTTACGTTGCTGATAATCCATTACAGCAAAACATCTTTTCTGCTAATGCATGTGTGCTTTAACAAAAAGCACAGAGAGGGGTACAATCAGAACATTGGTGATTACAGCCAGATTCTTGCTAAAATAAATAGGAAGGTCTTAGAATGTATAGAAGAGAGTGTGCAACCTATGCTTTCATAGCCCCTTTCATTTTCCACTGCCCCTAGTTATAGATACCATAAAGACAAACCTGAAAACCCTTCCAAAATAATACCAAGGTAGTGTTGCATAATCTGTGGGTTTTATGGAAATTTGTGGGCTCAGTTCATGGTTCAATATCCCATGTCTCTAACAGCATTACTTCTGTTTAAAGAAATTAACTGATGCTTTGTGAATGACCATTATTTATTCATAGTGATAATTGTTCTTTTAAGTCGCTGTAGCATTTAAACGTTCTTCCATATTCTTTTGTAAAACCATGGGACTAATTTATAGCAATACGATTATTTGTTTCTTACAGCTTCATTTTTTAAATATAAACACTGCTTTTCGAATTGGCATGTTTCCTTTCTCAGATTTGTGTGGACTATATGTAAAACTTGGTAAACATTACATGAAAGGGCTCTTGCATTTCTTTTCATATTGGTACCAAAATCCATAGGATGATCTCTTAGAAATGTATATTTTATATAATATGGTTATATATGTATATAAAAGTAATCAGATTTAATGTAGGCATCTTTAAAAATACCAAAGTGAAGAAATTGTCATGATTTGTCAACGTTTTTCATGGATTTTTTTTTTTTACAAATCTCAACCATCTAGTTGCTTATATTGAATTTAAACTAAACCTTAAATGAGGAATTGATACATGTATAAAACTAATGAATAAAAATCCTGTTTACCAATTAGTTAAATCCAATTAAAGCTTAAGCTGATAATTGTATAAACCTCTGGTATGAAAAAGAAAAAATGTTCTCAGAGCTGTTGTCTACAGTATGTGTTGGAAGATATTTTTATTGGGAACTTGTTACTGTACTGAAACATTGAGTAAAATGCTAATTTAACTGTGGAAAATCAGTGATATTGAAGTCAGGACTAGCAGTTGCCTATTGTCGATACTGTGTTTTCCAACAAAAGAACATCCACAAATCTAAGGGGAGAGCTGGTGTTCAAAAGTGAGCATGGGTACATCTGTTACTCATTAACAGGTCTTACTATGAAAAATGTGTTATTTTCAGAAGCTGCAATTCTATGTTAGTTATCCAGAAGATATCTCTCCTGAAAGGCAGATCAGATCTGGATAATTGGATGTGTTATAATACAGTGCAAAATCCATATTTCCTCAGTTGTGATTTGACCCTTTCTCACTTCCAGAATTTCCTGTGACAAAAGTTCTCTTCTCTTTTCACAAGGCACAGAGCCCAGGCAGGTAGTAGGCTTTTCACAGAGCAAAGTTCATAAGTGGTAGTTTACAGATACAGGATATAAACTCTGAGTTGCTGAATTTTGGACTGGTTTTGAAGGCTTTTCTGAATTATACAAAATTAACTCACAAAGGCATATCATAGTTCTGTTGCTCCACAATATCTTTCACTCAGCAATAAATAGTCTCTATGCTTGAATTTCACCAGCATATTAGATATTTTTTAAAGTTTTTTTTTAAATCCCAGTAATAGAATTACTACAATGGCATTAACATAAAACAGAGAAGCAACGTAGTAAGTGCAATTATTTCCTATCTGCTGCATCCTCTGTTAATTGAGGGGTGATTGAGACTAAAATGAAATGCATTTTGTTACATCTGCACCATAATCACAGTGCTTCTCCTTTAATTTAAATACTGAATGAAATAACTGCCTGAGAAATGTTACTCAGAATTATTTCTATTCCTATATAACAGAGTTCACACAGTCATGGCTTCATTAGTGAAGCAGAATGATGTCACTTTATTGAATGCATAATATTAATACTGATAAAAAGAAAAGCTGGGTGAATGAATATAGGACCTTATGCCACTGTTGACATTAGTTCTTTTTCCTTTGTGATTGCTTTCATTTTCATGACCTAAACTCCTGTGGGCTGAGCTACAGAGCCATGAATCAGATATTGTAGGAAAACTTTTTGACCAATTTGATGGAAAGCAAAGGACAACAGAGGACTGCTGGTGCATTTTGCAGGTATGAAGATGACAGTTCTTCTGAATTCATGGTAGTTCTTCAGAATTCATGGTAGGAAAAGAAGATTCCTTGGACCTGCAATGGCTTTTCCTTTCCTTATTTCCCCCCACCATGGAGTGAAGGATTTGCTTTACCCTGCTAATTTACTAGTCAACCCAGCTAATCCGAAGCAGGAATTGCTGGATGTTGCTAACTTGCCATAGCTACATTTGGTGTATAGTGAGTCAAAAAAAGCAGTCCTTTTTCTCCACTGAAGGGGAAGGGAGGCTCACTGTGGATAAGCTGTGGTGTTGATCAGGTAGCAAGTCTGCAGAGGGGCCAGGGATGTCAATAGTGGAGCAATTCTTCTTTTTGTTCCCATTCTTGTAGGGACTATAGCTTTCTTTCTTACCTTGCTCCTACCTCCTTTGTCTTTTCACCACATGCGGGCTTTTTGCATGTTAGATTTACGCACTTTGTTATCTGCTAAAGCCAGTCCTATTTAGTTCTCAGTGCTGCATTGCTTTAGTAACCTGTGCTTCACCATTTTGCATTTGTGCTCACAACCCCCAGGCATTGTCCTGTTCTTTTGCTTTCATGGCCTCTGCTACGATCTTGCTCTTTATTTTGGGGGTCTCTGCTACTAAGGGAAACTGATGATGGCATGGCTGCCTACCAAAAGATTACTGGTCTTGAGGAAATTCTATACTCTGACTCATGCTTAGGATTATCCACCGAAGGCCTAATTTTATTATTATTTAGGCACTACAATTTGGACCAAAATGTCACTATTAAAAAAATGGACAGTTGTCAAACAGTGGTTATCTCTTTTGCTAGTTATAAGCCCATGCCCTAATCTATTAGATGATCAGATATCATGTACATGTGTGTTGTTTTGGGGAGTATTTTTGTTGTTTTTTTAAAGAAAGGAAGTTAAAACAGTATACTAGGACTTGAGAGATTTGTGTTTGGCTCCCAGGTCCTGGGCAAGTTGTTTAAAGTTCAGATATGCCTCAGTTGCCTGTTTATATATACCCTGTATTGTCACATATATTTTTAGTGTTACATTCCAAGCTTTTTGATACAGTCAGTTGTGCACTATGATAATACAACAAGGCACCTAGATATTATAAGATAACAGTAACAATAAATATTCACCAATTCAATAAAAAACTCTTTGACTTACGTATAGACTAAGAATCTTTTTTTTTTGCTAATATCTACAAAGTACCAAAGTAGGTCTTCCTCCAAAACAAATATTTTATTTCAACAAACTAAGTCTCAGATACTTTTCTTAAATACTCATAAGAGACCAATATTTAGGTATATGTTCCTCAAACATTATGACAGAAAAGATTATCAGAGAAAGAAAGTGGAAATAAATAGTTCCATTACTTTTAAGTGTTTCTTTTCTTAAGTGAGAATAATACAAGTAAATGACATGAAAAAAAAAGAAAAAAAACAGGACCAATGGCACTTCCTTTTCATATCAGCAAAAGACATATATGCTTGGTATGCTATTGAAATGAAGATATATTAAGCAAAATGCTATTGCCATAGATATCAATGGCAAAACACTCATTTCTCTCCTGGAGTCAAGCTTTTGCCCATCATTTGTGAATACTGAATGAAAACAGTAGGGACAGGGAAACGTTCACTGGAGTTTTCTTTGGAGTTCTGTTTTTGAAAGTAAGGTGAGTGGTTTGACAATTCAGAGAAGCCTTAGCAATATTCTGTTGTATACAATTCACTCTGATAAATAACTTGAGCTTGCAATGTTAATATAGATAGTTTTGATTATGTCATGTTATTTCAAGATTAGCTATCAAAACATTTGATTGTATGACAGAAATATTTAATAAACCAAAAGGCTTAAGAATGTTCCATTTGAATATTACATATGAATGTATGTTATCAGTGGACAGTAAATAAAAATCTTGGGTAACTGCTGTGCAGAGAAACTCTTTATTCCATTCTACCTGCTTTTCCAAGAAGACAACTTGTGTTGTGTCAGTGCATTCATAAGTATAAAAACTTAAGCCATTCTAAAGTTATTCCAAATCTTTAGCCTCAAAGGAGGGAGGGCAGAGAAGGCTTAGTTCTTAGATAGAAAGACTGCTGTTATCTAGCTGCAGGAAAGCATCCCCAAACAAAACAGTATTCCAAGGGAACAGAGGACCTATTGCTGCATAACAGCTCCTAAAATTGCCCGTGCAATGGTCAGGAGTTTAGAACAGCTCCCTGCTATTCCCTCCCTCCTTGAGAAAGAACTTGGAAGAGCCTAAAATACCTGACAGGCCAAGAGTCCATCTTTTAAATTTCATCCTGAAGATCATGGGTAAGAGCCTTCTTTCATATCTCTAGGTATTTGTAAGAAGATACTTATATGTGAGCTAGTAGCTAAACTACTGTTATGGTTAGCCAAGAGAATAGGCACTTGTAAAACACAATTCATTTGACTCCTGTTCTAGATGCCCACAAGAGTACCATATTAACTACACTGAGAACTGACTATTTATCTATAGAGACTATAAAGTAAATCAGATGCAGACTTCTATACGGTAAAAGTCTAAAGTTCAGTGAGATGAATCCTACTAAAGATTAAGTACCTAAATCCTACTAGAGATAGTCTTTAAGTTTCATACTTGTTATTCCATTATCATAGGGCCAACCCTATTGCTTCATAAACATTACACTGCTACTGGATCATTTCTGGCTATCTAAATCCACTGGAACTTCCAACGTTTATAAGAGTCATTACAAATGCACACCAACAGCCAAATTTCTGAATTTTTTATACACACACATTTCTCCAACAAACAGAAAATCAGTAGGAGATCACTATGGGGCCACAGAATAGTTATTTTTGATCTGGTGGATTTTTTCTCTAAGCGTGTAATTGAAGAACAAAAATCTGTGGTAACTCACTTTCTGCAGATTAATAATTGTGCAGTTCAAAATTAAGGTCCTTGATGGCACAACGAATACACATATTTCCTTTATAACAAATATTTGGGCAGAGGCAAGATTAAGCAGTAAACTTAATTAAACAAACTGAGATTATCCACTTTTCTTTTACTGTAGAGAAGACAAATAACCTTCCAAGCCAAAGACCTGGACCTTTAACTATCAAGTGAAAAAGGAGCTTGCCTTTTATAATTAAGCTACAGTGTCACAATCCATTGAGGGCAAAGACACATTTGTACACTTACTATAAAGCCAAACAGTAATTAGAGGTGTGGAAACCATAAAAAAAGGGGGGAAGTGCTTTCACGATAATTAGAAATATTTATTTTCCACTCTCCTTTCTCAATAACTCAATCTACTCAATCTATAGTTAAATAAAAGCATTGCACATTTGGAGGGAGCCTGGTATGAAAAGATGGTATGCAACTAAACCATATTGGTTTAGTAGCTTTCTAAAAAAATCCCCCTCTCACATATTTTTTCCTTTATCTCTGATTTTTCTTTTCTACAGAAGCCATTAAATGAAAGTCTGAGTTCCAGCTAGCTTAAATGGAACAACAGAAATTTTAAAAGTACTTCTATAGAAACTTCAGGTCAAGATAAAAAACAAGCCAGCAATTCTGTATGTCCAGGGATGTAACAGCTTTTTTACATTTTCCTGATCTATATTTTTATTTCACACTGGGAAAGAAGTATTAGGAAAGGTTTTCAAGATAATGAATAGGAATTAGGACTTATATGTTTCACTATCCTTTGTGCTACAGAAAATGGCTTGATCTAGCTTCCACTGAGATCAGTGAGTCTCATATTGATTTTTAGGGAGAGCTGGATCAGGCCCCTGTTACATTAGCTAAATCCTGACTAGACCAATATGTGTATGAACTGACAGCGATAACCTGAAGATGAAATGCTAGCTTTAAGAACCACTATGTTATCTGTTCTATGGCAGAAAGGAAAAACAAAGAAGTGTGCATGTGTAGGGGAGAAATGAGGTGCTGCTGGCAGTTCTGAGCCTGTACAATTAGAGTTTTGATCATCACTCCACCAGTCAAGCGAAGATATAAAATCATAGTTAGTGTGTTTCTGCACATAATGAGATAAGTAGAAGTTTTTAGTTAGCCATTCAGAGCAGACGTTTCTACTGACCTCCTGCAGGAAATGGGTTCTTGATTCAATCTCATATTGATTGAGCTGCCAGACATTAACTGATGGCCAGCCTTTGAAGGATACTGTTTTAAGAAACCTTGCGATGCTGTTTCACAATTCCTTGTCATGTGCTTAGACTTGAGATATCATGGAGGAGAAAAAATGATGGAAATTGAAGTCGTATCATACACATTTCACTTTCTCATTAGGACCAAAATGAAACAAGTAGGATCAAGACACTAACATAGGTCTTTAGTTTTTGAGCAGGGAGGGCACTGTCTACGTTTTAGGACAAGGAGACATTTATTGTACATTGATCAGCATCTAATCTATGCTGTTTGTGGAGGAGGCTGGCCAGATGCCAGCTCTTATCTCTGGCTATTGACATTTTACATCTTAAGGACCTAGCGAAGTTTTGAAATTGGTCTAAATGTTCTGTATTGAAAACGTAAGACATCCTAGAGAATTTTCTTCATAGGAGTTAAAAAAATTAGGAACTGGAAGAAATAAAAAGTGTGATAGCAAAATATGATGTCAAAGTGTATATATCCCCAATATATATATATGCACCTGCACTCCTACTGACATTAATGAAAACACATCAGTACAAATTATTTTGGATCTTGATTGGAAACTACTATACAGATACGTCACAGTACCCAATGCTTCTTAGGATAAAAAGAGAAAAAGGCTCTGCCCAGTTTTTAATAGAACAGGGATTAGATTAGAAGTCAGAGATATTAAGTGATGCTTTCAAAGGCAACTTTTCAGAAATAGAGTTTTACCACAGGAAGAGTGCATAAGAAATAAAATATCATTCAAATTCCACTGTGATTCCATACAGAGATTTGTAGTAATTCTTTAAATGTGTTTAAATTTCCCAAACATTTTTATTTTATTAAAAGGGTTTAATTTCTGAGACATAAACCCTGGTATATGCCAAAATCTAAGTGCAATTAACACAGCAGTGATGGTTATACAAAATAAAAGCAGAACACAAACCTTAATCTTAAATCGAAATAGAGTCCTTATAAACATTTCAAATCGGTCAAAAGCTAAAACAAAACCCCCTACTGTGCTTGAAAAAAGAATGTGGATTTTTTTACTTCACTCTGATTCTCAGACTGATTTTTTTATTACTTAAAAATATTTAGAAAGTCCCATTAATATAATAGTGGATTCTCTCAAACTTTGTTATTCTTGAAAAAATTCATAAATTGCAGCTTATTTTAGCTATATTAATTCATTTTTTTAAAAATCCCATAATCCCATTGCATTACCAGTGATTCGTTACCCTTCTGCATATCTTCCAAAGAGAGAAAAGTAGGAAGTGGACTAATCCATTAACAGTTACTTAGACAAATAGGATCTAGGAACCACTGTATTTGAAGGAAGAAATTTGTGGTAAAAATAAATGATGAATACATTGGAAGAATATATTAAATGGTTTGTAGCTGATTTCTATCCTAGAAAGAGTCCTGATCCTACAGCCTGTTCAGTACAGATAGATATTGTACCCATATGGAACAGCTTGCAGTATCAGGTTAGATTTGTAGGACATATGATATACTTACCAGTTGGAGCAGGAAGCTCTAATTTGGGTATAGGCCAGAATGAGCAGCAAAGCATGGTATCGTCTTTTGCAAGGTGGTGATATTCAGGAACACCATGTTGTAGTTTGTTTAAATAGCTTAAAAATGAGGACACTGGTAGAAACACTAGCAGTTCAGAAGTATCAAGAAAAGGCAATTTGTCCCTCCTATGACATGCAGTTTCATTTTAAGTAAGCAGTAGTTTGGCATTCTGTATTTTGCAAGGAGCTTTCTAGTGATTGTGCAGCATCAGTTAGGATCATCATGGTCATATTTGCTTGCAAGACAGGGAAAACTAATTTTTAGCTGTTTCTAGCTAATTTCTAGCTTGTTCTGTTTCACACTTTTGCTTTTAAAGTAAGCATGTGGTTCTATTGATGAGTTTGGTATCTGGATAGAGGCAGCTGCAACTGGGAATTCTGCACCCTTTGTGTAATGTGGAGTAGTGTTTGGTGGGTGAAACACAAATGATTGCTGAAGTTCTCTTCAAGACAGGGCAGGAGACAAGCAAGACCACTGGAGTGTGACTTTGTTGATGGCCAGGCTATTCCACATCTTTACATAACAGGTGGCATTAATGGAGGCCATTGTTAGAAAACAGGATAATGTAGCATCTGTTTGGTATCTTCAGATTACTGAAATAATTCAGGTTTGGAATGAAGATGACCATTTGACTCAGATGATGAAAGACCCAGTGGAACTTGTTGCTGATCCCAAAAGCCAGTGGCTTGATTAATTTCTGCTGTGAATTTGTTGATTATTCATGATATGGTTTAAATGCCATTCTCTGCACACAATCTCAGACAGTGCCATAAAATATAATCCTGTGGACTAAATCTGAAAGCCATCCAGTGCCCTCTGTGGCATACAAATTCTAAAGCCATTTACTTCCTACTATGCAAGCACGGAAAGTATGACAGAGCCATCTGGAGTGCCGAACCTCTTAAGAAAAGATGAACAATGGAATCTTTCTTTGTTTAAAAAAAAAAAAACAACCATCACCAACATGAAATAAAAACTTTAGTATCAGCTTTCACCCATTAGCTCAAAACAAAGTGTCAGTCGAGAGGCATGAAATGGATTAATGCATTCAGAAGAAGACAACCCGTTGGCATTGTCATATTCCTCATCTGCTGTGAAAGTAACACTCAGTATTAACTTCATTTCATAACAGTTAAATGGCATTTGTCACTGTAAGATGTGACAATCATCTGTTCTGCTCCTCTGCCTTTTTGAACCGTGAGTTCATTTGCTAGTACATGTCAGTGAATCAATTATTTTATGACTCCATTTTATATTTCCTTTTTATATTACATTACAAGCAGTGGGAAAGGAAAAGGAAAGCTGCTCCATAAATCAGCTTGGCTAACCAACAGTTAGAGTGCTACAGTACACCTGCAGTGATTGTATCCTTGAACTAGAGGCAGAACAGAAATGTCCTGTGAATCGAAAATAAATAAACCAAAATGAAAAGAAGCACTACCCAGAAAGAGTGGAATTTAGTTAGAGATGTAGCAAGCATTGCTGTTTACAACCAGTCATTTAATTACTGACCCATGTACAGGACAGAACCTGCTGTGCTCCCATCCCTTCATGCTGAATGTGATTCACTGAAATTTTTAATGTGCTGTATTTCTACAAAATTAAGTGGTTTTTTTCTCTCCTTTTTCCTCCAGTTGGTAAACAGAACAGTAGGATTATTAGAATCTCTGTAATTTCTCTTCTTCTCAGCATTTCATAAATGACATAATTGGCTGGGGGAGATATGTTTATTTTCAGGTGAGAGAATCTTAGGATACAGAAATGGGCAGGATACTTTCTCTAACCTGTTCTGTTTTCAAGTGTTATGAACAATCCTGGGGAATGCTAAGTGAGTCACTGTAGCAGGTGTCATGAAGGATCTAGAGAGTAGGAAAATGTGTCGCCTGCAATGTAGAATTCTTAAGTGGAAACCCAACAGGCTGCCAAGGATGAGGAAAAGCCTTGGCTGTTGCATTCTGTTCAGCTTCTTTGCTGCTAGGCTTCAGTCTGTACCTACAGATTTTGTCTGGAGAAGTCTTGCATGGTGATACTCTGTAGGGAAAGCAAAATGCCCTTAACATGCTACCATCATATAATATGCCTTACCTGCTGTTATGAAGACCATTGACTTCAGGTAGGTCAGGACAAGAAATAAAATTCTCTTCATAATTTTGAGGATGCAAATTCCCAACAGTTCACAAATAAAAATGTCAGCTGAATTACTCCAGTCTTACACCAATATAACAATAACAATTATTTTTTTAAGTAATGTATTGATCTTCATTCTAATAATTTCCATAGGGACACATTGTCCTATAATATTTCTGTTGCACAATTTTTGGCAAATATATCTGTAGAAGTATACATTAACAGAACATGTGATGATGAATAATAAGCTCACTGAATCAAGAAAACAACCATCAGGAAATAATTTTTATTTTTAATTTGAGAAAATGTACTAGTGTATCTGCATAGGTTGAGCTGTGCTGTGTCATTCAGGTATTCTGCCTAAACTAAAGTAACTCTCCTGTTTCTGAGACTGGATTTAGTAACCACTTGTCATGCTGTGTTTCGTTGTACTGTGCTATGTACACAAGCTGCATGCAGTCTCTATTGTTGTAAACTCCATCCTTTCTCAAAATGTGCAGCTGTTTGCTGGCGTCTTCTATGCAGTTCTACCACTAACTATTCAAAGTAAGAACTTTACTTTTCAATGCTTTTTCTTGGAGGCATAGGTAAAGCATGAGAAAATGCATTTGTGTATGAAGGTAAACTACAGCAACAATTCTTCTTGACAACAGGAAACCAAAGCTAACTCCTTAACTGTCTTCTCACGACTCATTGATGAAGTAAAATGACCACAGAGACTTCATGATTATTACTTCTCGCTGGCTAAGAAAGCTTCAGGATGAGTTTCCCTGAGCTTCTGCTTTTTTCTGCACAGCAGCAATAGTCCACCTTCCATTGTCTCCTCATGAGGCTAAACAAAACCCAGCTGCCTTGGCCCTGTATGCCTGTGTGCTCCAGACCTCCCACCATAGTAATCACCCTCCATTGGCTCTCTTCTAGTTGTTGATATTGCATTTCCACTGACAAGGCCCAAACTCAGATACAAGACTCCAGATGTGACCTTCTGAGGGCTGAATAGAGGGAAATAATCACTTCCTTCAACCTGCTGATTATGCTCTTACTAATTAATGCAGGCCAATATGTGGTTAGCCTTCAGTGTTGCAACAGCACACTGTGACTTGTGACTTTGTGACGATGACCAGAACAAGGTGGATTTCCCACTGACTGCTCGAGCACTTCATGGAGCAGGAGTGAGGCATTGTGGTTACCCTAAGTAATTAAGAGGAGCTTGAAAATCAGCTCATTCAGAGGTACCTAGGAGCAATAAGATACCTCCTGCCCTTGCCATGACCTGTACAAGCTCCAGGCAGAACTACAGTACTTGCAAGAAGAAGGAAGTGATGGGAGTCATTTTAATGAGAAACTGTTTAAAAGGCTGAGGCAGTAAACACTTTTGCTTGAAAAGATCAGATAGTACGAATGTCTTGCACAGAATAAAAGTGAGGCATCAGAGGAAACTTGCAGGAGGACTGCAGTGTTAACATCCTATTCTTATGAAAAAGGTTACAGTGCAAAAACAATGACATACTATGAATCCTTTTAATTGAATTTATAAAATTCAATTAATTTTAATTTATTCTGGACAGGTGCAATATATTTTCAGAAAACACAGGAAATCAGCAAAACATCCACAGTTGATGGGTTGTTTTTCTCTTGTATTTTAACAGAGGAAATTGGTCTAACATGTTAAAAGCATCTCTTGGTGAGACTTTGCTGTCAAGACCGGAGACTCAGCAGCATGGTGATCTCATGATAGCGTGCATAATAGGTAGATTTCTAACTAATCAATTTTTAAGATAAAAAGATTAACATTCACAAGTTGGAGGTGAGTAGACTGATACCTAATACAAACTTAATCAAAAGCCATTCATCCAAGCAACTCTGGCTTTAGAGTATTCAAAACTGATAGTTCAAGACCTTCTGTCCTTAAAGGTATACGTCCAGGAGCAGCAAGGGCCAGCTGCTCCCCTAGGGAAGAGGAGCTGGGAGCCAAGGGTGACACCAAGGCAGGCAAGGGCAGAGACCTGACTGTCAAGGGCACAGTTATCCCATCACACCCAAGCGAGGGGAGCAGGGCAGCCCTGAGTTTGGGAGCCACAGTCAGCTGCAGGTCCAGGAAAGGCAGGCAAACACCCCCTGTTGGGTGTAGTGTGCGTGGGATCCTGACAGCATGTGCCTAATGCCACAGAAGAAAATCTGGAGCCACATAGTCTCCAGAAGTTTTTAGAAGACATTCCTATGTCAAAGAACTTAGAACATGAAAAAAATTAACTTTGTGTTGAAGGACAGAAAGAGCTAAGATGTTGATGGAGTTGGAAATCTGGAAGAAGAATGGGAGAGTTTAGGTAAATCACAGAAATCATTTTTACTGGAAGGTCAGATAATTCTCGTGTAAAATGCAGGAGAAAGAGAAGTTTTAAATATATTTGTGTATATGAATTTTATTTTTAAAATGTATTTGCTTGTACTGAATGTTTCTGGATGTTGGTGGATTATCATCTTAGTCCTGTAAGGTACTGAATACCCTTAACTTGTGGCAGTATGGCATGAAGCTGTTTGCTACAAAATAGTTGAGCCTCCTTATTGCTGTAGTCCAACAGTCTTTGCTCAATTAAAATTACCAATTAAAAAAAGGTGAATCCTCTTCCTGTTTCCAATTTGGGAAATAAATTGAGCTCACGAACTGCAGAACAAGCACCTTGTTTTCTCCTTGCGATCTGGTTTATTCAGATACTTAAAAATGAAACCTATTCCACACACAATCAAACTGCAAGCTGCATTTCACCCATGTCACTTTGTCGATTCTTCCATTCTAATCTCAGCCAAATGGACTCAGAGATTTATACAGTATATGGACACACAGACGTAAACAAACATAATGCTGATAAGGTGTGCTCTCTGACTTGCATTGTCTGCCAGGCAATTGAGTGAGATAAGAACCTGTTCTGCTGTTACACGGGCATGGCAATGTTGTATACCCCTTACTGCAGAACTAGATCCTGCTATGTGAGGAGCAGGAACCTACCCTCATACCAATGGTGTGTATCCATGATCTGCCAGTCTGGGAAGATATGCTGACAGAGGAAAAATGTTTCCAGCATAGGTAGTAGGACAGTTTTAGAGAAAGCAGACTTAAACGTGAATATCATTTTGCTTATAACTTTGTCTCACATCAGGTTCAACTCTCCCTAATCTATACATCCATGTACTTTGCAGCCTGGTACAAAGCCAGGGGATATTACTATTGAACATGGTACTTGGTACCACAGCTGCTCGAACTTGGCAAAAGAGTTTGCCAAGAAACTTTGGCCATCAGCAATACAACGGTTTGTGTTGCAACTAGCCAGAGGGACGCAAACATACAAGGATATGGAATTTATGACTGCAGCTGCAAAACAATATGTGGTGAAGGTGTTTGGCATTATAGAAACTCGTCAAGATCTACATCCAGTCTCATTAGCTGTCTCCAGATCTGTTAGAGAACCTGAATGTCATGAACACAAATAATTTGCATAAGAAATGTCCAAGCTATGAATTGGAAACAAGATTAAAAGAAGAAACAGCTGTGTGTAATTGTCCATCCCCTGTGGAGATTAATATCACACATTACATGAAAAATCAGATTTGGAAATGAGGTTAACAGAAGAATTAACCAGAAGAGGGAGTGAGCAATACTCCTACATAGTACAGTGTTCCCAGCCATGTCTTTACCGCCTTTCAGAGGCTACTCTGTCCTGAAAAATCATCCTCGAGAGGGCTGCAGGTTTTAACACATTTAACACATTTACTAACGACAACAAATTGATTTTTATTTATCTGGCAAAGCAAACCTTGGTCTTTCCCCCTAATATTTAATCTTCTTCAGCAATGTAAATAATGAGAAAGACACTTGCAGATCTGATTAACCTGCAAGTTCCTTTTTAAGCAATGAGCGATCGATACCAGTACCAACTCCATTAAACAGCTCTTATCGCTGCTTGAGTCTGTGGATGCAAGAACACAAGTATATGCTTATTTTTATTATAATGATTCAACAGTAGTCTAGTTCTAAAGAAAAAAAAAAGAAACAAAAAATAAAAATCCAGATTCTATAGACTTTAAAAATTCTTTATTAGCCCAGCCAACATTAGGTGAGAACTTTTCCCCTCCTGAATATCCAAGGGACTTGTTTTGCTGTTATCATTGCACTCATAATGTAAATCACCTTTTTAGAAGTACATCTGTAGAACATGGTGTTCTTACAAAGTGCTGAAATGTCAGCTTCTGTCAGATGAAAGTCTTCTAATTATCTGCAGAACAGGGGGTGAAAGCATGCCATGCTGACCTATCAATGTTTTAAACCCAATCTGAAAAGCAGTATTTCTAGATAATAGATTAGCTCCGTTTCCAGGCTAGTGGTTCCTTAACCAGGAGTTCTGGTGAGGAGCTATGGATCACTGTCAACCCTTGAAACTGTTGTGAATTCCTAGTTAATCAAAATTTTAATTGTAAATATTATAGTAGCAGCACATGAATGGACTATTTGTGGACTTCTTAGCATAGCACTGCAAGCCACAGTCTGACATCCATTCCTAACATTCTTATAAACATTGGTTTCTCTAATGAATTTGGAAAACAAAGCAGGTAAATTTTGCTGATATTTACTTTCAGAATGTAAATGGCCACAAAGGCTACAATTTTGGGCTATTCTGGAGTATACTATACTCTTCCATTCTCATCTGAAATTAGATATCCAAGAGCTGAGGATTATGTTCCTATAACAACTCCAGTATCTTCCTATGGAAGCATTGTTCAGATGACATCCCTTAGAAGTTTAGGTAAAGACAGTTACCTTCTTGTGATACGGACCAGTGATGGCTTGGGCATACTGTCTATATGCCTTTTGATCTGCTCGTGTTTAGTAAATACAATGTATTAGCTATGTAGCACAAATCTGCAGTATAATTGGTTGGGCATATTTGAATAGAGACTCACTGTAGTTACTTGTTTGAGATTTCCAGACTCATGGCAGCCTGGGCTGCTGGACACCTGGAAATTGATAGATTAATGCCTTGTGTGGAAAGGTTGGTAAATTTGTGTCACATATCGTGGCAAATGATACCAAACTAGGAAACAGGCCCTTGAGCTCCTGAGGAAAGTTACCATTAAACAGAGCAACTATGCAGAAGTTGTTGGAATATCTTCTAGCTTGCAAGGACGACAGCTGTCTCGTGTCCCTGATGCCTCAATTCAAGGGTGAGAGGTTCTGTGCTATTCATAGCACAAGGATGAGATCCTTTGTTCTCTTAAAGCTACTATATAACCTGTCTTCGAAAACAAAACCGTAAATGGGTCATATAGTGCAGCTAGATGACAAGTAGTCAAAACTGATGAAACAAAATTCTTCCCTGCTCATCCCAGTGAAGCATATTTAACTTATGCTACTCGCAAGAGCATAGTAGCATTCTGGTAGGTATGATTGAGATTGACAGACCAGGGTGATTTTTAGGAAATATTAGAACTTTATATTAAAGCCCCAATATCCACATTTCTTTTGGATAGAATCAAGAGACCATGCTATGCTTTGCACATACAGGATAGTTTAATTCTGTAGAATAAATATAAACTCATCCCTACAACATGTAAACAAATAAAAGGCCAAATATGCCAAGTTTGGCCTGATTCTTCTACATCATGTGTGCTCATCTTTGTTCAGTTATCTGCCCACTTCCCATATATCTGAGTACAAGCCTGAAAGCCTTCTAACTGTAGAACTCTTTAGGTCTAGGCTGGGAAGTGAATTGCAAAGGTGAAGACAGCAGGTAGGCAAACATCCTCTGCCAGGCCTCTCTCTCTTAAATTTAACTCAGTTCTTATTACTCCCACTCCTTTCAACTGCATGGTGTTGATTCCTATCCTTTATAAATCTTCATGCTTGAGGATCTGAATCAGTCATTGACTATTTGCAGTTTGAGAGAACTGTCTTTGATTGCTGTGCAAAGAACACTGAGCCTTATCCAGCTTTTCTGAAGAAATGTTTTAAAAATGACATAAAAAATCTGGTTTTTGGCTCAATGAACAGTCCATTGGTCTTTAGCAGTATAACACCTTGGGAGAAGATCTGGAAGACAGAGAGAACATACTAGGAGTTAAGTAGCAAGATGTAGTCATGATATTAATCTACAGATGGTCAAACTGGGATTTATAGAATGTGACTTTTTAGCCAGTCCTTTGAAAAGATAAAAAAGGGATTAAATTTTTTTTGAATATTTTTTACTTCATCGTTTCCAAGAATAACATAAGCGCTTGGCCAGTTATTATAACCTCTGTAACTGAGTAAGTTTAAAGGATTGTGTAGTAGGGAGGCACTTTCATAATCAGGTTGTAATGAAAGAAAAAAAACATCCTCAGCTTCATATAAACCATGTAAATTTAGGTGATTATACAAACCAGTCATTAGGCCTCTCAACATTCAATGACTCTGTCTTTGGTAGAGAGTTACTATTGCTTGCAACAATCTTCATCCCTGACCCCAGACGGAAAGCCCTGAAGCAATATATATTGATTTAAATGAAATCCTTTCAGGAATTTGAATCAGAACTATTCTGCTTCTCTGGTAATGAATACAAGGAGATTTCAGAAAAGGAGTTGCAGCTGCTGCTTGGCTGAATATTTAGGGGAACAACAAAAATGACTTTACATGAGGGACAAACTCGTCTTCAGGTTAGTCCCTGTAAACTGAAGTTAAATTGAAAGTTTAAAATTAGCCCTGCATAGCTTGAGGCTTTTGCCCATTGTCAGATGCTCAGAGAAAGCTAACTGAAGAATTAAGAAAACTTTCCCCCACTGTGATCCTTTGAATTGCCTGCACAGACATAGATTATGTCCACCTTGTTGAACATGTTAAAAGCTTTAGACTTACACTCAGGGAAGGCACAGGCAGAGAGGCCTGTCTTGTATGTTGTTGACCATTACCTGCTAGCAGTAATTGTTCTCCCAGAAGAAAGAAGCATATTTTCTGTTGTTCATTGTAGCATACAACATTTCGTGTTGCTATAAAGGCGAGAGGAAGCAGAATTCTGTTTTAAACTTGAATGAAGACATTACAAATAATGAAACATGCAATGTACCTGTGGGCAATGTGTGTGCAAAAGTGAGACCTTGATATATCTTTGTCCCTGGAGTTTCATTTGCTCCTGTTCAAAGATCTATCTATTGTTAATACAAGGGTGGCCCCATGGCCATTTTCAGCCAAAACTTCTAAAGTCTGCAGCTCTGACTGAGCAATGGTATTGAGGCACCTTGGAGCCCTGGGAACCCCAGTATTTCCAGACTCCATGCCATGAAGCTGTGAAAGGCTTAGTCAAATCCAAAATTATCAAGTCTTGCATGGAGTTGGGAATCTAGATGCCTTGAGATGACTTCAATATAATCCACTTAGGTGGGTTCACACTCAGTTCAGGTCACCTAGAAAGTACATTTTCACGTTTCCAGTATCCTACTTTTGCTCCACTTTTGAATGAGTGGTTAGTTTGGAGATGAAGCAAAACAACAAGAAGAAAACCAACTACTTTTTTCATCATTGGCCCTGTTTGGAAATGAGAAACAAATCTGTATTAATTTCTAGACAAATAAAAACCTTAGTTGCCCCCTGAAAAGTTCTTTAGCTCACATGGACATAAAGAATACTCACATACATGCAACTGTTTTTTCAGCTTCCACCAAACTTTTTTCTCTCCTCCTTTTTAATCAGAAAGATGCTTTGAAACACTCGCACAAGTTAGATCAGGCTTGAGATAATAATTGTGTCGGTCTGCAGCACCAACTGGGACTTCCCCTGGCTTCGGGGAAGTTGCTAGGCTACTATCTTAAAGAGGCAACTCACTTGATTAATTGCAAATACAGATTGCTTTATGAAAAAGTTAATACATTTATAACAACAAAGTCTGAGTGAAATAGCAGGCTGATTATCAGAACTTGCAGTATTCCCTGAATACAGGATTAAGGAACAAAAGTACAGCTTTTAAAAACAGGTGTGGTCTGCACTGACTCCAGTCCTGCTTTCAGTAGTAAGGTATTACCACACTATTGGTAAATCGCCATTTAATGAAAATCACAAAACATTTGTTTTTAGAATGTGATATTAAAAACATATATTAACTCACTCACTTTGTATTAATGTAACTGGCAAAGAACTGCTGTAATATTCTAGGGTCCCTCTAACCCAAATCTGCCTTGGAGGAGAGTATATGTCTGGCATCTGTTTGCACTGGATGTCAGACTGCTGATACTTTGCTTTTTCATTAAATATCTTATTACTTGAAACTCTTCAAAGGGCTAAGCAGCTTTCATTCCTCAGATCATGCAGTGATTTTATGAATAAATATAATATGGTAATACATAATGATAATTACAAATATATATTAAAGGAAAAGAAAAGATGTAAGCACCTGGTTTCTTATGAATAGACCTTTTGGAAATTATTTTTATTTCCATGAAATTTGTTGACAAAAACTGGAGAAAAAAGTCTTTGAAATTTTCTTTGTTGGTTTTTTTTTTCAGCTTTTTTTCTATTTTGGAAAAAAAAACCCAACAAAAAACCCAAACTCTCTTGATGTTTCAGTTTTGCTTAGAAATCTGACAACATTTTAAAAATACTTTCTGGACTTTTTAAAAAACTACTTAAGCCAAATCAAATGTTTTCAAGCAGCTTTACATGTAAATCTTTACATAAGCAGCAGGCATCTGCTCAACCTGCTTCTGATTGTTCTGGAAGCTTCATTAATAACTTGTATTTCCCTTTAAAACCCCAAATAAAGCGTGTCTGTAGGATTTGGAAGCAGTTTGGCTTGTCTTTTGTGGTCACAGCAATGGGTATGCATTCGACTTTCACTGGTAGACCCCAGCTTAGGCAGGAGGTGTTAAAAAATGAGCAACCTGCAATGAACTGAAAGAGCAGGTGAGGGAGTAACAGCACAGCACAAAGCTTCAGTGGGCAAGCTACGGAGTAGAAAACATTGAAAAAACTCTGGAAGGAATACAACTTCTAAAAATCAAACCCACGGAGCTTAAAATCACTGGGAAGATACAGAGATCGAAAAAAGGAGAGTATGATTAATCAGTAATGTAAGGCTGACCTGAGGATTTCTGTAAGTTGTGTATGTTTACATGTGTGGGGAGAAGACGATGGGACACCTATGAGCTCCAGTTTATTGATATTCTGTGTTTGAAAGCCAAGGAAATAAGATGCAGGTCCTCTTCTGGGGCTGAAAGGCAGTGGGGAGAATGCAACGCCTTTTGCTGCTGGCTCATATTAGATCAAGTTTGTGAGGGACACATCATCTTTATTTGTAATTTATTAATGAAATAAGATAACCCTACATCTTAATGTTCCATGCCTGTTTCACTCTCAAACATTAAACTGGGGAAAGCTTGGTCATATTCTATAAAAGCTGTGAATATATAGTATAGTTTGGGGGCTATCCTGGTTAGCCTTATACTGAAAATTTCCTTAGAGTGACATATATTGTCACTGTCTTAAGAAAGAGGTGAGGAAAGCACTCTGTGCAGCAAGGTGTTATGACATAATGTGACAGGGAAAAAGATGCCAAAGGTGGAGCAGAAGGACTCCACTCCTATTTCATATCCCATGGAGGTGAGGAGCTTCTTAGTAGTCTTCTTCTCAGCCTTATGACTGTGAAGACATTTGGGAATCATAGCACATAGAGTCTGTTTTAGTGGAACGAAAATTGCACAGAGATGTGACCAGAGCCTGTGGATTCTAGTGATAAATCACAAAGGAAAGTTTTGTTGAAGGATCAAGATCAGTTTTAGGTATCAACAAGAATATACTTTAGCAAAGTCCTAAAACAGGTTTTAAATGCTATGACAAACCAAGCATTTTGTATAACAATGAAGAATATATTCTATGTGAATTTTGTTCAAAAATATACTTTATTTTATTTAAAAAGTTAGGATTCATTGATATGGAAAAAACATTTGGACTAGTTATGAATATTACTTTGGGTAGGTGAAGGGAGAAATTAGTTTCATTTTTTCAGATATATTCTCTTTTCATGCTATACTGGGTTAACATTTTTTTTAATGGGACAGTAAAATCTATCTTCTGCTATTCATGTAATAAAAGACTCAGCAGACTTACAGAGCCATGAACACTTGGTTTCTGCATATACAAAACAGGTGTTTGCATGTAACTAACTTAGGATAAACCTGTTGCATGGAGCTATCAGATGCAACTGTAGCCCTTCTATTTACAGATTGAATAGTCAGCAATGCAAAATTTTTCTTCAGGGTGCTAAACATAATGCTACACAGTAAAAATCCCCCTGCTGTTAGTACTCTTTTTTTTTTCCAGTTTTCATATATTATTTTTCATGTAAATTTTAAGAAATTCACAATTCTTATTTTAAATTATATTTTGTTTTATTTTTTTAAAGAATTTATGGTCTGTTTTTTAATGGCTCCCCTATTCTGGTTTAGAGTCTGAAAAAAGAGTTTTGATTCAGGGCTGGAAACCATTTACTGGACTCCATTTCAGCCCTTTTTATGCTCTAAGATGTGAACTGGTTATTCTTTCAACTGATTTCAGTAATTTACAAACAGTCCTAATCTTTATGATTAGGACAAACAGTCCTAATCATAGGGGAAAAAGTAATTTTTAATCCTTCTTCCAATCTTTCAGCTGTTCCGGTCGGAATTCTTGGGTCAATGGCCAGCTGTCAGCTTTGTTGAGTGTTACAAGTTGTAATGCAAATGTAGACGACTTACATAACAGTCTGCAAAATCAATTCCTGCATTCACAAAATAGCATTATTTCTGAAGCTGTATTTTCAAGTTACTTTTTTTTCATATATTTGGCTACAATTGTAGGTAGCCTGAAGGAAGTAGATTTTGGATTCCTAATGAAAATAATATAACTTTAAGATCTGTTTTAAAATGACAGCATGAATTTCTTATGCTTGAATATTATGGGAGAAGGACAAGAATAAGCTAACAGAGCTCTAAAATCTTAATTTTGAGTAATAGGATTTTTTTCCATTCTAAGTGTATGGACAGTCAAGTTCTGAAAGAAGGTGGACAAGCAGTAGAAATCTTTCTATGGGCGTCCTCCAAAAGCATGTTAGAGAAGCAGGGATCAGAAGTAGTAGAGCTAATGCTGCCTCAGCACAAAGGGATGGAGTAGGTGACTTTTTAAGCTTCCTATATTCATCTTTTTATTTCAATACATGATGTTAAGAGGATGTAACTTGGACCAACCTCATCTAACTTTGAAGTTCTATTTAACTTCCAAGCTTTGAGTGGAAGTGCTGGACCAGATGGCCTTATGAGGTTTATTCCAACTGAATGATTCTATGGGTTTTTGTGGATTTATGATTATGGATCCAGATATGTAACACAACATGAATTTTCCTCCTCTTTGCTTTCCACTGTTGTGGTATTTTATTCACCATCATTTTCATAATAGAGCTGGTCAGATGTTTTCTATGTGTACATATATACACACACACACATGCACACAAATACATACTACATTCATGTACACATATAATACAAAGTGGCTTTAGATCTTGATTCAAGTGTGGAACAAAGAAATCTATTTCTGTAGAAATTTTCAGATGTGTCAAAAGGTTTGGGGATTTCATATTCTGAAAACTGAAAATAATTCAGTTGGGAGAAGTCACTTTTATGATGCAAACATAAATATAAAAATTCTCAAGAAACCCCAAAATATTAATCTTGCAGTGTTTGGATCATGGTGAGGTAGATGAAAAGATGAAACAGCAGTTTCTGAATCATCTCCAGTCTGTAGAGAGACAAAGACAAAGAATGATTCTGTCATACTGTGCACAGTGCAGCTACTGCTTACTTTGTCCTTTTTCCATCTTTGTTTACTAAGGAGCAATCAGTATTGCAGCATTAAACAAGCCCTAAGAAAAACATCAAAGTCTACCTTTATTTAAAGAAAAAAATAAAGGACACCAAAAATCCATGATGTGTTAAGAAATGCAGGCCACCAATCCATGTCCAGCCAACCAGCACTGGCAGTTTCTGGCTTTCAAATTTACATCTATAACAATTGCTAAAGTCTAAAGGACTTTATCGTCAGTTGGAATAAATCAATGTAACCCCACCAAAGTCAAATTTTAATGGAAATAGAAGGGACTAGCTGTTCTACTGAATACTGAGATATATTGCCAACATCCTGCTTATTTTTCTGCATACTGCTTGTCACACAGAGAAAAGCCACAGTAAAAATTGTAGCATGTCAGATTACTCGCTTCTGTCTGAACCCCAAATGAATAACTGTTACAATCTTCCTGACCTGATGCTTATATTCTTTGTATACTCTGCCAGTATTTTATCCTTGTTCAAGTAGTCAGAATTTCCCACAAAAGCATTTGTAGTCACTGCGGAAAAGCCACTGTGAGAGATTTAAATAATATCTCCACCAAATAAACGTAAAAAACTTATTATTGTGTTGAATAGAATGAATGCTTACTGTGCTGCTTCACTGCTGCTAATAAACCATATCGAGACAATTTACTCTGTCCATTCAGTAGTCTCAAGGTATCAAACCTGCAGCTTCAGTGCTGGTTTCACTGCTAGGCTGAAAAGGTGGCGGCTGCTGCGGTAAGGGAAAAAGGCTTTCCCTTCCTGAGCAGTTGCGGTGAATACTTCCTTCTGAATCTCTCTGAAGACAAGGGAGAAAAACTTAATTGTCATCAGATCAACAAAATGAAAATAATCTTTTGACATTCCTTTGCATTCCTTGTATTTGCCCCTCATTAGGTAATACCTACAAATGAAAAAGATGGTCCTTCCTTTTTTCTATATTGCACAAGAAATTGGAAAATATGTATTTTTTCAGGAAGACAAATAGAATAACTGAGAACTGCAAATGAAATGGTGGGGTGTTAGTGTTCATGAAATTTTCAGTTATAACTTTTTCATAAGCATATGTTATCTGCAGTATAATTACTCTGTAACTAGAATATGACTAATTTTTTTATATCTGTAATGACATCACTGTCTGATGCAACTTGAAGTTTAAAGTAACGTATGAATTATTCCAGTTACCCCACTGTCTTGTCACAGGATGGTTTCAAGAATCCTGTTACATAAACTATATATTTGCTGAAATTTAGCTGTGGTTGTTCTCCTTCGTACTGAAAAACCTACTACCAGTTGTTTAAAAATATTTTGAACTACCTTTCTTTACTCTTAGTCCATTCTAATTACAACAATATTGTAATTAATGCATTCTATTATGAAGTATATATTTATATGGTATTTTCAGCTTTTGTGCAATTTTTTACTATCAAATCTAAGCAGAATATGGAAGAAGCCATTACCTTCAACTGCACTGGGGAGGATGGGTCGTGACAAATCATTGGATGTGATTTGCACTTAGAAAACAAATCTTTCTAGTCCAACAATTCAGCATTAAGGAACAGGACAAGAAACAGCAAAAAGTGTCTGCAGACTCCAGCTCATTAATTCAAGGATTACTTAAGTTATTAATGATCTTTTTGAAGTTTAAACCATTAATGCATATTGGCTTTGTTTCATATTATAGCTTTATAATATCACTTACATTGAATTACCAATGAAGGTGAAATCTGCCAAGAAAAAATCACCAGCTTCTATTTACTGTTGGAAATAACAGCAACAACAACAAAATATGTTAAAGCAGCCCCGAAACTGATAGCAGTCTTTACTATTTTACCTCACAGCTTCCTTCAGCTTCTTGCCATATGCTAAGAGTTCATTCTCTGATGAGCCTTTGAGCTGTCAGTCTGTCTCCCTAGCGTTTCTCTAATTTTGTCCTCAGTATAAAAGGCTATTTGCTGGAAATTGTTTTATATCTTGCTTGACCATTTGACTGCAAGGCATCGTTACTTCTCATGTCTTCTATTAGAGGGACAGTGGACACAGCAGGCAAGCTAGGCCAATTAAGTGGCCACTACCATTAACATTAACCTTTTTAAAAGTGTGAGCATTATGTCTTAGAACATATTTGGTACTAAATCAGTACCTCAGGGCAAGAAAAGTGCAAGTGAATCACCAATTTTTCACTTTTTTACCTCTGTATAAGGGTGACGCCAGAGCCTGTTTTGAGGGGCACAGTCATTGGCTTGTGGGTCAGTCACCCCTCTATGTCAAATGCATAGGAGAAAGTTAAAAAAGCTCCTGATTTGACTACCACCAGTGCAGCTTATTAACTGTCATATTTTTCTTCTGAAAAATCTTATGATGCTTTATATTGACATCAGTCTTCTAAATGTTTGGAGCTGTGGGGTAAATTTCCACAATTTTAAATATGTACATGAATATCCAATCCCTGCCTCTATTAACTCATCTTCACAATAGTCCTGCTTTGGGAATAATATGTTCATTTTTCATTTTCTGCTCTTGTCATGTGCCACTGCATTTGGAGGCAAAAGCATTGAAGGGTTAGTATTCCTATCTCTGTGTTTCTCCAGATGGTGCCCTGTGCCATATTGTTTAATTCTTATTATACTTACCTGATAATTGATTTCATGCAGAAGGTACCTCTCTGGTGAGTTCCCACTGGTACCTTACTGCTTCCATGGTTGATGAATTTCTGTTCATTCCTACATGTTTAGCAAGAAATGTTGGAAGGAGAGAATCACTTGTAGTCTCATTTGCTGCAATAGAGCAAACAGCAGTAGAACAGGTAGGAGGGGTTTCCTCTGGGTTGTGTCTGTGATTGGGTTCCCTGGGGGCACCTATGCACGCAGTGCAGAATCAGGAGCTTCTGAAGCTAATCTCACCATTATCCCTGCTTACCATGCTTTGGTTTGCATTGTAGAGTCTGTGAACCTGATTTCTTTTCGATGAAACAAAACCAGGATAGCTTCTAATAGGTATTCCGTTCACAAGACCAAATTAGAGCTGGTCCAAAATTCTGCTACATCCCAATACACTATATGTATAGTGTGACTATCTGGTCACCAGCACAAGTTTTTGCTTCTCTTGAGCTATACTACCTGCTATCACAGATGTAGTCTTTGATGCTTAATAAGATGTAGCTCTTCATTGAAGCTTCTTTTTTGACTGGGACTTTATGAAGAGTGTTTCATGTCTACCTGACTACCTGTTTTTTATAAAACTGATCATTAAAACTTTCATTTGCTGACTTTTTTCACAAATTTGCTTGAAGTTGATCAATGAGTTCAGAAGGTATTAGAGAGTGACAGCCAAATAACTTGGCAATCTCATATGCAATGGCATGCTGCATTGATATCTCTCTCTTCAGGAGACCAGGTTGAACACCATGCATGTAATTCTAATAGGAATTGTACTTAGAACTGTGACAAGACTAGCAGGGGACACCCTGAAGCTGGGAATGAGGAAATGACTGGGTATCTGCCCACTGAAGATAGTAAGGCTCAAATTTAAATTAAAAGCTTATTCTACCTCAATAACTTATTCTACCAGAGACTTATGTCTTTGTCTAATTAGACTGTGTTGAACATGACACTTTTTTTTGAAGAGTAATGACTTCCTGGGGGGGAAAAAAAAGCTTTTTTCACAAAAATGTAGGCTTTGTGGACCACTTATCAGATTGCCTTTCAAAAGCTAAAATCTATTTTATGTTGGTTTAGATGGTGAAACTCAAACCATCTCTTCTCCATCTTCAGCATTTCCTTTAAAGTTTTCAACAAAAATCTCATGAAGTCTGATGCAAAAAATATAGTGACGTTTTTGGGTTTTGTTTTTTTTTTCCCTAGAGGATGAGGAAGAAAGTAAACTTTGTTTCTCAAGGTTTATCTGTCCAGATCACCATTATGTAATTTCAATATCAGTAGCTTTAGTTCCATAGATTCCTCTTTGTACCTTCACCAGACCCAAATGCTCAGCTCCCCCCAGATCTGAAAACAATGTTGGTGAGGGAAATAATTAACTGTTTTCTGCCCTCCCTTCTTGCCCCTACCAACAGCACCTTTATTCACTATTTTTCATATCTTCTATTAACAAAGTTAGCAATGCTGCTTTAATGAAGCGAGGTTCTAGCCACATTTTTGAATGTAGCATTAAAAAGTTTTGAGATTTAGATCAGTTTTAACAGTCTTTTAAGTATCTAAGTGACTTTGCTGGTCATGATATAAATAACCTTTAATTTTGTATATCTCTTCTCCTTGTTAAGCTGTTTTCTTAACTCTGAATCAAGTATTTATGCAGCAAATGTCAAGTTGAGAATTAATATGCTATGAAAAGAGAAGAAGTGAAATAGAGGAAAATAACGTCCAATGAATTTGCAGGCAAAACTACGGTGTTGAACTACTTCCTCTGAAATGTATGCTTTTTCGAGGGAATCCATAACGACTCTTTACTTCTGTTTGTTTCAAACACATCATTGTGCAGGTGAACACAGTGCCTGTGTGTGTCTTGTTCTCTGAATCTATTCCACAAATTAACGGTATAACAAGAGCAATGTATGGGTGGGGTTCAACACAATCTGACCTCCAGCTGGGCTCCAATCTGTCAGAAAAGTTTCTGTCTCCTTGTATCTGCTATCCCCACTTGGATGTCTCTGATATCTTAGGCCATGTCAGATGGCACAGTGCACTTGGCAACTGAATTGAGACCTTGCTGACTACGTTAAGAGTGAACTGACTTGTTATCTAGAATTTGGTGAATGTATTTTCTAGATCTCTTTCCTCTGTTATGAAGTTAAGAATACTGGGTCACAGGTAGAAACCTACTTTTAAACATCTAAATGTAGATATTTTAATTTGTAGCTGTATCCCATTCAAAGTATTTTTTCTATCAGTCAGTAAACATGAACCACTGACCTCTGCAATATTAATTTCAGTGAATGCTGGAGTTATGCTGCTGCCACTGAGTAAAGCCTAACCACGTACCAGCAGCACCAGAATCACTTTGAACTCTTCTCGCATCTTTGTCTTCTTACATGCAGAATGTGTGGTCCCCTGTGTTCCAACTAAGGTGCCTCCTTGTGCTCTGCACCAGGGGAGTGGGGTGAGAGAAAGGGAGAGAGAGGATTCTTTCTGGATGTCAATAAGAAAGACCCAACAACAAAAGGCTTAATAAAACATCTGCTTTAATAAGAGAGAATAAGAAGAGGGACATAGAGAATGAGTGAATTTTAAGTTGTTTCAGATGATGGGCACCCTGCATTCTTGCAGCACTGAGTGGACCCCATGTGGATTTTCCCATGGCCCGCTGCGCAGATCTCATCCATTAAGATGTTTTCCTCTTTTTGGTCATTTGAGCTAGTATATGGTTTTCTTAAAAGAAAACAACTCTCTTCATCCTGTCTAATATCAATCAGAAGGGACGGTCTCATGAGAACTTCCTGCTGCACTGCTCGATAAAGGCAAGGCCACAGGGGTAGGCAGTTGTGGGTGCTGAGTAGGAGCTGCCCGCAGGCTCCTCTGTTGTGAACAGCTGGCTGAGGTTGTCCTGCGGACAAGAGATTTGAGCAGCACAGCACAACCTGATGCTGGAGGTGCAGCACAGCGCAGCACAGCACAGGTCTGCACTTGCTCAGGTTAACTGTGATGTGGATCGCTACCTCTTTGAGGTATGATGGTCTCTTGGCCAGGATCAATACACTTTTTTAGGAAAAATAGCTGTTATATGGGTAAAGAAGGTGTCCTCTGATCACAACGCCCAGTGATAACCGTGTCCTATGTTGTCTGAAGCCTTCTGTTGGGGAGAATGGAGAATACATTGTGGAACAACTCACAGGAGATGGCCTTTTTAATGGCTTTTTTGTGTGAAAGGCCTTCACAGAAGCTGATGTGTGTGTGTCTCTATTATTTATGTTTCAGTAATACACCCTATGAAAAGCCTGATGTATACAAGATGATTTTCACAGTTGCTAGTTAGCAATGTATGCAAACAAAAAGCCTCAGATAGCAATTTATATGCATTCCTGTTGTAGTAAGTAAACCAAATGAAGAGATGTTCTTCATACAGCTTACTTCAAGTCTTTAAACAATTTTGCATGAAAGATTTGCAACAGCCATAGGCACACAAAACATTTTCTGTTACCTGTGGGCAATAAATGGGCCTGCCACATGTTTTCCTGACACCATTGCACAGTTGTTTCCACAGCAGTGATACCATGGAGAAGGAATTGGTCTTTTGAGTACTGCCCAGTTTCATAGCAGGTTTAGAAGATATGGTACTAGAAATGCCAATGCCATGATTTTGCTGGGAGTGAAGCAGTGATGAATTTCAAAACTAAATCCAGCTTGTGCAGGCCCTTACAAAAAGAATAACTGTGCGAGTCAGTATTGTGAGAGCAGAGGATCTGTATTTACTTCCTTTTTGTCTGCAGAAGGAAGATATTAAAAAAAGCCATTTATTAGTAAGCAGATCATTCTGATCTGTAGTTACTTCCTTCTTCTCTACAGGAACAAGCTACTAGAAAAAGCCATTTATTAGTGAGCATGTCATTCTGCTTATGTGAGCTTAGCAAGGGAAAGAATGTATTGAGACTTGGCCAGGAAGGGATGAAGAAAAGAAATAGTGTCAGAGGTAAAAGTGGGAGTTGAGCATTCAATTGTGCTTGTTACAGGTACATTTTCTAAGATATAAATCAGGTCAAGGAAGCTTCAGTTGAAACATGTTTGCTGAATGAACAGATAACTGCAGTGAAAGGATGCAAAGTGGGAGAAATAAAGAGCAACCCACACTGCTATAAATGTGAACTACAAACCATGTAAATAGCATAACTCCCACGGAGAATGTGACAGGTCTTTCAGGTACTTACTTTTATTTCTAAGCCTTGCCCAGCACAAGCTCTCAGTGTTACAGATTCTTGCCAGTTCTTAGCAGATGTTTTATGAAAATTTGCACACATATTTCAGAAGCTAATCAATTGGCATTTCAGTATTATTCCCCTTTTAAATGTACCACTAACTGTTTTGAATCCATTGTAATTTGTATCCATGCACTAAACATTACAGCAGCGGGGTTTGAAATTAGTGCCATTAGGTGGCTCGCCTTGATATCTGTGTGATAAGAAATAGCCTTTCATCAAGGGTAAAAAAAGTATATTATTTAGTAAACTAAGTGCTTTTTTATTGTTGTTTTTTAAAGCTGTGTCACTGCTGTTAAGCAGCTCAAAATGGTTGGCACCAACTATTTGCAAACTTAGGACACATCCCTTTCTGTGTCATTTGCTCACTTCAGAAACTGTACTTTTATTTTTTCCAGTTTTTATTTTTATACCTGTTGGCTCCTGTCTCAACCTTTCGATCTAGTTGCTTTTGGGTACTGTAAATGACCAGGGAAAAAGTTTTCAAACGACAAAGATAAAGTTTCTTGTCTTTTCTACACGGTGCAGAGGTCATGATGGGAGATCAGAGACAGGAAGCAGCTTGTCATTTTGTTAACAGGTGCAGGGACTCAGATCTTTGATACATTCTACCAGAAGCCATTAGAGACCTGTAATAAGCTAGGAGCACCAGCATGGGGCTTGATGTTAGGCTGGCAACGAGGTGGAGTTTTGTTCAGGAATGGACTGGAAGAAGTCACTGGGACCTGTTTGGAACATATGCATGTATGTTTTCATACATATTTCTGAGTCCACATGGATTGTCCTTTTGGCATTTGATTCCACACAGAATAAATGACATAAAAGTTATGTTGATCCTCAGCCCCCCATCCAAACGCAGCAGAGTATAAAAGATCACTCTCTCTTTTTTTCTCATGCTGCCTAGCTGTGTTGTGCTTCGTAAGAGGCGCAGCACTGACCTGGCCTGTGGTTCCTAAAATTATGGGGGTAGCATCAAATTAAAACTGATCTTCATTAAAAGATGAATACTTCCTTTTACATTTTCTTGAACTCACTCAGGAATGAGATTCTTGAGAGTTATAAAAGAATACTACAAAAAGCAAATATTTTTTCTGATAAATTCTGTAGGAATTTATAGTAATTACTACTGAAACCTATGAAATTTCTATGGTGTCCTATTATTTTCCTCTTTAATTCATTCCATTGGATTTTTTTCCTAACAGCGAAATCCTCTGAAAATATTGCCCCTCCATGGTGCACCCTTTTTTGGAAATTGTTATGCAAATCCAAATCCTGCAGCCTTCAGAGGGAATCTGTGACAAAAGTGAGACAGGCGCAGCTACCTCCACTCAGGCAATTCTTTTGATTAAGGTTCTCTGCTTTAAAACAGAGTTTAATCAAGGATAGCAAAAACAGAGGAAAACCACTTTCCAGGTGTGCCTTCTTGTGCAGATGGTGCGCTGCCAAAAGGAATCAAAAGAGACTTAATTACAAGAATGATCAGCAGAGTCAGACAGGATGAGAAATTGTGCGCTCTGATGGAAGCTGTTCATTACAAAACAACGGCACTGCTTGGCACGTGGGGAAAGATGAAGCCGCTTCTGATGGATGACAAAGGCTTTTTGAAGTCTGCTGAGACTGAGTAATCCATGCTGTAATGTTTGAAGCATTTAGAGGAGGAGACAATCACTTGTCCTTTCTCTGGACAAGTCTAAACCTGCAGGGGAACCCATGCCGCTCACTTTCCTGGGCAAATGGGCAGGCAGAAGTCCTTGCCAGTCTGCTTCCTGACAGCCTTTGAGATGCTTCAAGGAGTGGCAGCAGTTTAATGCAGTGCTAGAGTCTGTTTTGCAGAGAGAGGCAATGTTACTTCTGTGCGAGTGAAGTCTGTTGGCCAAGATAGATCTGTGGCCCTGCTGTGCTGCCTGCTGATGCCACAAGTACGTGGGCATGGTCTCTGAAATTTTGCAGTCTCAGTAGCCTTTTGAAATTGCTTTTTTGAGATAGTTGAACACATCCTACCATGTATCTGTACCCAAAAGTGTTGAATGTTTAGTGTTTAGGCAAATGCTAACACAGTAATATACTGTTGTATTTACAGATTAGAATAGGATGCGGAATCCTTCTTCATCAGCAAAGCAATGTATCATTTACCTTTGATACTCATTACTCGCTTTCTCCAGCAAAGATGATAGTTAAACTGTGATTTTGCAACTGACTGTTTGCGACTGCACCCACAAAGAATCCCAGTGGGATTCCATCCAAGTACAGCATCTGGCCACAGGGAGCTGCATGCAGAACAGCCTCATTAGTATGTGCTGAGGGATAAGCCCTGTCTTACTACCTGTCTTGTCTACGGTTGGACATGTAATCAGAAGTCCATAAACAATACTGCATTTGTCAAGGTACTTTTGATGAAACAAATTCTAAACTCTGTTAACTGAAATGAGATCACGACTCTTCCTCCGCTGCCCTGGGGCTGGCACAGCGCCCTGCACTGGCATCACAGTTGCATGCCTAGTTTGGTGACAAAAAACAAATCTGCAATCAGCTCTCCAGGAAATAGTAATGCCAGCTCTCCTTGGATAGCAATTTATTTCTATTTTTTTCCAGAGGGTTCTACAGACACTATTGAATTAATTTTAGCAACGCCACGGAGTGCACAGAGGCCTAATCCTCTGTAATCAAGGGATAGACTGTCAATGACTTCAGTGAGCTTTGGATTTGGCCTAGGTGAATACAGACTGGGAAAGAGAAAGAGCCCCTTCAGCAAGCAAGTGGCAAAGCTGGGATTTAAACGTCAGTGACTCTAACTAATAGCATCCCACTCAAGTCCCCAAAAGGGCCCCTGACAGCATTCTGAAGCAGAGGGTGGAAGGAAAGGGATCAAAATGTCCCAAAAAATCTCAGAGAAAAAGGGCAAGAGGAGAAAGTTGATAGAGAAAAAGTCCATCTGTAGCATGAAAGAGGATAGAGGATGGGCTTAGCTTCTCCCTCATCCTCAGTTTTGTCTTCTTTCCCTTCCTATCCCTCGCTCTTGACTATTTACTTCAATAAGTTTCCTTGTTCGAGCTTTCCCGGTACAGGTTCTGTATCTGCCACTGCTCTTTTGGCTGCTTGCCTGTCGGTAATTGGCAGGAGATACAGCTTCTAGCAGTACTGAGTCACTAGGAGAAGTGGACTAGCAGGACACTTAATAATAAAGGGATCTCAAAGTACTTTACAAACATTAATTAATTAAGTCTTGTGATACCTTTGTGAGATATGCAAGACTTACTAGACATACTTCACTTCTGGGAAAAGAGAATCACTACAGCCAGCTTTATCTAAAGTGTTAATATGTTTTTATTATTTGTATTATATATGTGTGTAATATATAGTTACAGAACTATAGGCAGGCCAAATTTCATGCATCTGCCTGAAGACCTTTGTATGAACAACATGAAAGCAAGGCATGCAAAATTAAAATCCACTTTTGAAACCGCTTATAATGCATAACCTTGGAAAAATCATTCAGTCAGAAATAGAGTCAAGAATGTGAATGCTTCAGCCTACTTCAACCAAGAATGGTGACAGTGAGTGAAATTAAACCCACTGGGGTAAACTCAGTATTGATATCAGGCAAGTAAGTTGGAAGGCATTAGGCAAAATTAGGAAGGTCTCAAAACACCACTGCTTTAGTCTAGTATCACTTCGGATATTTAGGAAACCAGACATATAATCTCTGTCTCAGTAGGAGATCTAAATACTCACAGTCTTTTCTTTCTGCTGTTGTCTGCCTTTTTTTGCCCAAAGACATAATAACTATTTTAGGTAACTTCACACTGTGACGAGGCCTGTGTTATGTAAATGAAATGAAGACATTCAAGAATGAATTAACAGATGATTGTGAGGCAGGACACTCTTGGAAAAAATGGTGAGGTGATTTTTAGCAGCATCTAAAAGTTGTTTTTCAATGTTGGCTCAAGCATATAGTATTTTCTGGTGACTTCTCTGAACCTATAACTTACTTCCTTGTTTATATCTGTCGAAATGCATACCTGGTTGGACAGTTCAGTTTATCCCTTGATGTTTGTCCTTGTGCCCCAGTAAGTTTGTTCAATTAGTAAAGACCCATAAAAGATAAAAGGACAGATCTTAAGTTATGCGTTAGGGAGAAAGTATACACTGCAGGCAAGAAAATTTCTGTGTGGAGACACATTTATAGATGGTATTTTTAAGAATGGTAGCATCACGTCTTTCATATTGCATACACCGGATATTACATAAGAAACAACCCAGCATGCACAAGACCTCTGCATGGAAGAGTGCTACCTGCGGCAAACCTTCAGGGGCCAATCTATTTCAGAGAAATGAGAACTGTAATGAAAGAGAAGAGAAGGTAAGAACACCCTCTTTGTAGTGACGGGAAAGTCCACCTGCCCAAGGCCATAGTTACTGTAAATCTTACAGGGAAGAAACAGCAGTCTATGTGGATATCTTGTAGACCTGGAGAAGGAGCCAGTGTTTAGGGCAGTAGGTGAAAGAACAGGGATGAGTAAGTCCTTTGGCTAGAGTGCAGGAGATCCTTGGTCAGATTTCTGTAGGCCACAAACATCCCGTGTGTCATTGGCCAAGTCTGTGCACATGTTGTTCTTGGACAAGGTGCTCTCTGTCTGCCAGTTATTCATCTGTTTTAACTTTACATGTCAAACTTCAGTGTTCCAGTGGCTACAAAAGAATCTCAGTATTTCAGATGCTAACTGCTCTGCTCTGCATCTTAATTCTGTGTTTAGGGAAGATGGTGAGAATCATCTCTTTTAGATACTCACTTTCCCATTTGAATAAGAACCTAATTTTCTACCTGCACTATCAAATAATTTTTTTTAGATCTGCGTGGTTTCCCGAACCCATAGTGTTGTGGTGGAATTTAACAATTCTAGCTATGATGAAAGGCCACAGTGGTGCCCAGAAGTAGTTGCCAAAACACTCTAAGGGATGCAAAGCCTTCCAAATCTCAGATTTGCTCTTCTCAAGGAGGAAAGATAATAATTGAATTTAGAACACTAATACTATTGATGGAATTCACAGTTTACTTAGGAACATACTTTGCTGTAATTATGAACCAGAAAATACTTCGATGAAAGGACATACCAAGCAGACCTGTACTACTATGCATGATCAGTGTCCCACATGTGTGTCCTGGTTTTGGCTGGGATAGAGTTAATTTTCTTTATAGTAGCTGGCATAGTGCTGTGGTTTGGATTTAGGATGAGAATGTTGATAACACACTGATGTTTTAGTTGTTGCCAAGTAATGTTTCTATTAGTCAAGGGCTTTTCAGCTTCCCCTGCTCTGCCAGGTGCACAAGAAACTGGGAGGGGGCACAGCCAGGACAGTTGATCCAAACTGGCCAAAGGGCTATTCCATACCATATGGCGTCATGCTCAGTATAGAAACTGGGGGGAGTTGGCCGAGGGGCAGCGATCGCTGCTCGGGCATGGGCTGGGCATCAGTTGGCGGGTAGTGAGCAGTTGCATTACTTGTTTTTTTGTTTTTTTTTTTTTTCCCCCTGGGTTTTGTTCCTCTCTCTCTCCCTCTCTTGTTATTTTCCTTTTCACTACTTTTTTTTTTTTTTAATTTCAATTATTAAACTGTTCTTATCTCAACCCACGAGTTTTCTTACTTGTACTTTTCTGATTCTCTCCCCCATCCCACCGGGAGGGGGGAGGTTGAGCAAGTGGCTGCATGGTGCTTGGTTGCCGACTCGGGTAAACCACGACAGTGTGATTCTGAATACAGATAAATAGCAACACAATTATAAGCTAATTGGCAAAGACAGAATTAATAAATGAATTTGCAGCAAGTAACTAACACATTGCATAATTGTTTTTAGTAGATTTTTACTCTTATTTTGTTAATATTTCATCTTTGCAAATTGGCCTGGAGACTAATCCTCTGTATCAACCTGGTAAGTTTCAGCTTTTAAAGTTCAGATGCTTTCTGCATACATAAAAGATCTAACTTCTTTATATAGAACATTTTTTAATCCTTGCATAGGTAAAAGAAATGAGCTGATTTTGCTCACATTTACCAAAAAGAAAATAAATTAAAAATATTCACCTTTGGGCTGAGACCCAGCGTAGAAAATTTGAGTAAAAAAGCAGAACCTTCCAGCCAGTTATATATATGTGAAAATACAGAATTTTAATAAGAATGTTAAGATAATTTACTGCTACAGCCCGATTGTGAAATTGAAATGTAAACTTTTGTATTAGCTTATAGCATGACAGAACACTCTCAAACTGTAACCCATTTGCTGTTAACAAGGTTTCAGGTTGACAAACAACTAACGATCCTCAAGTCTCTGCCCAGGAATGCTGAACACCTACCTTAGACATTTGTCTTATTTGTCCAATCACAATTTTTGAATCTTCACATGAAGCAAGGAAATCTTTATTGAGGAGAGAAGGAGCTTAGTAACACATCTCAGAAATGTATCACTAGGAATGATATTAAACCATTACCCTGACAGTGACTTTGCCAACAGCCTGAACTTGGTTCTCAGCCTACTGCAGTAGGTTCTCAGCCTGCTGCAAATGAACCTGCATCCAACTTATGCAGGTTCATTTGCCACATCGCTTTCGCTTTCCATATTTTGCTAGCTGTGACAGTGAGTTGTGTTGGTGGTGTTGTGGTTTAACCCCAGCTGGCAACTAAGCCCCACACAGCTGCTCCCTCACTCCCCCCCAGTGGGATGGGGGAGAGAATCAGAAGAGTAAAAGTCAGAAAACTCGTGGGTTGGGATAAAGACAGTTTCACAGGTAAAGCAAAAGCCACGCATGCAAGCAAAGCAAAGCAAGGAATTCATTCACTCCTTCCCATGGGCAGGCAGGTGTTCAGCCATCTCCAGGAAAGCAGGGCTCCATCACGCGTAATGGTTACTTGGGAAGGCAAACGCCATCACTCCGAATGTCCCCCCCTTCCTTCTTCTTCCCCCAGCTTTATGTGCTGAGCATGACGCCATATGGTATGGAATAGCCCTTTGGTCAGTTTGGATCAACTGTCCTGGCTGTGCCCCCTCCCAGCTTCTTGTGCGCCTGGCAGAGCATGGGAAGCTGAAAAGTCCTTGATTTAGTATAAGCACTGCTTAGCAACAACTAAAACATCTCTGTATTATCATCAACACTGTTTCCAGCACAAATCCAAACCATAGCCCCGTACTAGCTACTATAAAGAAAATTAACTATCCCAGCCAAAACCAGGACATTCTCCACCCCTTATTCCATACCATTTACGTCATGCTCAGGTCTCACACTATCCAATACATTCTCATTACTCACCATCACCCTTCCCATCCTTTGATATAAGACACAAATATCATTCCCTTATTCTATGAACCAACCCTGTAAAATGTCTGTAAAATGTCCATAAATGTCCACTGAGTTCATTCAGTCCATGACTTTGGGCTCCATTTGTTATGGTGGTCACTCAGGACAGGAGAGGTGGTGCGTTGCTTGGACTTATTGGGCACCAAAGCCAGCTCAGTTCAGGTCATGGCTGCCTTTGCACTGCTTCTTGTAAGGCTTGTCCTCCACTGGTTCAGGTGGTTCCAGCTATAGTAATTCCTATAACATGCAACTCACATCATGGGTTACAACAATTTAAAGGTATTTCCATTACAATCTCCGCCCCTGGTCCCTTTGGGCCAGGTTATAGGGTTTAACATTGCAATGAACTCTTCCCCTTGCTACTGCTCCGGCTTGGATTTATCCACAGACTGCAGTCCCTTAAGGCTGTATCTGCTCCAAGTGGAGCCTTATTTATGAGCCACAGTCTCTCCAGGGGTATACCTGCTGCAGCATAGACTTATCCACAGCCACAGTCGCTTTGAGGTCCACCTGTTCCAGTGTGGCCTTCTCCATGGGCCTCAATGCCCTCAGAGATATACCTGCTCCAGCGTGGCCTTACCCACAGCCACAGCCCCTTCAGAAGTAAACTTGCTCCAACATAGCCTTACCCACAGCTGCAGTCCTTCCAGGGCTAATTCTTTAAACTGATTAATTTAATATGCTTTCTGTTTTGGTTTGTTTTTTTTTTTTTCTTTTCCAGTCTTCTTAGGTTTCTTTGCTTTTTGAAGTTGGGTTATTTTCAGGGTTTTCTTTGCAACTGGGAAGATTAACTCTGGATCTATGAAAGCATTTAGATATAGAAATCCTTGCTTTTAATAGGATTTAGGCACTTTATAAGAAATTAAAGGGACAACTGAAATTCTTTGCCTATACAAGCCATGACATTAAATAGAGTACCACATAACCTGAGATTCAATTTTTAGTTGGTAACACTGAATATTTAGCTTGTCATCAGTCTGGATTTTAGAGGATATGTCTTCTCCTTGCACCTAAAAATATAGCCTGAGTGCATTAAAAGTACTTCAGTCATTTGTCTGAGAATCTAGAGGTTTTGCAGGAACAGTAACAGTAGCAAAGAGCTCCTTTTTAAATTGTCGTGTATTATTCACACTTTGCCTTTAGGAAAGAATCGTGCTTTCTCAACAAATTAAAATGACAGATTTTTGCCCTAAAGTACTTACAATCAAAATTTATAGGTCTGACTACGCTCTTGGGTGTCCAGAAATCCAGGACAAATGGCCCCTTCACATGACTCATCAGTTCTATGGGACATGCATTCTGGATACATGGGTGCTTTTGACCATGAACTGTACACACGTTCTCTGCAACAAATCTAGTGCTTTTTGAATGGAAATATGGGAAATTTGTCTTATCATGCTTTAAAAAAAAAGTTGCCTGGTGAAATATTGACAGAAGTATAGGAAGAAAGTCTGAGAAAGCATGTTAATGTTGATGCAGTGCTGAGTAAATGTATTTTAGCAGATTGTTTTGAACATAGGTTTGATCAATAAGTACTTGAGGAGTGTTTAATATGCATCACATTAACTGTGTAACCATTTCTCCTAGCAAAAGTATCCAGAAAGATTTGGTACCATTCTATTGTTGTTTCTGTTTTCTTTCCACTCCTGCAGTTTAAATGTGACTGCATTTTAGTTTTAGATATTGCTCTGAAGGATGCACTTGCTGGCCTAGTTAGCCTAGTTGTGCTCTACACAGCATTCATAAAGCTCTGTGTAAGCTCAGATGGTGCAGCCAGCTTCCTCATCTTTGGAGGAAGTACTTTGCCAAGGGATAGCATCCTCATGCTGAATACTTACAAAGAAAAAATGTATCTTGGCCGCTAAGAACAGCTTGGCTTAAAGGAAAAAGGTCTTTTTAACTTTGCTTTCTTTTTAATTCAGTGGCCTGCTGTCAAACCCTCTGACTTGCAAATACCTTCTTTATAAATTATCATATATTATTCATTCAATGCCTTAGGAAAGAATGGTGCTTTATAGACAAATTAAACTGACTTATTTGTGCCCCAAGGTGCTTACAAATTTTACAAGGCATAAAAGTACAAGGGACTGTAATCAAAGGTGGGGAACTAGGTGATGGGAGATGAAACTATGGAAATTAGTAACTTTCTCATGGCTGGCTGAAAGATTTTCCATAAAAAAATCTGGGAAGAACTTTTGAGTCCTCACTGAATCATGGAAAGTGATTAAGTTTTACTCAGGTAATTAGCAAATTCTTTCTCTTTTTTTTCATTGCATTTATTAAATCAGAAAAAGAAATGCTCTTTTAAAAATTATTATAGTTGGACAGGTATCTTTCTCTCTTGCATTCTAACACTCTCATAAATGATCTCAACTGGAGCAGAAGGCAGTGAATAAAAGCCTTGACAGAGGTCATCGGTGGGGCAGCAATAGAAGGAGGAATTGTGCCTAGTTTGGAGATTAGTGCAGAGCAAGAGCTTCCCCTCTGTTCCACAGCTTCACAGAAAGGCTGCTGTCTAACTGGGCCTCAGAAAGGGAGGGCTTGTCCTAGTACTTTTGGTTTAAGTATGTTACTGACTTTTTTAACCTGACACTCTCTCTTAAACACTTAATGGGAGTTCAAAAAGACATTAACTCACTTGTTGCTAATGGAGCTGCTGAAATTAAGCCATTGCTTCATGTTGCACAGGAGTCTTTTTGTGAAATTGTTTCTATTATTATATAAAATGCTTTTCTTAGCAAGTGGCAAGTAATCTCTGGAGCTCTCTGATATTCCCACCAAAGTTTATATCTAAATCCAGTCAGTGTTAATAAAATGCTAAGACTAGCTGTCACAAAAACTTGAAACTACAACCTCTATGTCAAAATACCTTGAGGCTTCCATACTCTGTTGTAATGCCATCTAAGAAGGAAATACACCAAATGGAACTGTAATTGTTTCCCAGTCCCAATGCAGAATAATTAAAAAACTCTGCACTATTAAATTTAAATACAGGCACTATAATATTCCTAAATCCTGTAGTCTCAGACTGGGGATAACATTTACAGAAAGCTCATTTGAGAACCACTTGAACAGTCTCAGACATGCAAAATCTTATAGCTGTATTGCTTTAAGTCTGTTTCTTACTGAGATCTTTCAGTTTGCTAAATTCAGGGATGGTATATGGAGGCTTTCTTACTCTATATTATACATATTTCACTGGGTTCCACACTGCTGTGACATGCCCACAGATTAGATATTCTGGTGATGTTCTGAATTTGCTGTGTCCTACCTACGTCTGACGTTTTTGTAACCTCAAAGTAGAACCTGTCGAAGCCAGGATAGATGTGGCAGGCAGGGACTGAATAACGGTAGCAAATGGCAAGTATAAATTAGGATAGTTGTATGCCTAGAGGTTATCAGTCATCTTCTAGTACTGTTATGCACACAGAGTCAGAATATTGTAGTATAGTTACTATAAATTATTATCCACATGTAATTTTATGTAACGCCATGAAGACATCGTTATGATTCTTTTGAAGTATTTTAGCACTTTTGCATTTTAGACAAGACTTTCTCCAGGGATCTGCAATCCTCAAATTTAGTAAATTGGACCAGTATTTAGAGAGATGTCATAGAGGAGAGAGTTGTATATCAGCTCTAGCCAAAGTGGATATTTATTCAGAAGCGTGTGGTGATTCCTGAACTCTTATCTTGAACAAAGAAAGGACAATGTTCACAAGCAGAAATCATGAAATGCAATGAAATGCATTATTACTATTGTCCTCAGCATCTGTTGAATGAGGAAAACATCCATTCTTTGTACCAAAAAAAGCAGCACATCAAAGACAATAGGATATTTATAGATGTTTGAACTCTCTTATCATAGTTCTACTAGTAGCGGACTGCTTTGAAATCATTGATTGTTCCTAAGAGAAGGTGCTTACACAGAATTTAACTATCATTACTGTGTGATTTCCAATTAAGAAAGAAAACAAAAGTACCCTGGTGTAATGGGCATAATCTGAGGGGCTTGGACTAGATTTCAGATGCATACAGATGAAGACAAAGATTGATAATTCATCCATGTGAGTAAACTGCAGGCTTTTTGTGGAAATGTCCTATCAGGCTTCTGAACTCTGGAAGAATATTTTTGTGCTATAAAAGGTATGGCCTGCAATTAAGCACTTGATTTGTTTTTGATATTCAGAGATTTCAGCTTGGGAACTCAAGTAAGAATTGTATTAGATTCAGGCAGAAGATGCCAGTCTGATGAAGAAGGAAAGAGCCTACTGGGACCTGGAAGGTTCAAAACCCCAGAGGAAGCTAGCACCATGGGAAGTTCTTTCCTGGCCTCAGAGGAAAGTCTGCATAGGAAGGAAATGGATGAAAAAGAGAAATGTTTCTTCTTGTCTCTACACCTTTTCTCCCACAACTGGTAATTACTCCCAGCTGGGAAGACACACAACTGGTCCTACAAAGCAATTGTCACTTCCTTTCATTACACCAATTATCTTTGGCTAATGTGAGAGCATATATTTATATCTATATAACCTCTATGTATTCTCTAAAGAAATTATAGTCCAGAAGGAAAGATATTAAACAGGAAAGTGTGGAAATTTATAGAGAAAATTAATGAGGGAAGCTAAAGACACTGAAGAAATAGCTTTCTTGTATGAAATCACAAAGTTTAAAATATATATTAGGAACACAGGAAACCACAGCAATAGTAGGAAAGGAAAGAAATTATTCAAGAGGAAGAAACCAACATGTATCCTATTCTTAACAGGAAATGACAAAATTATTAGTAGGGAGACAGAAAAGACATAAGTATTCAACAAATATGAGTGTTTATTTGCAAAGAAACCAGTATAATGTAGCAGAATAAGGTATTTTATGGCTCATTAGTTGCAAAGGAATACTTTAAAGATGTCTGCACTTCTAAGGATGTCTCTGGACTGACAGTATTTATATTTATTAAATATAGGAGTCCTTGGAAGATTCCTAATATCTGAGGTTGCTGATACTGCGTGAACGTAAAATTAATGTGTCACCAGGTGCAGAAAAATAATGGAAAAGATGAGGCAGGATTCAGTTCATATTTAAAGCTAAGGACATAAAGGTAGTCAACATTGGTTTTTTAGATAATAGGTCTCATCAAAGTAAACTTGTTTGTGTGATAACATAACTGTTTGAAAATGGTAAATATAGATCTTTAGACCAATAATGTGGATAAGTGATACCTCCTTGTATGTAACTGAAGAACTCTGCAGCAATATACAGTGTCAATAACACATAGATTTAAACTAGATGACTAACAGGTCTGAAAAAATAACTGTCAGTGTGAAATATCTCTTTGGAAGTGGTGTACTACTATATTAGTGTTAATGGTACAGGGAAGAGTGGGATGAGAAATAATGGTAAAAGCAGGTCACTGTAGGTAAACTGGGCACATTGTTATTACTACATTGAACCTGACAAACGCAGAAATTTATTTTTAAAATTAAATCTTGGAGGACAAAAAAGTGAGGTGAGTCTTGGGAAGTGATGATCTTGGAGTAGAATATGATTTCCCAATTCCCAAGGGCAGTGCCATGGTAAAGAGCTCTGATATGGTTCCAAGATCTTCTTATACAAGAAGATGACTAATAGATAGCTCACATGCACTGAGGAAGCTAAGACTGGATGCTTCTAGACAGCTTGAAAAACTGGCAAGGACTTAGGAAGAGCCACAGAATTGATTTGAAAACTGGAAAACTCCCCACCATTTAGACTTAAAGAGCTTGCACTTATTGACTTATCACAGAAAAGATAGAGGATGCACTTAAGTGCAGCGGATAACACTCTTCCAAGGGAGAAAATATGACGTTCAGCAAGGAGAATCTTAACAGGAACCAGTGGCTGGTAGTTAGTGTCAGGCAGATGCTAAAGAAAAGTAAAGCACAGAGAAAGTGATTAATCATGGGAGGAAACTGCCAAGCAGATTCTCCATCTGTAGATGTCATTAAATTAAGACTGAGTGTACCTTTTTTAGAAGATACATTTTTAGACAGATTTTAGCCAAATGCAAATTATTACAGCCAATATAAGAACAAATACGGTATATCCAATGGACTTTGATATGCTGCAGTTGACTAGATTATCTTATTTTTCCTTGTGGCTTTAAATTCTTTAGCTGGATTTGAAAAAGGAATGTAGAGAATGAAGGCTGGTCCAGGGCTAGGCATTTGGTCTTTAAGCACTATAGTGACTATATGAGCTACGTAAAGAAGGCAGTTTGAATATAGCCAGTAAGTCAATCTATGAGACAGTCCCTAGAGTTCTTGCTAGCATTTCAGCTTTGTGCTTATAGTTTATGCATTCTTCACTCAAGCAAAACCTTGATTTCTGAATATAATATTTTTGAAAATATATTTGATTTCTGGAACTTCAAATCTTTTGAGGTTCACTTAGAAGCTGTAAATATTAACTTGGACTGATTTCAAACTGAAACTGATTTTTTATCCTTAAGACGAAATTTCTATTTCTCATCATTAAACCCACGAAGCACTCACTCTTTACAGAACTTACTTTCACCTGTGCTGTCTAGCTCTGAAAAAAAAAATATTTTTCAAGCCCTGATAAGTCTTTGTACAGAAGTTATGTTTCCCAGGCTATCTGGGCTTATAGGAGCACAGGAAGAAAAGTGTAGCATGTGTTGAAGAAGATGCTTATTTTAAGTGAACTAGAAAGCTAAACCTAAAAAGTTTTTCTGGACTTCTATACCTTGAAGGGTGCTTTCAGGTGGCCACTGGTGAAATGATAAAGAGGTTTTTGCCCTCAAATATACCCTTTGTTTTTTTGCCAGAGGCTACTGTGCCCGTAGGAGAGGTAACAATGGCAAACATACACCACTTCCTACGCCGCTCCAAGTTATAGGTGTGCATATTGGCTTTGATTGCCATTAACAAAGGTAATGGTAACCTGTGCAAAAAGAGCAGGGAAGAGCTGGTCTCTTAAATCTTCTGGACATGGATTGTACAGCTATCTGGAGGTATTCTTAAGAGTCAATATGAGTGTATTCTTATATCAGTCATCACTCAGAATAGTTCAGGGGATTGGAAGTATATTCAACCATTTCTGCCTCATACAAAAGTGAACAGGGGTACAAATTTGAGTGCAAAACCTGTAATTATTGAGCAAAAAGATTTCTTTCTGGTTAGGCAAAGGTCAGAAAAGAAAAATAATAAGCCAGTTTTTTAATACCTTTCTAATTGAGTGACTAAATCATTTTTGCAAAACTTCAAAAATTGGCTACAGGATGTGCTAGCTGTTGGTCAAAGTGGGAACCATTGTAATATTTCACTTATGGGTGTATACATGTGAGTAGATATTGCCTAAAGTAAATTGTGTTTTGAAGAAATACACTTTCAGCCTAAAACATTACCTATCACTTTCTTATATCCCAGTAAAGATTTAGTAACAGACATTTACTGAGACATAATATTATTAATATGACATTACTTTACATGTCATTCTCCAAAGCATTTATTAGTGTGTTTGACATCTGAACAACATACATTTGAACATTCATTTTCCTAACAGCTTTGTAAAAATGACCTATGCACTAAAAAGGATTCCTTCACTAATTAGTCCTGTCTATTTCTAGGCACCAATATATCCATTTAACTAGAATACCGGTTTTGGGGTTTTTTTAAGAACTGACTTTTACTGAGGTAGCAACAATACTAATATAAATAACAATAATAGTATAATGATGTATTACCACAAATAGCTGAAAACAAATGACAATTAGAAAATAAATGAATAAAATTCTGGTCTGCAAAGTGTTCATTTACTCTGTCATTTACAATGGGTCTTCCCATGCAATGGTACAAATTAGTGAGGTTCTATTGTACATGTAAATAAAATCAGGAAAACCTCTGTTTATTTCATTCTAACTGCTAAGATGCCTCAGGGTTTTGCACTAGAAGAACCCATAGAAGGATCAAGACAATGCCCTGCTGTATATAGAGTATATTTTCTCCTCTCCTCTTCTTGCCTAGCCTCGCTTTGCCTCTCCTCTTCTTTTTTATCTTATTTCACAAAAGAATGAAAGGCAGATAAGCATGTGATAAGCAGTGTGAAATGATGCACGGGAAACCATATCTACAATGTTGTTAACTGGAGTGGCCACAGTAACCCATCAATGCTTTCAGGAAGGTCCTTTCTTTCTGCAAAAGCCTCTTACAGCTGAGCCTGTTGCAGCTGTTTGCCTGTGGAGAGCCTTGGACAGCTGTAGTTCTATGACACAAAGTGCCACAACTGTAAAAAAATAGTGGTTGATATAGTTAATGACATTGGATTTATTTATTTTGTCACATTGGCATCTATCTCTATTGTTTGAAAATGGGACAATAACACTTTCACTTTCTGTCAGTCCTCAGATGGTGAAGCCAAGATGATTTGTATGGAGATGGTTTTGGTCGTAAATGGAGGGAAATCTGGCTTCATTCTCTTCCTTTTGCAACCTTTCCCTTTCTTTCTTTCTTTCTTTCTCACAAACCTACTTCTGTTTCTCCATCCTTGCCATGTTCTCATTTGATAATATCAGAAGGATACTGAACACCCTTACCAAACTATACCACTGTGGTAGGACTTTTAGATTGCCTGATTTTGACTCTTCTCACATGCCTAATGCCTGAGTGTCTCAACTAGACGGCAGTGGGGCTTGGCAGTGCATACGGGGAGTAGATAGAACCATTAAGACCAGGTAGAAGTCCTCAGGCCTTAGCAGTCCTCTAGCTGATCAGAGAGATTTACCTCTTGGGGTAAAAGTATTCACAAGAGATTTTATGGCTATGCCTGCATTAGTTCTGGTACTGAGAATGGCCTGAACCTTTGAGTTCTCCTGAAAACCTGCTATCTGTAATCTTTATTGTCATTGCAGGGAATCAGATGCCTCCATATCCTGTCTTGCAGCAAGAGTTATCAGCTTCTATGAAAGAAGACTGGGTATTTGTGTTTGCTGACATGGGCTATGTAAAATTACCACATGGCAGGAGGGGTAGACGGAGGCATGACACATGATTATTACAGCCTTTCCTTGGCCAAGAACCAAGTGCAATGGAGACAGGGTCTGAGTGTGATAAGCCATAGCAAACAGGACCACACAACAACTGGCATAATGAGACTGGGTGCAGGTCATGGATCAACAACTAAGAGGCAAATGAGACCTGGAATTGCTGGAAAGGCATACTGTGATATTGTCAACTGATTTGATGGGTGGCCTGTGGTGACATCTGGCTATAAACCCCACTTTTAATAGTGATTCAGAGGAATGTCATTATGCAGATGTCCAACATCAAGTGTAAGCAGAGAGTCCAAAGTGAAACCATGACACTTGGAGCAGAGCTGCCTCCCGAGAGCCCAACACCCAGAGGAAGTGTTATTTTCCTCTGGGCTCAAATGGGCCCTCCCACCAGAGTGGTAATTTATCCATGCAGCAAGTAAGCAGGCCATGAATTTGTGTTAAAAATCAAGCTATTTCTGTTCAGGGAGTACTAACTACAAGTGCCTAAGAACTGATTCTGAGAACAAATAGTGCAGATAAGATGCAGATTTAGTCCTGAGTTAACCCTTCAAGCTAGTCCTGCACACCAGAACAACCACAAGCAATTAGGGCCACTGCTCTATTTCTCTTTTACATCTGGGATGCAGATATTGCAAATAAATATTGGACGTTCTGCAGTTCAAGGGTGAGCTGTTGAATGGGCTGGCAGTGTAATTGCAGTGATGTTCCCAGGCTGCTGACTGTGGGAAAGGGCAAGGAGGTATGGCAGCTGGCTGGAAAAGGACCTCATTTCAATTCTTGCACCAGGCCCCCAGCACTAGTGTGGTACTCTCTGTTGCTACTTTTAGTAAGTCTGAGAGATTTTATTTTTAATAAAGGCAAATGTTTCTTGCCATAACATAATTACTTTTCTAAAAATAAGGTTAGCAAAACCAAGGGAAAATAAGATTAGTTTCTTAGCCAAGAAGGGCTGAAGATCTCAATTTCTATGTCTAGCTAAGATTGTGTGATAGCAGGAGCTGGGAAGGAATTTTAAATGATGTTAATAAATATGCTTTGAATATACATCAAGCTTTTGGTACAGCTTTCTAAAGTTAAATGAAGTCAATGGATGTCTTCCCATTGACTCTTCTTGGTTTTCGATCAGGCTGTAAGGACTTGTCACTCCATTTTGAATTAAACAGTCTGAACTCTCTGACTCAGCATTAACAGGGAAAGATGGGTAGAAAAACTGCTGAGAAAAATGATCATTTTAAATCATGCAGTCAGACACTGCAAAAAAAAATCCATTAAATTTTAAACTGCAAATCTATCTATATACCCTTGGTTAGTCTGAGATATCTACCAGCATAAACTGTACTGTGGAAAACTTTAGATTCACTGTCACTTATTTGGAGATTACATTTGGATTGCTTGGGGATTCTCAGAGAACTGAGCAACACAGGAAAAATAAAATTAGAAAATCAGAATGTTTTGAAAACTCCCAGATTCAGAGTTCTAAAATGCATGGACCATGTTATAGAACACAAAAGCAAACATGTGCATTCAGCTTCTTATGTAAGAAGCAAGACAAAGAGTGACTGAAATACTGCAGAAGAAGAAAACATTTTTTCTCTTGATTTTATGCTAACAAAGATCAAAATGGATTTGAGAAAAATCTCAGTATCATTTCTGTTGTTTTAAACAAAATTAATTAAGATTTAGGTGGTTTTATCATATTACACAGATATTTGACAGGGTTTTTGCAGTATGTAATACTTTTATAGGGGATTTTCAATGTAGGCTGCAACGTGGGGTAACTAATGAGAGCACATGAGCACCTTTTGAAGTTTCAGAAGGTATATCTGAAAAAATTAATCCTACCACTTATCCAGAAAATCTCTGGTATATAATTTTACTGTTGTGTTACAATCACTATTTTAATTGCCTGACTTGCCCCAGACATTCATACAAAAAATGGACATTACCCTCAAATTACTTCTGAAAGACTATGTCATAACCTGAAACTGTCATAAAGTTAGTTGATCAGTAACTAGTAGGGACCTTCTAAAATGCCAACAAAGGCTTTCAAGCATCCTCTTTTCCTCTTTCAACAGTTGGAGAAAAACCTTGTTAGAGATGAAGAAATTTGCATTTATCAAGACACAGAACAGAAGTTTCGCAGCCAGGGATCCCCCAGGGAGGTTATTCTGCAAAAGGCCCTTTGTCTCACTGAGGTGTCCTTGAACGGGAGAGAGGAAATCCACTGGAGACTCATTCAACTCTTCCTGAAATTGCAGGAGAAAACTGGCACAAAAAACCAGGGAAAATAGGAATCTCTCAAATACAGAGATGTCCTTTTTCCTCTCTGAAGACGGTCCTGAATCCTGACTTTTATTAACTAGTTTCCAAATATCTTCTTAACACTTGAAGAAACACTTATGCTGTCTCCTCATTTTCTGAACTTGTAAAATTTTTTGGTTATGGTCGATATAACAAGTCATAAACAGTTGTACCGCTTACAATAACTGCCAATTAATAAATGGGAAAAATACTTTTTTCATATGCTCATGAATGTAAAAATCAGGTTTTCCATAAATATCCATGTATTTAATGATATACTTACTAAAGTGTTTAAAAAATTAAAATGTGTTCTTCACCAATAATGAATTTTCAATACGGATTCTACATATCTATATGTCTGGTGGGCAATCACAGAGGTTTCATGCATTTATATCCCTCCTACAAGAGGAACAAGGCTAGGAAATTGTTTTCCTAATATTGCACTTTTTTCTAACCAGAAATTTACCTTCAGCTTTGATCTGTGTGTGTGTGTTTGTACATCTGCCTGTATGCCAGCTGTGCACCAGGAATACACTTCACAGTTCTGTTCTATACCAGCAATTACTTATGTGGAATATGCAGAGATTACTGTTCAAATTTTAAGTGACAATTTTATTCCCATTCTTATCAGGCATGATGGGCAGCTCTTCACAACTCACCGGATTTTTGGAACACTCCTTTGGCATACCAGTATGCCATTAGGTTGACATTTTGCACTGGAGTCACATGAATTCCAAGCTTCATTACTGAGTCCTGCAAGACATAAGTAATGCGACTTTCTAGATAATTTTCACATGATGCATGAGGCAAGGGAATATGATATTCTCTCAGCAATGAGATCTCTTTAGGGGCGTAGCCTTGGGAGAGAACGTGGCAGTACTCACCTTGAAAGCTTCCCAGAGGACTCGGATGCTAACTGCTTCATTATTCTGGCCTAATTTATGAAAATGCTTTGAGAGAAAATCTGATTTTAAATTATAAAGTTGCTAATGCATTGCACATAAGAGTCAATTTTCCCCTGTGGCTGAGCTCGGTGGAAGTGGACGGCTGGAAGAGGCTCTTTGGCTGCTGCTGTAAGCACCTTCCGAACTCCTCCTTGTGGCACAGTGAAGGAGGGTACAGGTGTTCTGACCCAAAGAGATGCACTGAGGCAGTGCATGTGCGTTAGATGCCAATACAGGTGTATTAGCAACCCAAGTCCTGAAGGCAACATATCCATGTTTGTAGGTCCTGTGTTTCAGTTAGAAAGCCCTACCTCTGAGCAGAATTTACCAGCTTTCTTATGGCATTATGAGAACCTGCCTTGTGTCTTTCCAGTTTCAAAGATGATTTTCTTCCCTTTGTGGTGTGGACATAACTTTAAGTGTGGAAATAGCAATGGAAGATAGAGTACAGCTTCCCCACAGCTTCCCTACCTTTCCTTCCTTTCTTTAACTAGAGCTTTTGATCAAGTCTGAAATGCAAAAGCATTTAAAAGGACATGTAAATTTATGTTACTGCATAAATATTAAATGCAATAATAAATGTTCTACTGGTATTATCTATTTATATTTAAAAGTTGCCATATGCAGGGCAATAAATACTTTGACATTGTATATGTGTAAAATAACCTAGCATGCCTTTTTCACCCTAACTCATTTTGTGTAAAACACCATTAGGAACAATCATAATGATAGTCGTATATATCCTGAGGGACTGGTGAGCACTAGCAGATGCTCACCTTTTACTTACTGACTGATGGAAGTTGAAATTACGGGAATTTTGCCATCCGTCATGCAGGTGCCGAGAGACTAAGGTGATAAGTTCAAAGAGCTGATGGTTAATAATTAAATATAATAAGCATCTGCTATTGTTATTACCCAGGGGCTGAAATGTGCTGTTTAGACACAGAGTAGGGTTATGGACAGCATAAGTCTGCATCGCCTCTGGAAGGATCAGGCAAGAATTGCCACTGACCTGTACAAAATCAGAGCTTTCCCAAGGACTCCTCTGCAATAATTTTCAGCCCAACTTCAGCCCAAATTCCAATCTCCTTACTCATTCTGACCAGCACCAATATAACATTAGTGTAATTACTGTTGGAGTAAAGGGCTGATGGGACAGGACGTACAATGATGACCCTCAGTCTGTGCCTCTACCTGGAGTGGGTCTCATCCCTCCTAACTTTAAAATTTGCCAAGCTGGGCATTTAGTTTAAGCCAGCTGTTCAGGCTTCCTCTATAGTCAATGGAAAGAGATAGGCATCTTCACAGGGAGATGAATCTGTCCTAAAATAATTTGGATGAACTGTCCTTTGAAGATCCCCTCTGTCTTTTCCCCACCAACTGGGGAGGGACTATAGCTAACATTTAGACTTTTAGATTAAATGAAACCCAATCTAATACCTAAGCCAAAACAAGCTGATAGTTAAGGCAAGTCCATACTTACTGACAATGCTATATGCTTCTGAGTGGAGACCTTGAGGACCTTTTTTTATTTTTCTTTGAAATACAATGAACAGCTGAAAGATGGCAAATAATATGATTCAGTATTGTTGCACAAGCAAAACAGATTTCTCGGTGACCCCTAATATGCAAATCTAGACATCCCTAGTAGGACCTTCTATTTTCACTGCCTCTGAGGTAGATGCTTTATTTTTTTTTTTTAATCACAGGTATCTTATTGATTGAGGAACCTAAGTAGAAATACATGCTAAATTGAGCAATTATTCCACTTACACTATTGACTCTGCCATTATTCAGGCCATTTCAGTTAGCCAGTGTTTTTAGAATTATTTGTGCTTAAAAATGTGTGTCTACAATACATGGAAGCAGCAGAGGCAATGCAAAGTGCTAATGACTTTTATCAACTCTTGCAAACTGGCTTCATATAATTTACCTATGAAAGTTGTGAGAAACCCAATAGATATATTTCTACCACTAAACAACTTTAGTGTTAATTCTAGAAAACTTTATTCATGTGGGTAGAATTACTTAGGCAAATATGTCTAAATCTGTATTTTTTTAATAAAGTAGGTATATGCAGAGTTTGACATCTTTTCACAGGTATAGCTGATTTTTTTGATTAATTAATTTTCTTCTGTTCCTGTTTTATGGGAGGGGAGGAGGGAATCAAAACCAGTTATACTCAAGAGAAATATTTCCCCAAAATACTTTGAAACATGTTCATTACTTTGCTAGGCTCTTACATATAGTTTTATGCAAAAGATAGCCTTTCCTAGTGTGACAGAGAGGGCTGGAAAATGAGGTTAGTTGTACTGTGTGGTCATTTCCAGAAGAATGCTTTCTGACCTGCAAGGTGATTTTTACAGACATAAAAAATGTACTGTTATTAATGATGTACAAACTCATGTATTTACTATGACTTAGTGTAATTAGAGTTAGATCGTGCCATAGGAGGTAGCAGCAAGTAGGTGGTGTGAGCAGATATTACATAATGCCAAAATGTTTTTTGAAAGGCCCACTCCTAGAAACAGGCCACAGATCTGGACCTCTCCCTCTCCCCTGCCCCACTCCCTAGACTAATATCTTGTGTTTGCTTGCTTGCTCTCCATCTGACTTTCTATGACTCTTGCTTCTCTGGCTGCTTAATGGGCAACTTCAACAGTGTGAGAAAATACTGTGACTCCTCCTCCAGCTTCCACCCTCTGATCTTCTCCCTCCTCAAGACTTTGACATCCCTCTGAGGAGGGCCTGTCCCTAAGACCGGAATCATGGCAGCAGATACAAACCCTGAGCTGTTAGGCAAAAAGTAGTTGCTGTCTTCTCCACTGTCTAAACTCTGGATGGCCATGGAGTAAGTTAGGAGATAGGTACCTAATTCTCCAGCAGGGTATTAATGAACATGTAGAGTGCCTAAGTTTAGCATGTGGAGAGCTTTTTCGCTAACTAAGGAGTTTACATACTAGGGGGTTTAGGTTAATTGAGCTTTAGGTATGGTCAGTTAAGTGTGCTGAATCAGCTTTCTAGGCTGCCTTCTTAAACAGCACCTAAGAGTCACCCAGCTCCCAGGCTAGGGAAAAACAGCCATTGCCACATTCTCCAACACTTACAAAGAAGGCAGTTATTTTGCTATTGAAAATAGTTTTCTATTTCTGGCTTCTGCCAACTTAAAGGACTGACATCTGGATTTGAAAAATGTTGTAGGTCAGAAATCTAAGACATAACTGGTTCCTGGTAAATATTGCCCAGTTCTGATATGTTATTTGAGTTAGTAAAGGGAATGAGAATAGGAAATTTCATATACTGGTATCTGAAGAAGTGGTGCCATGACCATGTTAACTCTAACTTTGCAAAGCTTAAAATACCTGGAAGAAGTGAACTGACATAGAGCTGCTGAGATAGTGACTATAATGGCAGAAACTCCTCTGCCAGATTATGTAAAAGCCTGCATGCTTTGTTAATAGATAAAGACTTGAGCTTTGGCTAAACTGATAAGGATTTTCCAATTTAGTGAACTGTGCTTGTCTGCTTCATGGGAGCCCTTCTATATGGATAACAAAAAAGAAATTAAAAAAGGAAACTTTGCCTAAATTATATTTGGATGTAATTTAGTGCAATAAAAAAAGGAAGATAAACCATAGTGCTGATGCCTTTGTATCTGAAATAAATTAGAACAATATAGACAGTGAACGACAGTGAGTTACAGTGGACAACTACTAATGTTAGTGTTAGACATCTTAAAAACTACATGAAAGATTGCAACACCTGAAATTTTTATCACACAGAAGGATTTGTTTGTCTTTTGCTGTGTTTGAAGATAATAATGATAATGCTTTTACTGGCCAAGGGCCAAAAGTTCTCCCAAGCATCCAGCTTGGGAAAAGATCAAGGAATCTTCCTCCTACCTTAGAAACTGCTCACCACTCACTGATGTAGTCTTATCACTGTAGTGAAGTTTTAGCTACTCCACAAACCCTGGGAAGCTGGCAAAATGAATGGAGAGCACAGGCTGTTCAAAGAACACTTTGAAATCCCCTGCTGATCTGTGTGGAAGGGACAGTGAAAATCAAGTCTGTGAAGTTCAGTGCTGCGGTGCATGTGGGGTAAATACATCTTTGTTCTGCAGAACAACAAGCATTTGGGGCATGCTACCATGGCTAATAGAGGAGCATTGGCAGAGTGGAGAGCACATCATCTATTCCAAAATCCATTCTTTTCTTGTCAAGGCGTAATAGCTGTAATTTGACAGCCAGAAACATGGATAAAGTAATGCCCTGGGGACTGACAATCAAAAACCAAGGACCCTTTAAAAAACTTTTGGGGATTCTTGGCAAGTCATTTGGATCAGAATTTCAGATTCAAAGCGAACTTGGATATTGTGGCAGCAGTAGGGGCAAGTTAAGTAATGTATATTTAAGACAGGGAATTCTTTACCACAATATGTCGTAAATACTAGAAGTTTATATTGCTTTAAGAGAAACTGTACAAAGGCATGGAACAGGTATACACAGAGGATTAATAAAAGCCTACTGGCTACCGCTAGCTCAGGCAGTAACTGCATTGCAAGTGATTGGTGATGGAGGAAATACTTAAGAGGAAATACCCTATATTGTTAACAATTCTTATACCCTTTCTTGGGCAGCCAAAGTTATTCACTGTCAGAAAGCAACTGCTGAGCTAGTGGAACATTTGGTTTAAGCTGGTGCAATCACTATTCAGCAAGATAACATAAATTAAAGTCTTATTTTTAAGGCGGGCAGTCTCACTGAAATTTTCTGAACTTGTTGTTGGTTATCCTGTGTATGTCAGGTATTCCCTCTCCCAAATTGTGCTCCTGCTTCTCCATTTTTGGCTTCACAGGCCACTTTTAAAAGAAATATAAATGAGTTAAGTGCAAAGCCTTCTGTTACTCACCAAAACGTCACCCACTTGCAGGATAGGATACAGATCTTCCTAATACGATTACATTACTCTGTCTTCGCAGAACTTAAAAGCACCTTATCATGTATCTTTTAACACATTCTGACATTGCACAACAGGTTTTTTTCTGCCTAATAGACAGTTATAGCAAGCATATGCTTAACTCAAGAGAGCTTGTGAGGAGTCCAAAAAAAGCTGATCAACATAGAAAACTACAGTCTAGAAGTCAAGAAGTAGAGACATAATATAAAACTAACCAAAAGTAAAATTTTAATAAACCTATGGCAAATAAGGTTTTTCAGTATAAATAAATAGAAATATAAGAAATATATAAATAGAAATGTAAGAATTGCAGGCATTGCATAAATGATGAGATTAAGAATGAAGACAATTTAGGTATAGCAATAAATGAAGAAATGTTTTTCTTTCCTTTCACGTAAGATGATGATGTTGAAGAGAAAAGAAAAAGGTTGGATGGCTAAGAGGAAGGAAATTATGGAAAGTCCTACACCTGAAAAAGCATATGCTGAGAGGAGGATTTAATTTTTTTTCATTAGAAGGAAGAAAGCTTGTAGTATAAAAGGATGGTGTTGACACAAGAATAAATGGGAAAACTATCCATGAAAGTATTTAAATTGTCATTTAGGTTTATAAATATCAGTGTGAGGCTCTGTGACATGTTTCTAACAGGAGAGGAAATGAAACAAAGCCTAATGGTATTAGAGTGCGTCTTGACCGTATTCTGAAAAACATTAGCATGGGAGTAGTTTTGATGTACCAGTCCCGTGCTACGTATTTTCCCTAAATGAGGTTTTCCTTCCACAAGTAGTCTTATGAACTTGAGATCTAAGGCTGAAATTACCACACCAATTAAGGTAAATTTCTGTATCCAGGACTCTATCTCAGCAACATTTATGACTGGACATTTCTTTCCCTTTAGGAAAATGGAAATTTGTGTTCTGTGGGATAAGAAAGAAACTTCAGAATAAAGTATCACCTCACAAAGCCACTTTGAGTAGGTTCAAGTCAGGCTTTAATCAAAAAGGGGAAAGATAGTCGTATGACATAGCTACTGGCATAGAACTTAGCTGCCTCTTTTAGGAAACTTGTCATACTCAGTTGTCTAGGGGATGTTCTAGAGAACACTTCAGCACACCTGAGTTATCCCCTGCAGGAGCCTTTCTTTTGCAGTGGCTATGGATGGAGTTGAGCTTCCTACTTCAGGGCCTATACTAGGTCTGTAAAAAACTGAAATCTGAGTTGCTCTGCCAGGCTATAGTTTAAAAATGGCATAACAATAAGTGAGGACTAGACCACAAAGCCTCTAAACTGTATGAATGATGATATATTTCATTTCTTTATGTTTTATCAGATCGGAGCTGATCTATGCAATTCGCTGTAGTCTAGTAACACTGAGAATTCAGTTAGGTGTTATTTATACTTGAAACTATTAGTTCTGCAGTGACACTACTGGAAAAGACAAAGACTTTCAACTTCTTTAGCTATCCTATGAGTAATTGAGTTTGCATTTCTTCTATATCAAAAGGTATAGCTGGAGTACTTTAAGGAATTCTTAGCAATTCTTCCATTACTGTGGTCAGCTTCTGCAATGCTTTTGAATCTTTAACTCTTTTCTCAAATCTCTGGTGGATTGTTAACCCAGTTATTATTAACAAACTTTGTGTGTGATGACATATTTGTTTCCTTTTATATTTCTTTCAGTTATTCATATGCATCAAGTGCTTGCTTATATTTCTTTTTGTTTTGCTGCCCATTATATTTTGCTAGGTAGCCAATTTTTTAATGGTGCATTGCTCAGGGTTAATTAGATATTGATCTCTATTGTCATCAGGTGCTTTAAGACATTTTTCATTATCTGAATTTATTTTTGAGCCATTCGTTTTTCTGGGTAGGTATTCTAAAGGACTGGTGATTGCTTTGATTGATGTGTATTGAAGAATTTCTAATTTCTACCTTTTTGTTCTCAACTACAGTGTTACTAATCAGTAACAGTTACTAACCAGTAACCTCTGCAATTCAACACCTCTGTTATAATTTCATTTGAACAAACACCAACACTATCTTTGAAACAGTGATAAAAATATCATAAAGCTTGAAAAAACAGAGATGTGACTTGCAAAATTATAAATGAAACATGTTAATGTTCTCAAAATGTTAACAAAAGAAGCAGCAGGTAAATACCTTCAATCTAGTTTTCTAGCTCCAGCTTTCGTTAAAAATGTTGGTATGGTCAAAAGTCAATTATGCTGAAACAAGCCAATGCCATATATATTTTGAGATGCACAAAGAGAACAGTGAGGGACTTATGATGATATAACCACAGAGGGTTAAATAATTCTTCTTCAGAGGAAAGCAGAGCTAAAATATTCCTAAAGGTCACATGCCATCTCTTCAGACCATTTAAGGCTTCTGAAATGCCACTCTGAAGTAAAATAACCTCTCCAGTAGAGTCATTCTGTTAGAACGCCAACTAACATCAGTACTGAGATAAATGGGAGTGCAGAAAATTGATTTTATACTTGTACTGTAAATGTGGTCAAATGTTGTAGGCCAGTACCTCAAACACGCTTCTATAGTAATGCTGTGCCTTAAAAATTATAACACAGAAAATATAGTTAAATACACCTTAATACATCCTTTTTTGCTAGCTTTATATTAAAATGTTCACTTACAAGTTTTATTTGCAATGTGGCACAAGCTTGATTTTCTTTGTACTTTCTTTTCTCTGATGATAATACTTATAAAGAAGCTGACCTCCTTTTTCCTTCATCAATCACTTTGTCTCATTCAGCAGTTTCTTTTATTGCAAGCCGGCTCTTGCAGTTTGACAGGTAAATAAATGCATACTTTCCTTCAAGCAAGACTGACAAAACCTTAATAGAGTAGTAAGTGAGGTTTTATGATATTTCAGCTTAATTATTTTTCAGCAGGATTGTTTTAGCATGGAGAGATTGTTGAGATTAAATAAAAGTAGCATTTGCACAGATCTAATTTGATTCTACCAGATCTGTTAGCAGTTCTGCATAAGCTTCTGGCTGCCAGCCTGCTTTTTTTCTCCTCTTTTATTTCTATTTTAGATGTTTCTGATTTGAGAAAGCTCATGTCTTTTTTGGCTCCTTGCCTTAGCTCTTACTGGTTAAGCTACAGTACTATCCAACTGGGACCAGCCATCTCTTTTCAGGTGTTTCAGACCTCATCATGGTTGAGTAACAGCAAGAACAATTAATGCAATATTCTATTACTTTTTCCTCCCTACAGTGTTAAATAGTCTCCAGGGTATGTAGGCAGCAGGACGATGACATTTTGAGGAGCCCTAGTGCATTCTCAGCAGCTTAAAAAGAAATCATTTTGCCTTATTTTTTTCCTACCTAGAAATTACAAGGATTCATAACAACCCTAGCATAGTTCAACACACATCTTAGCATGTAGTGTAATGACAGTAGTCAAAGAAGTCATTTTGATAAACCAAAACTGTAAGTTAAGGTAAGCAGGCTAAACTGAGTACATAGTCAGGAGAGTCTATGTGAGGTGTCTTACTCGACTTCATTCCTGGTGGATGTTTTCTTCCAAAGATGAGCAGAAGGTGGAAAGGAAATGTGATATTTCTCATGTTCTGTTCTCTGGACATGCTGGAAATCTTGTTTTGGTCTTTTCTTATTGAGTATATAACAAAAATCCAACAGAGCAAAAACTCTAGAAAAACTAGGAAATTAAAACTGAGTATGCCATCCAGGCTGAAAGGTACTAGTGGTTTTTTTTTTAATTTTTTTATTTTTTCCCTGCTGCCCTGTTTTCTTCAATAAGACTGCATGCAAGCAAATCCAAGATGTTGCTCACCAGATCAAAGTCATTTTAAGTATGTCTAAACACAGACTTAGTCTCACCTTTAAGCATATGATTTCTCATCCTAGAAATGATCAAAATGACTCCTTTCAATTGTTCTTTTGGGATATTAATAAAATTGGAGGAAAAGATTAATTCTAGTTGGGCAATTCTTCAGACAATTTGTACTCCTCCAGAACAGAGCTATCATTACTGTAATATTGTTTGCAAAATTAAACTAGCAATAGCAATTTAAAAAGACAGTGGTGGTTGGTGAAAGTACTTACTACCTTGGAAATTAATTGATATAGAATATGGAGGGTGTGTCTAAATAAACATTTTAATAATGTCCAAAGTCTTTGAGTGTAATATGACAATGGAATTCGGTAAAAATTTGGTACACTTACAATGCACCATTCAATTAAACAGAAAAAGAAAATTATGGAATCTCTAAGTTTACTACAATGAGCAAAATATAGTTCTCTTTTAGAAGTCTGTTACTAATATGTTATTTTTGCTTCCTGAAAACATTATTTTTTGTACTTTTGTACACAACTTTTGTACACATTTTTGTACTTTTGTACTTTTGTCACTTTTGTACACATTACTTTTGTCCTTTTTGCACTTGTCATTACTTTTTGTACTTATTAAAATTAATAGATCATTATTGTAAAAGCAACAAATTATTTTACATAAAAATATATAAATTCTTTATTTCACAGGAAGGTACATCTGGGTACAGTTTCAAATGCATAAAAGCAATCACAGTTTCAAAGAAAGATACTCAGTACCCAAAGGGAATTAATGAGAGTCAAGGTTCCTTTCCAAAAGTGTCTCAGTGAGTATCCTATGATATTCATCTTCAGTGAAGAATGATTTCATGCACTAGTATGAACAGATTTACTCAGTAGTTCACATCAGCCAAACTCAAACTATTACTAAGAAATCAGGATATTTGCTTCTTTCTCTTTTCTCTGCCTCCATTGTTTTAACAGAAGTGGACATTGTAATGCAAACTTTAAGATAAATCAGACTCAGAGGTTTACATCCTCTCTTCATTGTAGGTGATAAGATGTTTTCTTCATGAGTACAAATAGACTATGGAACACTTTTCCATGATCTTACTCGGGTAGGACGGTTATAAACAACAAAACCCAAGGAAGCAAAAACCCCACCCTAATCTTTGAAAAATAAACCAGCATAAAATAAAAGTAAACTCTTGCTTCAGAGACAGAAAAAGAACTATTTTTCATGTTAATTCTTAACTTCCACTGTTTTAACATGCAAGGTGACTGTAAGTGGGGGGGTTAATGCATAGCACTGGTCTTTGATGAAGTGTGCCATACACAGAGTCACAAACAACTCTCCGGTACTTGAAATTCACATTTATAAAGGGCACAGGAAAAGTAATGCAACCCTGTGATTAATTAAAACCTAACCCACAGCGTTTTGAGTGGAAGGACTCACCCTTAGGCTCAGCTAGTATCCAAGCTCTTTCACCTTGTTTGTAATAAGTCTGCTTCAATCAACAGTGGATAGAAGCCATGTTAAAAAAACCCAACAGAACAACAACCAACCAACCAAACAATACCCCCCCCCCCAACCAACCAGGGATAGTATTATTAATGATTATTTGTAAGAAGTATTAAATCAATATAAAGATCAAGATTTAACACTTCCTTCAGTAAATGTAGTTCTTTCAACGTGGAGCTGGTACATGTGCAAACCAGGAGGAAGGGATTATTGGAAAATTTATGGATACTGAATAAAATATTCTCACATTAGCTAACTGGCATACTGCCATCTCCCCATCTCCTCAATTTTCAACTTTCCTCAACTTGTTATCATTCCTAAAGAAGATTTACAGCTTCCTCCTTTTATATCAAAGATACGTAGTCCTTCCAGTTCTGCAGTAGAAGTAGTAGCAATGGTTGAGATGTTATTGCTGTTCTTCATATCTCTCTCCCAGCCAGTGTTGCCCCTGCTCCCACAAAAAAAAAGAAAAAAAAAAAGAAGGCGGCTGGCATGTTTCTAGCTTCCTCATAAACATCCTGTTGGTTTATTGAGCAGAAATTATAATGGGATGAAATACTGCTGAATTCTGAGTCCTGCTGAAGCTTGCAGGGGGATATCTGATATGAACGGTTCCGTTTCACTTAGCCCAACTTGCACTTCCAGTTTGAGGTCAAAGATTATATTGATTCTGGTTTCATCCTACACAATTTGCTCACTCTTAATTTTAAAGGAGATTCCCTGATTCAACATTTATAATAATGAAATAGTTATCTTTAGTGATAATTACTAATTTTAGTTTATTGATGAGCAGGACACCTTAACACAAATAATTAGATTTAGAAACATAATTAAAATTAATTAACATATGTAGTGCCCTTAAGGCTCAATATTCTCATGCTCTCTGTCTTGCTTATTTTGTTCTGATTTATGTTTTGTACAAGAATTCCTGACAAATTACAACCGTTTAGATGAAATTCATGTATCATTGATAAATGTGAAAGTTAAGTAGAAATCTTACTGATTGGTGTCCACTGAAGCCTCAGTTGTTAAACTCAAATTAGAGTGCATTCCAATGGAACAATGAACAATGGTTACTTTTCGATAAAGGAATCTTCCATCTCTTTTTAAAGTCTGCATCACCCATATTGGTACATTTGTTGCAGTAATGGCTCTGCACTTTTATTTATAGTAATATTACAGTCATGACACATCACATCAAGTCTGTTTCTCCCTGAAAACACCCAAAATAAAAGCCTTAAAATGTGCATGCTGGCCTGTGTAATTATTGTATTGTACTATCAGCCTGAAAAAAAAAATCATGAAATAATGACCTGTTAATTCAGGTCTAGAGCACATAAAAAGTAAAAGCTCAGAGAAAAAGAGATAATCTATTAATATCCAGCTGAGAAAAAGAATAGCTATGAAAGGTGGCACGAGCTCAGCTGTTTATTTATTCATAGATGCTAACCAAATAAGCTAGAACTGTCACAGCAGGCTTTTCTTACACATTTACCATATCCTTTTTAGTAAGTTTCCTATAAAATAAAAATAAATCAGAATCATATTAGCTTGTTTGTAGAATAAGAAAGTTAACAGAAATGAGACTACACCCAGATCCCGGTGCTGACTCTAAGAGACCTTATTTTAGGACTGTGGCCAAATGTCCCATATAATTAATTTAGAAACAGGTCCACAATAAAATGCAGAGCCCAAAGAGCTGCAGCCTTTGAGAAAGTTCAGATGAAGCTATTGATCTAAGGTAAATTAAACTCTATAGCAATGTGTTCAGTGAAAGACTGATCCAGTACAGACAATTTTTTTTTTTTTTTGTACTGAATAATGAGCTCACTCCCTGCACCTTCTGTTTCAAAATCATGTGAACATAAAGATACTGGTCTTGATCACTTAGAAGTTGTTATTGAGATAGAAATGTTTTGTTGTTGTTTTTCTGAAAACTAGACAAACACAGACTTTAAATAGACTTTGTCAGACTGAAATTTGAAATTTTTCAGCCTGCTATTTCTTTAATACATTCTCCACTCTGTGGAAGAGATTCCCTGGTTATTTTGATATATGCTGAACCATGATAAGGATTTTTGAAAGGAGTGAAGGGAAAGTAATCTCTGCTTCTGGGAAAGCCTATTCTTTTAACTGAAGGTTGATACAGTGTGCATCTAATGATAACTTTAATCTCTGGCTCATGGAGATACTTCCTAAGAGCTATTTTTTCTGAGGTATATTAGATTACAGCAAGTGGCATTTAATTCTCATTCAAGGCATAATAAATGCCCATAGATTCCTTGTAAGACAGCATTTGTGTCATTTTCTACAAATTTATTACTATGAGTGCTAAGACATGATATGTCCAAGGTTTGTGAGTTTGGGATATTGTGCCATTTCTTTTTTTTTTCTCTTAGCAATGAATCAGACAACATCAGCAATTGGCACAATGAAATAATATTTCAAATGCCTACATCAGCCTGCCCTGATCTTTGCTGTTGTGACATAAAGTATAGGTATGTACTTGGGTTTTTGCTATTACAAATATTTACAGTTACCTACAAAAGCATGGCCCTCAATCTATTTTAAATATTTTGCTTGCAAATAAGCAGAGCACAATCTAACTGTGAATCCCAAAACCATGTGAGAATTCATGCAATGTAGCACACAAACTCACATCAAAACTGCGAAATGGTGTTTTCAATTGTATTTCCCAAGACACCTTTTCAATTCCTAGACAAATGAAAATGTTACTATTTTGAATGTCTTTGCTTTTTTGCTCATGTAGAAGCCTTAGAAGTGTAGATATAGTTTTCTGAAAAACTGGAAGATGTGGCTGTTCATTAGAAGAGAAAGAAACTGCAAGAAACAAAGAATTGTTTCCTGAACTGAGGACAGCTATAGGGAAAAAAAGTAAAACATAACTACTTCCCAGGATCTCATTTCAGTACAGGCTGTATATTGGATCAATTTTATCTCCATATGTTCTCAGAATATTTTTCTCGTTTACACATAGATTACTTTAATTTTCTTTATCTACTGCTTAAAGAAAGTTCACCTACAAATCCTTTAGAATTCAACAGCTTAACCTCATATGTAAAGAGAGGTGCTTATGTCATTCAAAACTGATAAGAGACACATTCTTCTCTTACTTCAGCTCTTCTATTTTAATAGTCAAAGATAAATTAGTATTAGCAAGTAACAGATTCAAGGAGTCACTGTCTAAAAGCTCTTGTAATCCAATGGTAAACTGAGATCACTGCAAAGAAATCTAGATTGGCTTAATCGGATATCTGAGAGTGCATTACATCAGAGCTTATTACTAATATATTTGCAAACATTAGTTTGAATATTTCATGAATTATTTAGCATTTTTATTCAGAAACTGCTGAACATTGAAAAGCTTTCTCTTTATAAAAAAAAAAGAATAGGTTAACATTTGTTTTATTTTATCAGATCATCTTTATTAACCAACTATTTAACAAATATTTCATGAAGTTAAATAGAAGAGAATACCGAACAAAGCATAAACATAAAGAGAAGGATAGCCTTTTTAAAAAACATTTGATGAATAATCTGTTAAGTAATCAGATTCTTCTATAAACACTCATTATAGGTTTAGTATCTTTTTGGCACATCTTTATTCTTAGAAATATGATCTTCTGAATCTGAAAATCTGAAAACATTATCCAAAATCTGCATATTTTTACTTGAAACATATGATTTTTGCACATATTCAGAACCAGATTGCATATTTTTCCTTCATTCATCTTTTGTGTTCTGTCCTGTACAGGCAAGATGGTTAAAAGACGATGAGTGGCATTCTATTCATAAATCAGAACTGTGGAAATGAATTGTTGAATGGGGAAACTTATCACTGTGTTAATGCTCTGAAGATACTAATTGTTGCTTCCTGTTGGTCAGCATAATAATCGAAAGAAATTTTAGGGGCGGATTATATAGGGCTGAAACATGAGAAAGTACATACTGGTTCAGATCCAGGATCTGTCCAGCCCAGTATCCCAGCAGTGGTCATAAGTAGAAGCTGGGGATAAATAAGAAATCAAACATTTCTCTCTAACTGTTCTCAGCACACAGGATTTCCCGAGTTTACATGATTAGAGTGTTTTGAAGTAACCTTCAAAATACCATTGTGAGGCCACTCTCATAGCTTTGAAGGGTCATGGAAATTCAGAGGGGTCCCAAATAATTGGAAAAAGGTAAGTTTCATGTCATTCTTCAAGAAAGGCAAGGAGGAAGATCTAGGGGACTACAGACTGGTCAGCCTAACTCCAGTCCTGGTGAAGGTTGCTGAATTGTGTAGCTTGACAGATGTGACGCTGCTGCAGTTCTATGTTGCCAGGTCCAGCTAGCAGCAAGGCTGAGCACATATCCTCCAAAAGTGTGTACATATGCATAGACACACACAAACACATTATGTGTACAGCAGCCATACAGAATAACACAGACTGAAAACAGTACCTTCATCAGCACACATGTAAGAGCACACAGCACTCACACAAACATGAACGTCATGGAAGGCCTGATCCTGCTCCTCCACTCTCACTAATTAGCATTATATGGAATATATACATATACGCTACGTATAACTTCAATAGATGGTCTTAAACACTGAAGGTATACTGACTCACATGTTTCCTGGTCTCCTCTGGCTGCTGGCTCTGGGACCTATGGGCTCTTGAAGTTTGTAGTCCCACTCTAAGTGCTGGTACTCAGACGTCAGATAGTTTCACACAAACTTACACATCTCTCTAGCAGCCAATCTGAGATAGTCTGTTTATCCAGTAGGTGGTTCCTAGATGTCTGGTCTGCCCTAGTTGCTGACACTTGGATATATGAGCCCCTGAGGTTCATGCTCCAAATTCAATTGCTGGTAGTTAGGCCACTTACCGTATTTTCCTGCCTGTCCAGCTAGAAGTTTGCTAGCATTCATACATTCTCACTCAGAATAGGAAGTACAGTCAGAAAAAATACAGTTAGAAAGAGGATTTAATAGAACACAGGACAGACTGCAGTAATGAAGTGCAGGTTTCAGACAGAGAAGCATACTGACCAGCAGCTGCTCATACTTGACTGGCCCCTTTATCCCCCTTTCCCTTGCCTGTTCCTCCTCAATCCACTTGATCCCTCCCTTTCCACACCTTTGGGAAACTTCACATAATGAGTCTTGCACATCACCACAGTCTCCTTAAAACATGCCATAATGAGTTTTACACAATCTCAAAATATTCTTCTCCCTGCATGTCATAGAAAGCCCTATACTCCTTTAGAGAATTATCCTTTTGACAAGGGTTTTGATGTAGTCTGCTGTAGTACCATGAATCTGGTAGGTGCCTAAAAAACTTCCTGCATTATTGGACTCAGAAAACAGTGATCCGTGATTCAAAGTCTGACTGACAGCTGGTTATGAGTGGTGTTCCTCAGGGGATGGTACCAGGCCATTAATGTTTAACACCTTCAGTAATGACCTGGATCATGGAAGGAAATTCAGCATGTCTGCAGATACACCACACCGGGGGGAGCCATCGATTCTCTGGAAGGAAGAGCTGCTATCCAGATGGCCCTTGACGAGATGGATGAATGGTCTTGCAGGAACCTTACAAGATTCAACAAGGGCAAATACAAAAGAGTCCAGCTCCCGGGATAAAATAAATCCCTTATAGTAATACAGGGGTGCAAATGACTGGGTAGAATATATCTCTGCAGAAAAAGTCCTGAGTGGCATGGTGGACAATAAATTGAAAATGAGTCACTAGTCTGACCTTATGCTGATGAAGGCTAACCACATATTGGGCTGCATTAGCAAGAAAATGGAATCAAATAAAGTAAAACAATTATTCCCTTCTACTTGGCACTTAAAAGGCTTCATCTGGAGTATTGTGTCTAATTTGGAGCCCCTAATGCAAAAGAGAAATATGCAAACTGGAATGAGTCCAGTGGAGAGCCACTAAGACAGCTAGGACACCTGAGGACAAGCTGAGTGAACTGGATGGAGAAGTGAAGGTCAAGGAAGGATCTAATTGCAGTCTTTCAGTGTCTAAGGGTGGTTCACAGAGAAGATTCATTTCCAATGTACACTGGGAAAGGGCAGAGACTACAGTTATATGTTGCAACAAGAAAAATTCCATCTATATATAAGGAAAAAAAAGTCACAGTGAGAGTGATTAAGCACTGGAGAGAACTTGTCTATCTCCATCCTTGGAGATTTTGTAAAACTTGACTGGACAAAGCTTTGAACAGCCTAATCTAACATTGAAACTGGTCCTGCTTTGAAATGGACGTTGAACTAGATGATCTCCAGAGATTCCTTCTGACTTCTTTTTTTTTTAAATCTTTCTACTTTATCCCCTCTGAAATGAGGGGATGGAAAATGGACATGGCATTGTGCACTGTCAACATTTATACAGTGGCACAGTTATTAGTTATGTTATGTTTTCTATATTCTCCTAATACTTCCCAGTATTTGATTTGCTTCTTAGCTATTGCCTAGTGCACTAATGGTGGAAGATAAATTCCAAACTATTCTTAGGTACAGACAAACATTTATGCACAAACTTGTAAATAATGAATGCACAAAAATGTATGGGTTTAGTTCACTGTTCCTTGCATGTCCCAAGACACATGTATCCTGAATTTTCCCTTTTTACATCTCTGTTCATGTCATGTAGTTCAGACATTTCATCTAAGAAACGTCTTCCTAAAAGAAAAGGAATAGGTATGGCAAAAAAAGAAATTACAACATTTGAGGTATTTACTGATAACATCAACAATTCATCACAAATTGAATGAGATCCAGCTGTACAGAGATGCTTCAAAAGGATGGCAGGAAACTATTGCGATAGAGCCATGGGAGTTGCCTGTACCTTAGACCTCAAGACTCTATATGTATGACTTACGATGACTGCAGGAGAACATTCATATGTTGTACATATGAAAAGAAGGTCCCTTTACATTTGCAGGGAAATACACATTTTAGGACTTTCTCTTTGTTGGTAGGCCCAAAGCAGGCATGAATAATGCTCTGCAGCTCAAATACACATGAAAGCAATCAAGGGAAGTACCATAAAGTACATGGTCTTTATTTCTATGAGAACATAGGAATAGTCCTGGATTCTTATCAAGATAGGTGTATTCTCAGGAGTATGTCTTGTCTTTGATTCTATACAATCAGTTTGATCTGCAACAAGGAAAATGAATAAATGTAAACAAGGTAAGACCATAATTGGCTTATATTCACCAGAAAATAATATGAGCAAGAAGGACAGAAGAAATACCAAAGTGCTAAAAAAGACTATCTCATGATAAATGCATAATTTTAGCAACTTGCCAGAAATTTTACCAGTTGGACAGACCATGACCTCATCTGTTGCCAGTTACACTCATTAATATTTTGTATCATGTTTTATTTTGCAACAAAGCCACTGTTATATCACCCTCATAACACTAATGTATAATAGGTGAATTACATTTTGGGTTTTTTCATTAATTCTTTTTGTGCTGATTATGCATGTGGCCTTTTTGTCTGGACATACATATTCCTAAAATGTCTCTATTAAAGGCTTTACAGAAAAGAACCATGGCAATAAATATTTGTTGCGTTAAGAGTTACTGTCGCATACAAATAGGAATTTGAGGAGTGGCTGGGGTGGGGGGGAATCTTCCCGTTGAGTCAGGAGGTTCAGACAGAACCCCCTTGCTTTCTAAACTCCTTCTCAGAGAGGAGTCTAGGTGCGGCTAGGTCCAGTCTTAGTCTCAGACCTGGTCAACGGTTTATTTTCTAAGGACTGTGTGTATAGCCACTTATTGGTTCAGGGCTTTCGCTTAGGCGACAGCATTAATTTTTACACCCCCCAGTCTGGTCATGTTGAAGGAACTGTCACGGCCAGAGCAGTGAAGAGTGCAGTTTATTAGAGCAACAGACACACAGATTCTTTGGATTACCGGTGATAAATTCACTGTCTGCAAAGCACATGCAAATACCAAGAATATGAGTATGAATAACACGTCCGGACACAAACATGTATATAACACAGCTGGACACAACGCGTATATCAAGAATATGAGTAACATGGCCGGACACAAACGCGTTGAAAGATAATAAAGCGACTCTCTCTATATAGAGATTTCTAAGTTTCCTGGGGAGGCACTTGGTATAACCAAGTGTTTGACTCTTACCCAAAGGCGTCCCGACGGGGGAGAAGAGAGGCTCAGCCCGTCGACTGATCCCAAACGTCAGAGTGGTACACGATGGTGTCTTCCCTAACATTCTTTTTCTCTTAAGCTATTTTCTACTATTTTTCACCTTTCAGGTGGAGCTTGAGTGACTCTAGTCATACATACCTTTATTTAGGATTGGTGTAAAGTTTTCTTGCTTCGCTTTTAAAGGTATAAGCTAGAAAAATTCAGTGTGCAAGCTCAGTGAGGGGTGGTCGCACCTTGGAGGCGGGTAGCTTTTGGGATGGAGGTGTGTTTTGGTGTTATAATGATGATATAATGAGCAAAGTTCACCAAAAGGACAGCATCTTGTCAAAAACATGGCAGGCTGTTGGCCCAGGGTAGTAAATATGCAGTTTATCAGTTCCATGACACCTTTAAGTTCCCCTATTATTGCAGAGCCTGGCCGCAGCATCTCCACACCGCTCCACCCTCCGGGCAGTGCCTCTTAGAGTCAGCACACCAAGTTCCCCTGGCGTTACCAACATCTAAGGTTGCAGGCCTAGGGAACTCCCATGCAATGGATTCCTTACATGTCAGCCGCATTCCACCTGGGGAGCTTCTTCAATGCTGTGCCTTACCTAAAAGTGTGAATATAAGTTCTAATTTCTAAGTCACCTCAGCCATTATCCCACAATATTAAACCAAAGAAATTAATAGGAAAGAAAATAATATCAGAATTGAGTTAAGATTTTGGGAAGTTACTTTACTTTAAAAGATCCATCTATCTGGCAGTGGTTTAGTTATGCATGAATTAACTTTGACTTGTAATCTTTCCAAGCTGTCTTTGGAAAGCTCCCCCAATACAACGAATCTTTATTAATCCTGCCAAGTCTCTTGGCTTATCTGTGCAGCAACAAATGGTTGTCATGGGAAGTACAGAACAACATGCTTATACATGTACTTTTCCCCTTTTTCTGGTGCTTTAAGATATCCTGTTGACTTTTGAACAGCTCATGCCTTACTCTCTTGGCATCAGCTACAGACACTCACAACAGCTGGGAACTCAGCAGAGAAAAGGGTAGCAAAAACTGATGACAGGAAGGACAAAGTCTGTCAGCAAACCTACCCCTTCCTTCCTTCTGAAGGACTAAATATTTTTTCACTAGAGAAATATGGACCAGTTTTCAAAGATGACACCAACTTATCTTGTTAGTAGGAATGCTATTTTTCAGTGAGAGATGTATTAGACTTCTTGTGTCCTTGTTCATTCCGTGAAGGAAAAGGTTTCTCAAACCATAAACTATCCTTCTGGAAGAAAATATAGAGCTGTGCCATAGCATGAATGACTGAATGAGTTGATGTGATCCTCCTGTGCTTTAAAGATGCTCACAAAAGAACATCTGGTTTAGAAATTTATGATGACATGTTTTATTCTGATGTTTAATATATTGATATTGAGTATTTGATTTGATAAATCTGTTTTAACTAAATATTAATTTCTAAAACATTTCTTACACTCAAGATGGAATTTCTGGTCAAAACCCAAACCCATGTAGATCTTGGTGAAAGCAGCCAGTAAGATGATGTATGTGTAAGATACAGATCTGGGCTTCTGCTGACATTGATGTTAGTCACTGTACTAAGTAGTGGGAAGGTTTCTAAGCTAAATCCTTGCTCTGTCTGCTTTAGTTTGGCAACCTGTCTCCACAACATCTTTTGTAGTGTAATACTGAAGTTTAGAATAGGCCTCCTTGAGTCTTGCTTGCTGTTGAATTTCTTATTTTTATGAGTAAAAAGAAAAAATAGACTTTTGAAGGCAGGGAGATAGAAGAAAGAGTTAAGACTAACATATGATTATGAGATGAAATAAAATCCAGTACAAGATGCAGGGTACTGAGACAATTCTTTACAGAAAGACAGTGTTCTAATAATCCCACAAAAAAAGGCCAAAACAAAACCCAAACAACTAAACTACAACTGCATCACTGCTTTAAGCATTTAGTATGATTCCCCAATATATTATTCCAGTTGTACATCGACGTATGTCTATCACCACTTGTGTCACATCAATTCAGTGATAAAGTACTGGTGCAACTCAGGTTAATTTGGAGTGATTTGGTGTATTATGTCAACTACTGCCGAGGGATAGAGTATTATGTTGTACTGCAGAGAGGTAGAATGTTTAAGATTGACAAGATTGTCAGAATGTTCTATTAGAAATGGCATGTTGATATAGTGCAGAGAAGAGCGTGTATTAGCAAGGCACTTGTAACTTGAAGTCCCATAAAAATGGAATGACTTAGTATGCAAAGGTTAGTAAGGAAGAGGAGTTGTCAAAAAATGTGATGAGTTTTATCTTAAAAATAAGAAAAGGTACACGCTTTTCTGTTCAAAACTGTGGTAAAGTTTTGCAAAACATTACAGGGCATTTAAAAGTATTAATCATAACTTGCCCAATCTGTGTATGAACACAGGTTGATGCATAGGAAAGTTGGAGAGGGAAAGAGAATACAAAATTTCTCGGGTCATGAGGATTCAGAGTACTTACTGGTAGCAGCACTACTGCATTCCTCTAGGGTGTGAACAGGGTTAAATGAACAACTGGAAAACAGTATCCTTAGTCCTGCTCACCTTGGTGAGCAGACCTGAGTCAACAGGGAAAGCTGAACTTAGTGCATCTTATTAAAGAGTATAGTGCAGACACTTCCAAAATGATACCATAGAATTGAGGAACGTTCTTGGCTTGCCCCTCTCTAGCATGCAATTATATAGCCAAATAGGCACAATAAAATGATTTATTTTAAGTCTTTAAGGTTATTTATAACTCAGAGAATGATACAGGCAAACATGTCTTTAGTAACAACTCTAGGGATGAGGAAAAATTGGTAATTTAGTAGATCTGGTCTTTAACTAAATGGCAAATAAACGGCAATCCATGGGTATATTTTAAAATGGCTGCTTAAGACAAAAACCTGTTTGTCTGAACTATATCTTTTACTAGTTTAGGGTGTATTTTAGTCTTATTATTTGTATTGTGACAGAGCTGTGAAGCTACACTGAATACACTGAATTTGTGCTAGATGCTGTTATAACATGGAATAAAGATAATGGATGCCATGAAGAAACCTTTGAAGAATGGAGTTCTGAGTGACAGATACAGCACAAAGCTAACTGTCATGGGGTTTTGACTAACCTATTCTGTTCATATTGTATCATTTTATTCTTTATTTATTTCTAACACAGAAACTTCCTCTAAAGCTTCTTTGAGAAGAAATTGTTCATTGGAAGTCTGTTAATAATTTTACTTGAGAGTTATAAGCTGATTTTCAGCTACTACAGACAGACATAACTCCACTGAAATAAGTTGCTAATTTTGCCCTATAAGTCTATAGTGGTTCTGTAGTGGTAGGAAAGTGACCAGAAGACCAGCTTAATTGGTTTTAGTGGGCACACCTCATGCATTCAAGCAATATGTGATTTTAATGAATAAGAACTGAATGCACAAAGGGGGACTTAGGTGTCACACTGCTAAGTATTGTAGCACTTTTTAAGCATCACTACAAAGTGCCTAGAGTAGCAATCCAATATATAAGAAAAGCATAAAAACCTAACATACGGAATAGGCAGCTACCTATGCTTTCCAACACAAAAGTTCTGAAGACATGTCTGTAACACAAACAAATCCACCACAAAATAATCACTAAACCAAGAAGATGTAGCAACTTCAGACCTCCAGATTTGGCAAATAGCATGAAACCAATGAGCAAAGGTAAATTAAAGTAAATGGAAGGATAAACAGAAAATGACCAGTAGCTGATTTGTTTTTTACTCAGCAAGGCACATTTTTGCAAAAAAACCCTACCCTGCTTTTTCTTTTATTAAGCCAATTGAAATGAGAGTGACTGAATGTAGAGGAATGCTGAAGTTTCCTCAGGTCAACAGTACAAAAAACTGTCTAGAGTGGTATCTTAATAAAAGGAAAAAAACCCCTTTTATGGAAGACTTTCAGTATAATAAACTTCTTAAAGAGACTATTAGGAGTGAGTCAAGATTCTACAAAATGGAAAAAAAAGTAATAATCAGCAAGAAAATGATATCTTGAAGGTCAAAACTTGCCGAATTGCCAAAAGTCAAAGAGAGCTAAGCATTGCAAGAGAGATTAAAGAAATATTAAAAGATGCTGCAGTCATATAAATAAAATTAGTCCAAAGAAAGATATAAAGGCCATAATAATGATGCTATTGAGATAAAAGGGAATCTAAATGTGATTCTCAACTAGGTAGATATTTGTCACAAAATATTGGTAAAAAGGTGATGCTGATCAAAACAATATCTTAATTTTTATAGCAAAGGAGAATGACTGCATGGAAATTACTCCTTTCAAAATCAAAACAAAATTCAAACTGTTTAGCTTGCTCTAGTTAGGATAAATAAAACAAATTGCTACTGTACATTTCTGAAACAACTAGCAGATTAAATTATGTGTCTATTAGGAAGGAAATATTCAAAAGTGAAGTTGTTATATGGCTGGGAAAACAGTGAATTCAGTATTTATTTTTAAAAGAAGGATTGAAACAACCTGGAAATTAAATGCTCTTTACTTTGTTCTCAAATTTTAATATTTTTTGCAGCATTTTGTGTTAAAAAGGAAGGGGAAATGAAAACTGGAATAAAGTACAATATTGTTTACATAAGGTTCGCAGATCAAACTAAATATATCCAGTTTATCAGAGAGCTGGTTTTCTAGTTAAAGGAAACTAGCCAATCACATATTTTTTTTACTTCAGCAAATAAAAAAGCACTTACAATGACTTTCATACAAGAAATAGAAGTGTGCTAATCCAATTTGATTTAAGCATGACAATGGAAGGAATTACCTAAGGTCAGGGGATTGTCCTCTGGAAACACAAGGTAGCAAATCTTGAACGCTAGTTAGGCACTGAGTGACAGAGTCACCACTATGAGAATACTGTGAAAAAGGCAGATGTAATCCTGAAAAACTATCAGGCACAGTGCTCCTAGTAGAGAGGAAAAGTATTATTTCTAACATGGTTAAACACCCCTGGAATACTATGTAAAATTCTAACTGTCCGTGCTAAGCAAGATGAATTCAAACTGGATCGGGTTTACAGAATGACTGAGATGTCAAAGGGAAAGGCATGTTTACCCAAAGAAAGGAGGCAAGATCAGCTTATTTAACTTAACAAACTAGGGCTGACGGGGAAGTACTTGTTTTAAGTTAATGCATCAAGGGAGTATCAGGCAGGGAGAAAATGATGTAAACTGAAGTATAATGTTGATGTAGGAACAAATAATTATAATTAGTCTGAAATACATTTAGGACGGATGCTAGAAAAAAGATTGTAAGAATTAAAGATGTAGTGGAAGAAGGAAACCCATGAGTTCAAGATGAAAGTAGATACAGTTATATAGGATTATAAGATGTGTTTGATACAACTTCATGATAACAGAATGTTTCTTAATGTCCTGTGTTACTGAACTAAAACTCCTAAACCCATGACAGAAACAAATGATTGCATTGTTATGGAAGGTTATAGTTAGAAATCAGAAGAAAATGATGGTGACTCACTAAATACATAAATATGGAGTGAAACGTTTTAGATACCAGATACCCCAACCAAATTTGTTCTTGGTAAAAACCCTAAAGTTTTTTTCTGATACATTCAAACTGCTGTGAAGGCCTGCACCTTTCCTCAAATGGCATCTCTAGGCATATATGGGGGGTGCAAAGGGGGAGTTGTGTTCAGTCAAAACAATTCTTCATGGAGTAAGAAATGAAGTCTACAATACCTTATTCTGTTTATTCTGTTTTGTTTGGGTTTTTTTTTTTTTTTTTCTGTTCTATATATGCAGAGTCCCTTTACAAGAGGGGAAATAATGCTCATTAAAACCATATGCAGAAGAAAATCTCAAATTCCTGATATGTGGAAGAGGGGAGACTCATTTAGTGGTTTTTGTAATTTTGAAATTACATTTGAATGTCTCCTTAGTGCTTTTAGCCATCAGAGGAGCATGGGGTAACTGCATTAGATAATGTCTCTTCTCAAGGTATATCATCATTCTTGTTTCAACATGGAATATAATAAGCAGGTGGTAAAAAAATAACAAGTATCTTGTTGATCTTTACTCAGACTAACATTGAATCAGATATTGTGTTGCAACTGAGTCTTATCTTGATTTGGTTCACAGATGCTACTGTGATGCAAATTGCAGAACTGGTTGTCCTTCAAATCACAGAAACACAGGGAGTACCTTCCACCATTAGTCCCTATGGATTTTTCTCTAGTATGTGATTCATAAACCCTTCCATATTTTGAGAAAAATAGGGTGAACAACCTCCACCCTAATTTGAAAAGCATGGCCATTACGCAGGCAAACCTGTACATGAGGTTTTGTTCACCAAAGGATGAGCCAAACAAATTTAATCGAAATTCATACTACTGGTCTTGTGTAGTAATAGACAACCAGAAGACTTACTAAGCCTTCACACACTCTTGTCTTTAGATGGAGGCTATTTCAGTGACAAGGGAAAATTGTGTACTTCACCAGTTGTTTTAGAAGGAAGCTTAGGTATTTTTCGTTGATTGTCTCCATTTAAAGCAAAACTGAAGACAGGAAGGAAATCTGCGGCTCTTCCTTGTCTGGTGATGAAATACAGATATTGACATGCTAAATGGTTCTTACTTTTGACTTCAACAGGAGATTAGCCAACCTAGTGGCTTTCTACGAGGGAGTTACCACATCAGTGGACAAGGGAAAAGCAATGGATGTCATCTGTCTGGACTTCTGTAAACCTTTGACAAGGTCACCCACAACATCTTTCTCTCTAAATTGGAGAGATATGGATTGGATGGGTGGACTGTTCAGTGGATAAGGAATTGGTTGGATGGTCACATCCAGAGGGTAGTGGTCAATGGCTCAATGTCCAGATGGACATCAGTGACGAGTGGTGTCCCTCAGGGATCCATACTGGGACCAGTGCTGTTCAATATTTTCATCAATTACATTGACAGAGAGATCTAGTGCACCCTCAGCAAGTTCGCAGATGACACCAAGCTCAGAGGTACAGTTGACGTGCCAGAAGGATGGGATGTCATCCAGAGGGACCTGGACAAGCTGGAGAAGTGGGCCTGTGTGAACCTCATGAGGTTCAACAAGGCCAAGTGCAGGGTCCTACACCTGGGTCGGGGCAATCCTTGGTTTCAATACAGGCTGGGGGACGACGTGATCGAGAGCAGCCTTGCGGAAAAGGACTTGGGGGTACTGATGGACAAAAAGCTGGACATGAGCCAACAATGTGCGCTCGCAGCCCAGAAGGCCAATGGTATCCTGGGCTGCATCAAAAGAAGCATGGCCAGCAGGTTGAGGGAGGTGATTCTGCCCCTCTACTCTGCTCTGGTGAGACCTCCCCTGGAGTACTGCCTCCAGCTCTGGAGCTCTCAGCACAAGAAGACATGGAGCTGTTGGAGCGGGTCCAGAGGAGGGCCATGAAAATGATCCGAGGGCTGGAGCACCTCTCCTTACAAGGACAGGCTGAGAGAGTTGGGGTTGTTCAGCCTGGAGAAGAGAAGGCTGCGGGGAGACCTTATAGCAGCCTTCCAGTACTTAAAGGGGGCCTATAGGAAAGACGGGGTCAGACTTTTTAACAAGGCCTGTTGTGACAGGACAAGGAACAATGGTTTTAAACTAAGGGAGGGCAGATTTAGACTGGATTTAAGAAAGAAATTGTTTACAACGAGGGTGGTGAGGCACTGGAACAGGTTGCCCAGAGAGGCAGTGGAGGCCCCATCCGTGGAAACATTCAAGGTCAGGTTGGATGGGGCTCTGAGCAACCTGATCTAGTTGAAGATGTCCCTGCTTTTGCAGGGGGGTTGGGCTAGATGACCTGTAAAGGTCCCTTCCAATCCAAAGCATTCTGTGATTCTATGATTCTATGATTATCTCAATAAAAACTGACAAAATGGTGCAATGTATTTGAAGTGATCTCCTGTGCGCAAAGTGGAGTCCAAACTCATAGAAGGAATGTATATTCATTCATCTTCTCAGCTGGTGTAAGTTACTCTTTGTCTCTCCAAGTATCACAGAATATGGAGAGATCAGCAGAGAGCTGGAAAAACAGGAGAGCTGTGAGGATGTCCTAAGATTTCACCATCAGAGGTTAAGTAGTTATCAGGGCACTTCTGGAGCAACTGCTGAAATGGCCTTCAATCCTGAGCTGCTATGGCAGGGGACAGATGGCCTGAGGATTCTGTTAAGTATTTTCTCTAATGAAGTAAATAACTTACACGGTGTTTCTGAGTGCTCATCTTCTTTCTGTGGAAAGCAGTTATTTTAGAGATTTTGAGTGAGGATTTGTCCCTGGAAGGTTTGAAGACCCATGGTCTCTACATTTAGAATGGAGAGAGTTTTAAGTGAATGAGTTGTTACTCTGTTACTTTTGACCCCATACTAAATTTTGTTGATAAAAATGAGTCTCCTATTATTGGGTGTTCACCAGTGGCAGCAGAGCTGAGTCCTGCACTTAACATCTACTTTCTCACTGTCAGTTTCACCTTCAAAAAATCTCTTCTGATTACATCTGAGATGATTATGGCATTGCTTTCTCATCATTGCAACATACTTGTGAGATTAAAAAAAGTTTTTTAAACTCTTCTTATCTCACTCATATATACAAGGAAGTCAGTGAAAGCCACAAGTACAGGATGCATTCACTTGAAAGCACCTCACCCAAAGAAAAGCTGCTATAAATACACCTGGCTGTCATATTCTGCCTTTTATACTAAATTACAGCTACATGTTTTCAAAATGGGATACACTTTGGCCATTCCACAGTTACACGGTATTGTGATGTGATTAGAAATATACTGATACTCAGCTTTGTTGCTATTCAGAGTATAAGGTGGGCAGTATCAAAGGCAGATCGATGCATGATTTTATACAGTGGAATTCAAGTACTAATGATTATTGGAGAAACACAGTATAAAATTATCAGTCTGACTTTATTACTGATTTACTTTGAAAACACCTAGTGAATGTACTCTAAACCTTCCCTGTCTTTAAATAATTGCAAAGATATTGCTAAGTTATTTTCTTTTTTTCTTTTGCATCTGGACAACAACATGTAGTTTCATACTAATTTTTTTAAAAAAATTCCTTACTACCATATTTTGCTCCTATGCATACTTGCAGTTTTGTAATATTCACACTCAAAACAATTATGCAGAGGAGAAGACAGAATGAAAAAAATCTTATGCCCACATTCCCCAGCTGCACATTAGCTAAGGTTAGATGTGGCTCAGGATGAGTATGTTTCACAAGTGCAGTAAATGCAAGATTCTATCTTATCCTGTCTTCACATATATAATCATCAGTCCAACTAACATACTCTTAAAAGTACCGCTCCTTAAAAATTTAAGATTTGGGTAATCTGCATCCTTAGATAAGGACAAGGGAAAGGGCACTACCTAAGAGCATTCTATATGTCTAAGTATATGCCCCTGTACTCGGCACTGGTGAGGCCGCACCTCGAATACTGTGTTCAGTTTTGGGCCCCCCACTACAAGAGGGATATTGACGTACTGGAGCGCGTACAGAGAAGGGCAAGGAAGCTGGTGAAGGGTCTGGAGCAGAAGTCTTATGAGGAGCGGCTGAGGGAGCTGGGACTGTTTAGCCTCGAGAAAAGGAGGCTGAGGGGAGACCTCATCGCTCTCTACAACTACCTGAAAGGAGGTTGTAGAGAGGTGGGGGTCGGTCTCTTCTCCCAGGTAACAAGTGATAGGACAAGAGGAAATGGCCTCAAGTTGCGCCAGGGGAGGTTTAGACTGGATATTAGGAAATTTTTCTTCACCGAGAGGGTTATCAAGCATTGGAACAGACTGCCCAGGGAAGTGGTTGAGTCGCCATCCCTGGAGGTATTTAAAGGACGTTTGGATGAGGTACTTAGAGACATGGTGTAGTGGTGGTTTTTGGCAGTGTTAGGTTTATGGTTGGACTCGATGATCTTAAAGGTCTTTTCCAACCTATATGATTCTGTGATTCTGTGATTCTGTATTCTATATGTGTAAGACTGGATATGTTCTGTAGTTATCAATAGTAGTTCTGTAGTTACTTCAGTTTGCCAACTCTTATCTGTGGCTTTCACTACATTTTCTGTGATCTTGATTATAGAACTCCACCTTTGAATATGCATTTTGCTGCTTTCTTTTTTATTTTGTGTCCTGGAGAGGTGGAAGGGGAGAGTGGGAGATGAAGTAATGTAATACTCATATACCCTGGTCATTAGGAGCTCCTTCTAAAATTGTGTTTGTACAGATCTGGCTGATACTCCTTAGTTCACAGGGAGAGTAGAGAAACCTTTCCTTTAAACATGGTATTAGGACAAAGAGGACACAAATTTGCCACTACAATATTGATATTTTTCTCTTTGATTACAGAAAATATATTAGCATCCAGTGTAAAATCAGAATGGGGAGCACTATCTGACGTTAGAGCTGTACTATTTTCTCATAAAAAGATCTTTTCAGCTGTAATTTTTCATCAGAGTTTAATAATTTAAATTAAATTTTCCCTGTTGATTGGTCCCAATTTACATGAAATTTGATAAGACCATTAATTTTTATAAGCCAGGATTCTGGTTTACAAACTGGTAAATAGCCCACAAATAAATATGAAAATTTAAGCTGCTAAGTCTAAGAAGATTCTGTTCTTAATGAGTTTTGTACTGTCGTGGTTGAACCCCAGCTGGCAACTAAGCCCCACCCAGCCGCTTGCTCACTCCCCCCCAGTGGGATGGGGGAGAGAATCAGAAGAGTAAAGGTGAGAAAACTCGTGGGTTGAGATAAAGACAGTTTAATAGGTAAAGCAAAAGCCGCACACACAAGCAAAGCCAAACAAGGAATTCATTCACTCCTTCCCATGGGCAGGCAGGTGTTCAGCCATCTCCAGGAAAGCAGGGCTCCATCACATGTAACAGTTACTTGGGAAGACAAACGCCATCACTCCGAACGTCCCCCCCTTCCTTCTTCTTCCCCCAGCTTTATGTGCTGAGCATGACGCCATATGGTATGGAATAGCCCTTTGGTCAGCTGGGGTCAGCTGTCCCAGCTGTGTCCCCTCCCAACTTCTTGTGCACCTGGCAGAGCATGGGAAGCTGAAAAGCCCTTGATTTAGTATAAGCACTGCTTAGCAACAACTAAAGCATCTCTGTATTATCATCAACACTGTTTTCAGCACAAATCCAAACCATAGCCCCATACTAGCTACTATAAAGAAAATTAACTCTATCCCAGTCAAATCCAGGACAAGTTCAGCCCCTCAGAACATCTGATAATCACAGCAAAAATGGTAATTTTCCAGTCCAAGGCTGAAGGGATGAAGCAGGACTTTGTAGTGAAGGCTGACATCTTCTCTAAGGAAGCCTGGGCTAAGGCTGACCACAGAGCTGAAATCTGCCTCTTGTATGGTCTTCAGGACTCTCCTGTTAGGCCCAGCACAAAGAAAGAAGTAGTTGATTCAATGCAGAGGCAATTCAATAAAGTTATGAGGGTATGTGGTCACTTCATTGTTATTGGGATGGCTAAGGCAGTAAGATGGGCAGACATTAGGTCTGAGACAAGCAGGGTAAGTCTGATTCATTCCCCTAATGATGGTTTCTTCAATATCTACCATTGCTAGCACAGACACCATGAGCAGAAGTGGCCAAAGACCCTGCAAACTTTCAAGACCTGCCAAAGGACAATGCAATAGCGTCATGTAAAAGAAGTTTTGTTTGTTTTCTTTTTAGTTTTAAAAGTGCAGGAAATAACACAGAAACAGCCACATGCCCTACTTTACAAAGCATTGCTGTAGTTGCAAAACCAAGCATTATAAATTCACAGAATGACATATTACCTTGTAACTTCAGTTCCAAATTCTCTTGCATATGCATAGTCACTTTGACTCAATGGCCACTTAGTACATCTTCCATGGGAGCCTGTGCTTTATTCAGAGCATTATCCGGATCTGCTGGGGATGTGAATCTGGGGTGTTTTTCATATGACCTATCTTTTTACTGCTGAAGCTGGGATATCAATGAAACAGAAATTTGGATGTTGTCTCTGCTGCAGAGGTCCACTTTGGTGTTATAGTAGAAGCAGCTAATCACTGCTCTCCCTTTTCTGATTTCTGTTGGTCTGAGTTGTTCTGGCCATTCTAAGATACAACTGAAGTCTATTAGAATATTGTCTTGAACATGCTAAGTGCTACTTTATGTAATTTGAGAAATCAGTTGCTAAGTCCTAAATTGCGTACTGTAAACAAGCAGGTACTTTTACTCCCACTGTCTTGCTGGTTCAGCTTGCTATCTGTAATGTGGGGATAACAGTAACCCCTCACATCACATTGTGCTTTCTGAAGATAAATTAATGCTTGTGGAGCATCACAGTGCTGAGTGCCAGAGAAAAGCCCATGAGGAAATTAATAATTCTGTCTTCATTGCAGCCTCTGAATAGTGTGCAGTAGATAAGGCTTAAGTCCACAAAATGAACAATGAGGACAAAACAAAACATTGAATAGCTGTTCTTTTTTAATTGATCACCATCCATTCTGTTCACTCAGTGGGGTAGGGGTCCTGTGTAGAAAAAATACAGTGTGCGATTATGTATTAAAAGCCCGTGGCATAATGCATAACCTCAAGGGAAAAGAACTAGGGCTGCAGAGACTGTTGAGTTCTCTTGTTTTGTACTTGTAAGTATTTGATTTTGCCACTGTAATATCTATCACATGTTTTTATGTATAAATCTCTCCCTTGCTGTCATCTACTCCTTCTTACCTGCACACAGGCCCTTGAACTCTACTTCAAACAATATCCCAATAGATGTAAAATGTTTTTCCACAGGTGCTTTTTCCCACAGATGTTTTCCCTATTCATTCTTTCATTTCTTCTCCCCTCAAGTCTCCTTCATTCTTTTGTGCTAGTCACACCAATAATCTCTCTGGAAGGGAAAATGTCTTGGCTTCTTTAGAAACTCAAATAATTGCAGTGCTTTTTAAAGCTCAATGACTTTGTGCTTTTAGCAGTCTAAATTTGAGTATGATATTCATGACTTATTGTAGTTGTCTTATTTGGGGGGAGAATCAAAAGTCAGGATAAATCGGGTACTTTACATAACTTAATACCTTTCAAATACCTTAATACCTTGTTCTTTGCTTAGTTGAATTGTTTCTTTCCATTTTTTTATCTTCCAGAGCTGTATCTTATTTTTTCTTCCCTTTGTTGATAGACCTTTCATTACAGTGAACCTTAGGATGCAGTTCTTTTGTCCAATAACACTGAATATATGTTTATTAGCTTTTATTAAATAATCTGAGCAAGGACTCAAGTCTATGCTGAGATGGCAAAAAGAAACACAGGTCAGGTTGTGTTAATTATTTCAATATGTACTGGTTCATATGCCTGGAAAGGGAACAGGGTAAAATCCAGTAGTACTTTTTAAAATGAATCACTACAGGAAAACTAAAATTTTCAGCTCCTACTTAGCATAGTCCTTAGCAGAACCAAGTAAAATCTGATGGATACTGTTCCTTTTTTTTTTTTTTTTGTCTTTTATTTTACGTCTGTACTAGCTTGCAGACCCTCAGAACAAATAGCTATCTACGTTTGACAGGAGCTGTGAACCTTGTGACTCATCTCTGCTAGCACCCAAATTTTGGTGATCACCAATTACACCTGCTTCAAAGGAAGACGCAAGAAGCCTTTCCAAGGACAGTTCTGGAATAACCAGGAGTTCACTCTGAAGCCCACCAGCTGAACACTGAATGGCTAGTCCTTAAGCATTTGTAGAGTTCATGATTTGGGGAAGACTGAGCTCATGTGAACTTCAGCCATGAGGCAAGGTTTCTTTTCTGTGGTCATTTGCAATTATAATAAATGTTGAAAAAAAAAAAGGTAGCTCAAGTAACTTTACAAATTTGACCCTCACATGTACCTGTATCAGGAAGCTTTGTAGTGTGAATGTATAAAAATCACTGCTTTCTTCATGCTGAAATAACCCTCAGGTTAGTTGTAAAAACAGGACACCAATTGGCAGAGATGTGCTGCAAAGGCCATTGGTGTATCTCTTCCCAAAGTCATAGCAAACTCTCATTTTCAACAAGATACAGCATATTCAAAGAGTATGAATGTCTTGTCTTGGGACTTTGCTGTGGCTTGGATGTGTTTTAATAATTTCAGTTGTTTGTCTTCAACCTTTAAAGACTTCCCTAATGAAGTTTTAAATGGTTTAGGATTATTGCATGTTTCAGGCTTAAAAATTAAGCACATAGCCTCACATGGCCTCCTCTGCAGCAAGACTACGCATTTGTATGATTCACAAATTGGTATTTGAATGATCTAAGTTTTACCAATTAAAAAACAATCTGTTTTCTTCCCAAATTTGTTTTCACACTTTTAAGTTTTATATCCTTCTTGGCAACTTTGAGCAGTCATTAAAAATCTCAAATATATATAAGCAAATGTGAAAGTGGGATTCCAATGGAGTAAAAATTATCAGGTTTGCTTAAGGGAGTAAATGGATATTTTTGTCATAAAAATTCCCCGTACTGGTGTTCAGATTTTATGCTCTATTTCAAGCCTCTGGACACTCATATTGAAATTAGGATTCTCATTTGAGAGCTAGCAAGGTATACGCTATGCATAATAAACACAACCTAGGCTGTAGACAATCTAGCTGTAAGAAAGTGGGTGCTGATATTGTTCCTATTTGGGGACGGGAGGCAAGGAAAGGTCAGCATCAGGAAGATGCTAATGAATATGTGGGCTTTAATATTGCGCAAACTGGCTGCACTGATCAAAACCCAGCACCTAATGCAGAGCACATTAAATCTTAAATAAGCCGCTGATTTCTGGACTAGGATCTGGAAACTCTGCCCAACAATGTAGGGCCTCCACACGTTTACTGTGGCTACAAGGGTCTGCTTGTGTAGCTATTTCTAGGGCAGGGGCCAGCTGAGTTAATGTCATTAACAGACTTTCTTTGACAAGAAAGTTGTGGGTGGGGAAAATACTCTATTATAAAGAAAGATGTATTTTTAGTCTTCAAGATTCAATTATGAAGAACTTTAATTAAAAAAGACATTCTTAAGCATATAAAGTCTGAATACAGTAATGGAAAGTCAGATTTTAAATGAACTGCTGAACAGAGACAAAAATTATAGCCATTGAGCTAGCATTGTAACTATTAGAGCAGAAGTTATAGTTTGATCCTTATAGTCAAATGTCTAAAAATCTTATCCATATACATACATTACTATGAGATTCAAGGGGCAATGTTGGTCCTCTGATCAAATGTAATTGTGCAGATTTTTATGTGATATATTGTATTTCCAGAACATAAAGAACTGGAAAGAACAGAAGTTAAAAAAAAAAAAAAAAAAAAAAGAAACTAATGTGGTGTTTGGGAAAATCACAGAATAAATTTCAAAAGCTGAAAGAAAAGTTGTGTTTGTGCTTTTCCTTGCCTTATCACCCCAATTGGAATGGCTAAATAAGAAAAACAGAAGAATTTCTGGGAGTTTCAGGGAATGCCTGATGTTCTTGACTATTTGATATGCCATAGGGAAGTATGTGATGCAAAAGAAAGTCTTTATCTTTTTCAGTAGAGAGTCATTCTGTACTTATTCTGGCACCAATGTGATGAGATGCATGCCTAATGTAATCCACATTGTCTTCAAGGCTGGCCACCAAAGCATTTTGAATGATATTCATCCATGAAATGCTAGTTTAGGCATTGTAGAAAGCCAAGAAGTGGTACTGATTGCTTCCAAGATTTTTTCTAGTGAGCCTTAAAATATGAACTGGGCAAAAGGGAGAGAATACGTTCCTCTCCATGTTTTCTCTGTGTGGGATGTAAAATAATCATGAGAGATTTGAACAACTTCTGAGTATAAGATCAGTTAAGTATAAGACTAGACTAGACTAGACTGGAAGTCCACTGGCATTTTCAGAAATTGGGTCAATTTAGACATGTCTGGAATTGGTTGTGTATTGTTAATCTTGCCTTAACGAAGAGGGATTGGCCTACAAGGTCTCTTTCAAGCTATTGGGCAAGTTTCATCTGACATTTCTACTTATAAGCAAATCTAACTTTGGTCAATATGATATTTCTTTAGATTAAGTGATTTAGTTTGTTGATCCTGAACTAAGCAGCTGGTGTTGAACTTGTACTGTTACCTCATGTCTCTCTTCGGTCTTTTCAGAAAATACTCTGTTGTCCTTCAGCAGTATTTTTCTGTGACCAGAAATGCTTGAACGCCTTAAAAGCAAAGATAATTACAAACTTCACTTCTATTCAAGTCTATATAAAGGCAATCTTCATTATTTCCCATAATAGGAGCACTTGGAACCCAGCCCATATGTAATACAAGAGATATGCAAAGAAAAGGAGAAATCCCTATCACTCTAGGGATTCTGTGCAGTTCATTGGATAATCATTTCAAATGTAGAGTATGTCTCCATTGCATAGTGAATGTCAAGCTCTAAGAGGTCAGACTAACTTAGCTGAGAAGTTTCATTTGTGTCTGTGTCTTGTGGTAAGGTGAAGGTTCTGTGATAATCAATAATTGTGCAACTAAAACATTTCTTTTCCCCACTAATTCACTAATTTTACCCACTAATTTTAAGTCAAGAAAAAATGGTGTTTTCTCATTTTTTAAAAAATAAGATTGAACTGAAGAATTTGCTCTTCTAGATCCTTAATGTGTATCACAAAGTGGGCAGTGGACCAGCGCACTTACAAACCTCATTCAGTTTTGACCCAGAGCTAAGATTCAGGAGAAAGGGAAAAGACCTTGCTAAACTCATGTGAAAAGGTGTGAGGGATGTGAGACTACGGGGATTTTGCCACAACAATGTCTAACAGCAAGTAGGAATACAGATTCAGTGTTTATGTCTCAGGTCCACTTAAAAAGCCGTATTCATTCATACAAATACTAAGATTAATGATTGGAAGATATTTTCCTTGTTAAGAGCATGAGTAGAATCAGAGAATCAAGTATGTTGGAAGGAGGCCTGGAGGTCATCCAGTCCAACTCCTCCACTCAAACCAGGTCCAAGGACCTCCAGGGATGGAGACTCATCACCTTGTGGGCACCTGTTCCAATATTTAAGAACGTTTATCATTAAAAATTTGTCCTTATACATAACTGTAATATTCCTTGTTGCAACTTGCGTCTGTTACCTCTTTTCCTGTCACTGTGCACCTCTAGGAAAGTCTGGTTCTGTCTTCTCTATACTCTCTCATACATAATTAAAGACCGCAACAAGATCTTCCTTTAGGCTTCTGTTCTTAAGTTTTCTAAATATACCCTGTATGTACAGGGTATCAACCCTGTAATATGAGGAACTGATCGGTGAAATGATTTTCAAAGGTTAGATTAATGAAATATGGGAAAAAAGTCAGTCTCAATTTTAGCAATTTAGCTGTGGTGGAAGGTGGAATCTGTACTGCAGGCAACTTACCACTCATAATCTAAACTTGCATTGCGCTGAGCAAGCTTCATCTTAGCTAACTGCTTATACAGAGAATGAGTACAATTTCAAATTAAAATTTCCTATCTACCTATAATTATCCTGTATAGTATCCAGACTTGTTAAGTCTCATTTAATAAATTACAATTTCATCGTCCTGTTTAGTGAACCTCATTTCCCACTCCCATTCAGTGATAAATAAAATCGTGGATAACTTGAAAAATATTTTTTATATAATTGTAAAATAAGACTCTTGGTTCAACTGAACTTCTGAAGTTGTATTGAGTAATCTGATTGATCACAAAATTCTTTATATTCCCTGTTTATCACATTGAAATTACAGCAAGATTAAATTCTACTTTGAAGGTGTACACAGATTTGGATCAGATATTGAGGTAGTGTGTTAGGCAATCTGAATAGTAAGGAAATAGTCTTCATAGACCACAGAGAAAAGAAATTAAAAATTGATATATTTTTCAATAAATTTGTTTTTGCAGAAATATAAGTACAATAATAGTAGGATGCCTGTTTGCAGTTTGTCAGCTGCTACATCGTGAAATAGTCTTGATGTGCATTTTATTAAAAAGACATTATAAGAAAGTACCTGTCTTGCTGCCAGTGACTACCAATCAGAAGTTTGCTAAGACTATACAAAATACAGCTTAACTGTATAAAAAGGTAAGTTAACTCAAGGACATTTAATACATTGCTCTAATGGTGTGGATGGGAGAAACATAAAAACATTAAAAATCTTATCTGATTTAATTTTCAGGCCCTCAGTATGTGAGTTTTAATATTTAACACATAAAAAGTACCAAGAAAGAATACTGCACATGGATATAATGAACACAAGGGAAACCATTTTCATTTGCATAGATAAGATTCATATTGCAAGGGTCAAGCAGATGTAATACAAATGTGATTTTTAACAAAGTACATAGCATAGCATTTTACATTCTTGTTTATTCTAAGATTAGTGAGATTCCCAATGGTGCTGTGTATCTCAGTACTTCAGTTTTTGTATTTTCTGTGGCGGAGTCTGTGTTTGTAGGCCAACTTTTCTAGTCAAATCATATCATAAACAAGAATTTGACTTAATGAGTATCTGGTTACCAGTCCTATCACCCAACTCTTTTTGATATAAAGTATCTAGTTGATAGTTGACAGATATGCTATGATTTTGGGTTGTAAACTTTTAATGTAAATAACCTTTGAATTTTAGCTTAGTTTTTTTACATGTCTCAGATAATACCCAGCGTGTTTTCTTTACCCACTAAGGAAATGGGGAGATAGTTCTTCGGAATTCTCTCTTTCCTCAAACCTCTCCAGTATATACATACTTTTTCTGTGCATCAGCCACTGAAATGGTCTGCTGCAGGTTTGTTAATTCAGAAATGAAAATATTTCCCAGATACTTAAGGATCCCAGCCAGTCTTTGGGAAGGACAGTGTCTCACCTTGAAACTATCTGCCTTCCCTATGGTCATAAAGTGATTCTAGTTGTCAATAAATGAATTTTGGATACAGAGAGAAGAAAGAAATTGTTCTTAAATTATAAGTAATTAACTGTAGTAGTAAAAGGAGACTTAGAATGGACCACTCAATGTGTTCTCCTGGTGATTCAGCATTAACTTCACTGGATTTAATGGACTGGACACTAAATTTACCAGGGTGTAACAAAATGGAATTAGAAACACCGTGTTTGTGAAGAAAATATATATTTATATGGTGCAGAAAAATATATAATCATAACAAAGCAAAAATATTTGCAGCTGTGGGATAGGGACCACATCAAAAAAATTTGTCTCATTTTCCACCTGTGTGTTTGCAAAGCAGAGAAGTGGAGAGGAGCTACAGTGTCAATGGTAGGGTAACAACCTGTATCCATCAGCTAATTATATGGTGGCGTATAATGGTAATTGAAATAGCCTCAAACACCACATATGCATGGTGCTTTATAAAGAGAGGAAAAGCAAGTCTGCACTTCCAAAGGGTATGTAATCTAGCAGCTTTTTCAATGTAATCTAGCAGCTTTTTCACTGAAGGCAATTCACCAAATGCAGCTAAGCAGTGGTGAAGTTGATGACTGTTACCTAGACAAAGCTGAAAGAATCTGTATGTAAGAATGAGAGTTACAGTAAAAAAAGACTCAAAACCCAAGGATCATGTTTAATCTCTGAAAGGGATCAAATTGTTTATGTGGGACACTTAATATAACAGGATTCTGACTGACCTGTCTGGAAGCAACTGCAATTCAGATTAATAACAATAAACACGAAACAAGTCCTTCAGATTTGGAGTAGTCCTTCAGAGCAACGAAAGTAATGGGGAGGAAAGAAGGCCTGTCATTTATTGTATATGTCACTAGCAATATAAATGGCATAAGTAGCGTCATCTGGCTTCTTGCTGCCAAAGAGGTAAAACATTCAGCACATGAAGCAGCAGCTGTGGCAGCATGGAAAGCTGGTGAAACCATTTTGAGAGCATTAGTAATGGAAGTAGCAGGTGTGGAGATATCCTTGCCACTGACTTGTTTTCTGGAGTGACTTGATGGATCTACCTGCTACTACTCCTGCCAAAATAAGAGATGCTGTTGCTCTATCTGACTTGCCACCATCTTTGGCAAATAGGTCAATAATTTTTGTTCAGAGTGACAGAATTTAAGTGATCTGAGACTTAGTTTCAGAAGTTATATTTAAGGCGTAAAAGGTTACATTTTATTTTGCTTTTTGTCCGCTCAGGTCTCTGAGCACTATTGGCAGCAGCAGTACATTCTTGCAGTGCCGCATCTGCTTCCTTCATTATCTTGCTTGACCAACAAGGGGGGCCTGGGGGGTCATTTTGAGAGAGAAGTGTGAGAAATGGGTCAGCCTTTTAAAGACAACTGCACGACAAAAAGGTTTTAAATATGTGAACAGTATCAGCAAAAGATGAATGATTCCCTAATGAAATGCACAGACAGAAGATAAATTTGCCCTTTTTTTGGCACGACACCTTTATTCTACACAAATGGCTAAAGAGGCTTTGACTGTCTTTTTCTTTTAAAATGGAGAGAGTCCAAAAGAAACAAAATAATGTCAGAGCATAGCACTGTGAGTCCACCAAATCAGTGAAGCTGGATTTTGTGAAGAAAGATTAATTATCAGGAAGACTTTAAAAAAAAAATATTACCTGAGACAGAGCAAGTTCTTAAGGTCAGAATGTGATTTCATTTACACCAGCATCAATCTGGATTACCTCCATTGGTTTCAGGACAGTTGTCTTCAGTAGAGAGACTCTGGATTTACAACCAGTAAGTAAGACCACCACTTAGCACACTGGATACTGTGAAGTGATATGCAGATAGAAGCAGTAGGAGCCAAACTCTGCCCCAGGTTATATCCATGCAATTCCTCTGAAGTCACTAAGTGCTTTCTTTGTCTCTCTAATCCTTTGCAGTATTTCTTATCTCCTGTACAATACTTTTCTTTCCCTGACACAACCTTCTGCAGTTCTCTCCAAAAAATGGTGATGAACTAGCAAAGCAGTGACCTTTCGTAATGAGAAATACCACAACACTGTCTGCCTCACCATATTTTAACGGTTTCCCTTGCTGTACAGCTGGCAACACGGGCTGCTTTTCAGCTCCTTCTCAGTTCAACAATGGCAGCCTACAGGCTTTTCAGTCCATTTTGATCGGTTTCATATTTGCATCTGAATGAGAATCAGCCTGATACTTGTTTTCACAAACCTACAGGAAAAAAATGTGCCTTCTGTGTTAGGTGCATAACGCTGAGTGAACTTAATGGAGGCTGCACACATAATTCCACAGAGACATAGATTCTACGCCCGGTGAAATTGCAATGGGATAGTAGGTTACTAGGGTTGTTGAAAGGGAAATTAAAAAAAAAAAAAAGCAGCTGTCCTATATCTGTCTTTTTCTGAGAGGTACAACGTTAGAGAAAATCTCCAATACTGTGCAGCAGCACATCTCCTGTGTGCTACTTCTAGTTATGTGGCTCTGAGTGCAGAAGGGAAGAGCATAAAAGGCTGTGTGGATAATACAGCCATTTCCCAGCACCTAGTCCCTGCCTAAATACCAGCGGCACTAATGAATCGGTTTACATAGAGTGACGTGTCCCTCTATAACTGCATTTTCAGCTTTCCTCCTGGCAACTCTGCTTTTTTGTAACCCATACTGCAGAGTGATACCTCTAGACCAGCTAAGCTAACTGCTTGAGAGACCATCCTTACTACATCTTTCATATGTTCCTCCAGCTTTTTTTCTCCATCTTCACCTAATAACGTAATCAAAAGCTCAGGGAGTCGACCATTGGGACACACTAGGTTTTAAAAACATACAACCTTCAAAACCTGATTTATAAAATAAGCAAACATATCTATTATCTATATGACCCCTCCCTCTTTAAAATAAAATTTAGTTGAAGATTCTTGCTGTATTCCTGTACTGTCTCTGAAGGAGACTGAAAAAGTAAAAGTATAATTTTATCCTTCCAGAAACATTCACAACCTTTCTATGGTACCTGCTCTTTCACCTCATCAAAGTCTAAATTTACTTGACTTTTACTCCTCTAACATGAACATCTGCAATTTACTTCAAAAACGGAGTCACCCCATCCCTAGATACTGGCATATGTTAGAGAAGAGAAAGGCTAGAAGGAAAGAAGGCTGGGACAGCTGAGGGCGGGGTTGCTCAAGAGGAATGAAGATAAAAATGGTTGAGGGGCCAAAGAGCATACAGGGAGGCGGGAACAGGAGAAGGCAGGATTTTGTAAAGGCAAAGAGAAAATGAATCTTTGGCATTTCAGAGGAAAAACTCAAAGCACAGGACAAAGATTTGAGGATCAAAATGTGGAAACATACATTAAGCATGAGGAAAAGGGAAGAATTCAAAGGAAATGAGAAGGGAGAAAAGGGGGAAGAGCTGGAACACGAAGTAGTTGAAGTAGGGGAAAGTAAGGTGAAGAAATACTTTAAAATAACCCAGACTGTAACAGAAATAAAGAGAGAGGAAGAAAGAACAAGAGGAGGCAAAGACAAAATGGACAGGAAAGTCCTCTGAAACGGGACTTTTTTAGACAGATGAGCCATGAAGCAGAAAGGAAAAACTTTATGCTTTATTGTGAAACCAGGATTGCAATACGTACACAGACTACTTCTATAGCATGCCTGGATTTTGTTTCCCATTTACTCCAATTTGACTCAGATACTGGTTTACTAACATTAGAATAGTGTGTACACACTTTTCCTGTTTGCTTTCTCTCCACAGATTATCTCAGATTTGTAATCCCAAGCACTCTTACCTTTGTGGCCTCTCACAGGCAAATTTTGAGACTGTGTGGATTATTGTCATGCCTGTTATGTGGAGTTTCTTGTGGGGAACAATTGCCACTGATGTGAGAATTGCCCTTTCTTCCCCAACTCCTTCCCACTTTTCATCCTTTGCTTTGTAAATCTTAGTTTATAACTTTATGCTAGGGAAAACCAGAATTAAGTAGACAATGTTTGTCAACAATAGTCATTTAAATAACCAATAAGCATTACCTGATAATATATATTTGCAGATCTTAATGGCCAATTATCATGTGCATCATCTGCACCTGATCAAAATGTGCTCCAGTCAGGAATACTCATGTAATGAGCATGAGTAACCCATAGGGCAACTGAGCAGGTCCTAATGAAACATCATGGTTATTGTTAAGAAGTATTCAGGGAACCATCTGCTGCACTGGAGAGGATGTCCAGAAGTGCACACTGTGGAAATACCCCCATTCCTTCTTTTCCCAGCTGGCCACTGGAGAGAGTTTTCCACTTCCTTCTTTTTTTTTTCTTTCTTTTTTTATTTTTCTTTCTTTTTTCTTTGCCTTTAGAGTAGACATATGCCATCAGATATGGACCCACAAATAACTCTGCACACTTAAGTCAGTATGAGCATCTTTTGTGCAACGTTTCATAGAATCATAGAATCATTAAGGTTAGAAAAGACCTCTAAGATCATCTAGTCCAGCCATCAACCCAACACCTCCATGCCTACTAAACCATGTCCCAAAGTGCCACATCTACACGTTTTTTGAACTCCTCCAGGGATGGTGATTCCACCACTTCTCTGGGCAGCCTGTTCCAATGCTTGACCACCCTTTCAGTAAAGAAATATCCAATCTAAACCTCCCCTGATGCAACTTGAGGCCATTTGCTCTCATCCTATCACTTGTTACCTGGGAGAAGAGACTGACACCCACCTCTCTACAACCTCCTTTCAGGTAGTTGTAGAGAGCAATAAGGTCTCCCCTCAGCCTCCTTTTCTCCAGACCAAACAATCCCAGTTCCCTCAGCTGCTCCTCATAAGACTTGTTCTCCAGACCCTTCACCAGCTTCATTGCCCTTCTCTGGACACACTCCAGCAGCTCAGTGTCCTTCTTGTAGTGAGGGGCCCAGAACTGAACATAGTATTCGAGGTGCGACCTCACCAGTGCCGAGTACAGGGGCACAATCACTTCCTTACTCTGCTGGCCACGCTGTTTTTGATACAAGCCAGGACGCTGTTGGCTTTCTTGGCCACCTGGGCACACTGCCGGCTCATGTTCAGCCAGCTGTCAACCAGCACCCCCAAGGATTTGAGTCCTTCTTGGTGATCTCATCCAAAACAGTAGAGATTGACAATCCAGATTTAGTCCTACTGAAATCCATTTTCTCTGTTAAATCTCATTTTAGTGGTTGTCTTTGTAGGGGAATCTATTTGTAGTACAATGACCATCTTTAATTATTTCCAGGTTTGTTTTCCTGAAATAGATTTATGTAAATATTTATGTAAAAATTATATATGCTTATAGAATATGTGTATAAAACTGGATATGGTACTTACAATACAAAATCAGTAAGTATAGAGAAATGTCCAATCTATACAAGATATTAGAGGTGCTTAGAAAATCCTCAAGGACAATAGCAATAAAAGAGACAAGGGACAATGAAAGAACTTCAGTTCCAGACCTGTGTATAATAGGCTTTCCTGAAAATCAAGGATCAAAACGTCTTCACAAAGCAGAAGAGTCTCAGTAGGTCATTTCCTAAGTAAGAATAGAGAGGTGGTAATTGTACATTCAAAGCATATTTTAGAAAAATATTCTTAAAATAGTATTGGGCTAATTTCTGCCCTCTGCTAAAGCAATACAACCACATTTGCTGCAGAAAAACTTATTTTAGTAGGACAGAAATGATTGTTAATGAATGAAGAAATTAGTTTAACTAATATATAATTTATTGGGCCATTGAAGGGAGTTACTGGAGAGCAGGCAAATGTGTCTGAAGAAAATATTGGATTCTTCTGGTTTTATACCTATATTTCTTAGGTTTTCAGTAGATACATTACTACAGGGTGACAGAGTAAGGTCATACACCTGCAATGACATTTGTAGATATTCAAAAGTGGACATGAATAAGAATTTAGCTTTACACATGAATGTAACCAGTAGAACTGAACTGTTTCTATTCTTTTCATAGTCAAGACCATGAACCCCCAAATCCTAAAGCTATTTACCTTAGTCTCATCTTTATTTCTTCCTCTTCCATTTATCTATCATGTAATTCTGACCCTGTATTTTTTCAGATGCTCATTTATAATACAGAACTTTTGTAAATGTGGGTTATATCCTTGAAAAGAAAGTCTGCTTTTACGCTGTCAACCTGCATGTACACTATTAAAAAGCTATGTCTCTTTATGTCTCTACAACCCTCTGCTACTCTCCGCAAATGGAACCTATAAATTCAAGAAAATGTATTCCAATTAATATTTCATGGAAGTAAATCCCTTTGGTGGACCTTTACTGCAGTTGGTTCAACGGAGTCAATAATTATTTAAATAGCTTATATAATATTTTAATCTGTGATAATGAATGAATGAATACATAAACAGAAATTGTTGTATAGAATTCAATTAGAGAGGTAGAGCAGATTTCTCTGTTGCATTTGTAATCTGCTTGTGTTAGCATGTCCTTAGTTTCTTTTGTGCCATCTCTATCATTCAGAATAAATAAATAGAAACATGAATTGAAGATTTCGGAGCTTGTTCTTTCTTACTGCACTGTAGTATAGATTTTTTTATTCAAGAGTTGTTTGTCTGATATTAATTGCTTGTGTTTCAACTTGAATTTTGTAATAGATTGCATACTTTTTTGTCTTTGGCCACAGTTCTCAAATTAAATGAATTTGTCCCTTCAGGGTTACTAGCTTGGACAAGATTCCCAGCTACTTTGAACTTCTGAGCTGACAGAAGCACTGTACACTAGTAAAACTACTAAAGAACTGGTTATCTTTAAGCAATCAGTCCACACCACCAATTGAAAATGACATAAAATAGATTAGAAGCTTGAAAAAGAAGTGCTGACCTTTTAGTAGGTAAAACACCAATGCAGTTCTGCCTATTATACAGCTCTGTAGTGATGTATTTCAAAAAATGTTTTTGGAAATGCCAAGCACTCAATCATTACTGCTTAAGGATTTTTCAGGAGAGTCAATAGAATTGGTAGAAAAATAACCAGAGAAATTAACTTGCTTCATATGTGTATCTAATTCTTTTTCTTCTTTGAATATTAATTTCTGTAGCTCCTTTTCCAGTTATACCTTCTTAATAGGTTTCCTTTGCTACCTCACCATTGTTGTAGACAGTATTTTATCAATGGAAACATCTGCCACATAAGCTATGACATTTGACTTTCCCTTTTGATCTCACCGTAGACATTTCTTCACACAGATTTCCCACAATACTGCAAAAATGAGATGAAGGTTTTTGTTTTTCACCCAATTCTGCTTCATAACCTTCTCAACTAGCATATACACATACATGTTGGATCATCTTTTTAGCATACTGTGTCAGCTCCTAGCTATTCCTGATCCAGAACCTCGCATATCAGTAAAGACACTTTGATTGGTTTCATTTGACTTTATTCATTATTCTCATTTTTGTTCTCTTCCAAAGATAAGTGACTAAGATTGTAAAGGTAGCAATCCTCCAATATTAAGTAGTATCTTCTTTTCTGTTTTGAGCCTGTTTGTATTTGCAACTTTACTCTTGTTCCAGATGTGGTTGTGGAAATTTCAGATGTGGTTGTGGAAATTTCAGATGTGGTTGTGGATTTGTATTTCAGTTTCTGAGCAAAATTATAGGAGCAAAAAGGACTGACTGTATTAAAATTGTTATGATCAGAGCTTTGGGCTCCAGGGATGGCTTAATAACTGAGAAGTTACAAGGGGATGTAAATTGGCCAGGGATATCATACAAATAGCAGGAACTGTAATGAATAAATGTACTTAGTAAAGCCTACTCATTTATCCTTCAAACCTCTAGAGCACAATGCTTTTATATAACTTCCATTGCTGGTAGGATGATAACAAATGTTGTGTTACTCCACAATATTTTTTCCTGTTTTGGTAATATGACAACAAAAACCATATTTTATGAAAGTATGTGTCCAAAAATCTAAACTGGACAGGGAAAAGAAGAAAACTAGAACTGGTTGGTAATTTCTTAAACTGTTTTATTCAGAATGATGTCAGCAAAACCAAAGCAAAGCAAAATAGCCCTCTCCACCAATCTTTTCCAGCTTAGGCAAAAGAAAAAAAAAAAAGTATTTTATTGGAAATGTGTCAATTTTGACTAGAATTCATTAAAATATTTTTGAATGGTTCTTCTCAAATGCTATTCATTTGGAGCTGTTTCATTTCATATAAACAAACATTTAGTGGACTACAGAGTGCCTCTGAAGTCTGGTGAGTTAGAAATTAGAAATTTGATCAACAGAAATGCTTCTTTGTAATGGCAGGTATATGGCATTTACATCTAATCCCCTTTTACCTCATGTTTTATCATGAAGACATTTCAAGGGGAGAAAAATAGAATCTAAAGAACCTTCATGGGGTGGGAAATGTGTTTCTGCCCATTTCAAATATAGTTTAAAAACAAATTGTAACTCTATTCCTTTCAAACGTGAGAGAAGGGGGATCAGTTACCCCATTAAATGATTATTCTCACTGTTTTTAGCTATGCCCTTCACCACAAAATATATCTAATGTACACGAAGCAGTGAAATTGGCATTTATGCAGTAATATTGTTGCCTTGGTAGAAATATATCTCTGATAACTATGTATCTTTCTCCTGCTTGTTAGCAAAATAACTTAAATCTTGGAGCAGAAGCCTTAAATTCACAGGACTTTGTCTTAAAATTTAAGACTTCATGATGACATGCATTGCAGTCTGTCATTGACTTACTTGAGATGAAGGTTTTTATCACAATATATTCACATTGTAACAGACATTAGTAATTTTAACACTGGTGAAGGAATGTATGTATCCAAATTATTAATATAGTATCAGATACCAGTAGCTTTCTAAATACTCCTGAAATGCATTTCAAAGATCAGATGAGACTGGACTTGGGAAATCTGATAGGTTTTCTACCTTCCATTACCAGTACTGTAAAAACATACTTACATGTACTCTGAGTGATGGGAAAGTGAGATGGTGTATTATGAAAAAAGACTTTTCCTGCTGAAATGTGTGGTTTTTTACATTAAGGAATAGATTACAGTTTTTTTGTAATATGTGACACGGACCTTTCATCACAGAAATATTATGCAATTTTATTATATGCTGTTTGCCCAATGTTTTGAAGTAATCCATACTGTCCACTATTAAAAGTAATACCAAAAATTCTGACATTATGTCCAATAGGAATATATCTTTACGAGTGAGTATTTGGTGGCTGCTAATATTTTTCAAGTTTCTTTCAACTCTTTGATATTGTGAGAGGGTATTCCAGTTTATGAGATATACCTGCTCTCCCTATGGACTTCATGGTGAATGCCTCCAGCACTCTGTTTATGAGAAGAACTTTACAAGGATCAATGTGTACATGGGTACAGTATGATGCCAGTTTTGCACCTGAGATATAGAAGGAGCATGAAGCACAGCCATATTATTTTCTTACTATGTAAGAACATTATGAAAAGATAGACCTTGGTTCAGTCAAAAACCTGCCAGTAATTTTCCTTGCTCAGTCAGATGCAAGGTTGTTCCTCAAGAAGGAATACACTGGAAAATTGTGCTCTTTACTTTTGTTTGAGTCCCTCTTAGAGCCACCCCCCAAAAAATTAATTCCTAACATGAGTCCTTTTGGGACTTCCTCAGTGCCAAATCCCACTCTTTTAATAACTATTGATGGAGTAAAAAAATGAGTATTTAATCCTTCTTCCTTCATTCAGTCCCATTTTTTGAGGAGTTTTTAGTATTAGTTTTTTTTCTTTCTAGTTCCTGTCAGTTTATTCACTCATTCACATACAAATATATACAGACTTCAAAAAATGAAATTATTAAATAATAACATCCAAATCTACTACCTGTCATATCTTCAGAACATATTAAATAGTCTAATTTCGTATCTTTGAATGCTCTTTGTAACATCTACTTAAAACTCATATATTACAGTGAGTCTATGAAATCACAGATTGTGAATAATAATTTTAATGGCTTTCAGGATAGTGTTCTTTCCAAATATTTTACGAAACTATTATTTCTGGCTTTTGCTCTGAAGAAACCGTGATTTGGTTTTAAACATATAAGGAAAATGAATAATGTATATATAATGAGGTAAAAAGAAAGGAACATACTTAAAATAGTGTGTGCTCTCAATAAAACTGCATAGCATAGAACATTATTATTCTGTTACTTAGACTCTATTTTTCCTTCCTTTGGTATTTGTTTCATTCACAGCAATGGTGAGTTTTGGGGGAACTTAAATTTGTAAGGAAAGGCATATATTGCTGCTTGGAAAATTGTAAGGACATTCAAATTTTTTGAAAGGAAAGTAGTAGAAAATCAAGACTGGGGAAACATAAAATAGATCATGTTCAGATACTAAGACAGGACAAGATATATTATGAACTTGAAAACACAAGAAATGTGAGTATTGTATGCAGTGAAATGAGATCACACAAAAGATAATAGAACTTTGGAAAAGCTAGAAAGGACAAAAATGAATAGTGAAAGAAATGAAAAAAGGAAGTTATGGTAAATCAAGTGGAAGATAAAAGGGAATGTCAAGTGGTTGGATTGTGAATCCAGCCTAATCAAGTGGTCTGATCTTGGATCTAAGGCTTTTGACAGAAGGAAAAGTGGCTCAAAATACGTTTGTTGTCATAAAACTAAGGATTATGTGAAGATTAAAGATATGATAGGAAAAGAAGGTAATAATATGGCCAAATGTAACAGGGTGTCGTGGTTTAACCCCAGCTGGGAACTAAGCCCCACCCAGCCGCTCGCTCACTCCCCCTCGGTGGGATGGGGGAGAGAATCAGAAGAGGGAAAGTGAGAAAACTCGTGGGTTGAGATAAAGACAGTTTCATAGGCAAAGCAAAAGCCGCGCACACAAGCAAAGCCAAACAAGGAATTCATTCACTCCTTCCCATGGGCAGGCAGGTGTTCAGCCATCTCCAGGAAAGCAGGGCTCCATCACGCGTAATGGTTACTTGGGAAGGCAAACGTCATCACTCCGAACGTGTCCCTCTTCCTTCTTCTTCCCCAGCTTTATATACTGAGCATGACGCCATATGGTATGGAATAGCCCTTTGGTCAGTTTGGATCAACTGTCCTGGCTGTGCCCCCTCCCAACTTCTTGTGTGCCTGGCAGAGCATGGGAAGCTGCAAAGTCCTTGACGATTGCAGCAACAACTAAAACATCTCTGTATTATCATCAACACTGTTTTCAGCACAAATCCAAACCATAGCCCCATACCAGCCACTATAAAGAAAATTCACTCTATCGCAGCTGAAACCAGGACACAGGGAATCAAGGCACTGAGAAGGGCAGAAAGGAATGATAATGAACTCAAATTTTTGTTGTGGTGCATTTAAGAAGCTTGAGAAGACACATCAAGAGACTAATGAAAGATGGACCAGTTCATTTCTGGGCAAAGAAATGGAATGAAGGAACACATATAACAGCTGTCCAGATAGGTTAGAACGGTATAGGATTGTCAAAGACATTTTGTCTAATCATATTGTGCACTATATTTGAGAAAGGGGAGGGAGCGAAAGAGCTTCATACAGTTTTGCATTCTTAAGACTGTTCATACTTTGCTGAGTGAAGTTACTATAACATACTTGCTGTAGTATTTCAAGGAACTACTAGGTTTCCTGAATTCCTACAGCTTTCCTGACTTCAGTGGAACTGCACTGTGATCCCTTATCCAAAGGCATGTCTCTTTTTTAAGATCAATGAATAATGAATTTACATACCAACTTTTGATGAGCTTAGTTGCTCATATAAAATAATATTCATAATGAATTAATAAACTCTGAAACCACATGAAGTGAGGGGAAAGAAAAAAGTTAAGCTAGTTAATACAGCTTTAGTCCCCCCACAATTTGATCAGAGCTCACTTCTGATGGCTGCCTGATTTTGTACTGCAGGTGGTCAATACCTGCTTTCATTTATTCTTTCCTCTCACTTGGGATCCCATTCAGTCTTGTTGAAGTCACTGGTATTTCATACAGGAGAGTTCAGCTGTATATAATGTACTGGGACCTAATATTTTCATTCTACAATAGCACCATCAGATTTTGCATTCAGGGCTAAAAAAAAATATTTGTTCTTTCTTCAAATCATAAAATGTTTTCTTGCCACTGTTATTTCAGCCAATATATTTTAGGTTAGGTTTTAAAAAAGTAATCAATATACTGATGAGCTTTAATAATTGAAGAATTGCCTTCTTACTGACTAAATACTTCTTAAAGAATGGCCATCTGAACCTGAAGTATGTGGCAGGAATAAAGATGAAAATGCAGTCATATGGTGCTACTATGCTTTAACTAGAATAAAGAATTACTGGACTCTGAGATGATCTCAATAACTTCAGTTTTATTTTATTTTAATTAGCTGACTGCAGGAAGCTTATTCCTGAATAGCTTTGAAATCAAAGGCCATAAGTTGAGTTGGTTGCAAGATATGAATTATGAATTATTGAAGCAAGTTTTTTCTACAGAAGGGTATTTGAAAAAACACATTTAAAAAAAAAAAGAAAAACATTTCAATTTGTATTCAGTATACATGGAGCATTTAACACCTATTATTTTTTTCAATCAAAAATAAGATTTCAGTTTTTTTAAAAAAGAAAGTTATTAGCAAAGAGCGTTGGTAAAACATAATAAATATGTTTGATTTTGCTCTGGTTTTGCAGAATGACTATTTCACCTGTTGTTTATTTGGTGATTTTCCTCAAAGGGATACACTGAGAGAAAGAAGTTGCTGTTTAATAAAGCACTGTAACAAAAGCTGAGAAATTCATAGAACACCTCTGGATCAACCATGGATGAAATGGGTTAGAATGGTAACTCAGACAGCAGCAATCACCTACAGAAGAGGTGGGGATGGGGGCACAGATAATTAATTTATGAGGGCTGTTGAATGAAGACCCACTGTAATAGTCACTGCTGACTACTTCTGGGGACATATGCAGGCTGCTGGTTTCTCTTTGACACTTGCGTGGAACAATGTTCCAAGTTGGAGTGTGGTCCAAGTGAAGAAAACCCTTCATAGGAGAAAAAAAATCAGCTCTTTAATATCAAAAGTTAAAGAAAAACTGCTTTAGTTTTTCTAAAGAAAAATCACACTTACTCAGTTGAAAGGATATCCAAATTTTATTCTGTAGTTATTACTGACATTTTTTTCCACTAGCTACTTTTTAATTTATTCCCTTCCTACATTGGGTAAAAATGACTTTTTTTTTTTTTTTTTATCCCTGGGAAAAACTTTAAAACAGTTTCTGGAGGTATAGATTACAATTAGTATATATTTTTTTTCCATTATAATACTGTATTTACAAGGGTAATTTTAGAAATAAAGAGTTCTATATCGTGGGTCCTATATAGTTTTCAACCTGGAGAAAAATCAGTTTGTCATTGAAAGAATACTGATTTTTGTTCAAATATCTGTTTCAGTGGCTGAGTCAACACCACTCTTACCTCATAATATCTCATAGAAAGGAGAAAAATTACTTTAAAATATGCATGGCTTGGAGGTGCATAATGCTGAAAAGCTTGAAAGAAATCCTGATAAGCTTACTGGAGAATATTACTCTGCAGAAGTCTTCATTTTTCTTGTGGTTGTTTCAGGTGTGACACCTTGCCAGTTCATAATCAAAGATCTGAGATTTTTTGTTCTGTGCGGTGGTCTGTGTATGCTCTAGAAATCCTTCCATTATTTGATTTTGTTCATAGCTGTACATTACTTCATACCACTGTTGCAGCTATTGACTTCTGTATTGGCTTTGGTGGAGACATTCAGGGCACAGGATATGCATATGTTGCAACATTCATGGCAATGAAACTGGATAGCTGCAAATTGGCAAGAGCAGAAAAGTTTCCAGAGGAATAGTAGAGTTATGAAAAAGTGAAAAAGAAAGCACAGGAAAAAAATCAGGAGAAAACAGGGAAATACATGGAGATCTATGAGTGAAATGTGTGTAAGAGTAAAAAGACTGTCCACTAAACTTGTGAAATGAGGCACAAAGGATTGTCCCTAACAAGCATTTTGATCTCCTTGGGCAGGCAGGAGTATCTCTGGTGGGATTTAGTGAGTTAGATGACTCCATTAACCTGCTGTTTTTCTCTTGTGCCAAAGAAGACAAGAAATGGCACAAGAACTTAAATCGGGCAGCATCATAGAGCCGGTCAATTAGGACTTCTAGTTCAGGTGACCCATGTCATTTGGACAGGGAGTTTGGAGCTGAAAGCTCGTTTTCTGCTATACCTCTGCTCAGGTAGGTGATTAAACCCATGAGCTTCAAAAGGGAAATTTAAAAAGATCTTCAAGAAAGGATCCTAAACTGACAGCTCTCCCTCAGCTCTGAGAAGACAGATCTTCAATGTGATGCACCAGATGTCATGCTAAGGCCTCAAATGTATGAACAAGCAACTAGTGGTGGTATGTGTGCATTGTTGGTGAGAATTGACAGCAGAAAGCTGCACAGTGGCCTGTGTCATTTAAAAGAGTTTGAAAATTTGGGTGAAAAAAAGGAATAAAATCATAATGATATGTTGGAAAATGTGTTACAGTGACAGAGTGAGTGAGTGCTGAATTTATCTATCTTAAAGAAACAGTAATTTCCTATTTCTTGAAGTTTTAGTAATGGGTAGAACATTCCAAAGTGCTCCTTAATTCTAATGTAGAAACTTCAGTGTACAGAGAGCCACTGGGTATCTACTTAACCCAGGACACTGAATGGGAACTGAGAATAACCCAGGCACTCATTTAGCTGTAAGAGTGTCAAGTCATGAACTCTGCATCCCATGTTGTCTTAATTTCTAGTTTAGGTATCCTTGTCGATATTACGATTTAGTCAAATACAAGTTACCAGTTCAATGCAGAGAAACAGCAGTAAAATGCAATGGTTTCTAATATACAAATGATATCGGAGGTGATCCTCATGACTTTTACAGTCTTTGAAGTCTATTGTTTCCTAATAAACAGGAACCAACCTAACAGAGATGAGATGCTATCCTTAGAATTTGAGATTCATATCTTGTATGGACATGTGAAATTCAGCTTCCTAATTCTTATTTCTGTTGTCTTCTTTGTTATCTTACATGGAGGAATAAGCTTTTCTAGAATTAGGTTAATTCCTAACAATTTAGGTTGGGTCTAGAATTAACTCCTTTGTATTCTGGTCTCCCAAATGTACATGCCGGGAACCAGGTGGGATATGCAGTGGTTCCCAGGTGGGGATTACATCTGGTTTCCTTTCCCTTGGGCAACGGCCTGAGCTGATATATGTATTTTACAATTGTATGGAGTGTCTATGCAGCCCATATGCACTTTTAAGTGTGGGAACTGGGATGACCAGCTAGATGCAAAGCTGTCACATCAGTATCTAAGGCTGTCCAAACTGATTTCGGATGAGTAGCTGTCTGCCTTGATACCCTTTTGACTGCATTGAGAGTGTAGGCTCTATAACACCTACCTTTCAGATATGTACAGCAGAGTTACATCTTAATCACATGTTGTTTCTTCTGCCAGGAGGAAAGTAACAAGTGATTTTCACCAGTCAGCAGCAGCACACTGTTTATTCCATTGTAGTTTAACTAAATTGACCTAACAGTTTGGGAATGAGGGAGTTAAGGCTCTGCGTGTTACCCACCCATTGGATGCAGAATAGAATAGAAGCAAGAGAGTTCTTTTCCCAAACCCTGTGATCTTGGTAGATTGTATGAGAAATAAAGTAACATTTAAACAATATTAAGAGAGCTGGTCAAACAAAAATGCAATTCTCAAAGAAATAGCGTACGTTGTCTGTTTTGCTCATAATTTTCTGTGAATATGTTTGATTTTATTTACAAAAAATGTTTCAAAGAAAGTTTTTTCTTCATTTCAGTCAACCCTTTTCCACACAGACTTAGGAAAACCATTAGCATGTAGTACAGATATGTAGTATTGAATGACCAGTGAGTTCTTCTCTTTGAAGACATAAGATACTTGGACATTGTTCAACTAACGTTTTTCCATTGCTTTCCAGAAAAGATACTAATTTGGCTAAGAAGACATTACAAAGCTCCTGTAATAATTTCAAGGAAACAGTTCATCTTAAAAGAAACAGAAGGCAAGGGCGGTGAGAAGAAGCAATTCATGTTTGTAATCTCCTAAACATTCAGTAAGTGATTTGTATATCCCTCATTGTTTACGTACCTTCTGTGTAATGGGATGAAATATTTAGCTTCCTTAGACTAAACTGTCCATCATATTCCAAGAACGAAACTCTCACAAAGTTCAAAAGCACAGGAACCCAACTTGCAGATGGTCATTATCTGTTAAAGTGAACCAAAGTAAACACTAGAGCTAAGTGTTGCTGGATTTTTTTAATACTGCAAAATATCTAAGAGTTGTGTGGATTGGTTTCTTGTTATTTGGTGCTAAAAAACAAACACAAGATGAAATTTTATCACTTCAGGTAAAAGAATACTTATCATCTATGAAGGATTGAAATGATAGCTTTCAAAAATCATGTCTTCCAATTTTTAATTTGTCTTACTCAGTTGGAGATGATATGTTATTCAATTATTTCTTTTTTCTTGTAAGGAGAGAGACAACAAGAAAACGGAAGTATTATAAGAAGAGATCAGGAAATTGAGACCTAATAAGGGGAAACTTAAAAGCTAATGCATTTGGTTTGATGGTAGCAAAAAACAAATCTGAAAAGCTTTACAGTCTAAATTATTTGCCATGTTATAAAACTGCAAAACTTTTATAAAGTCCCAGTCTTGAAACTTTATGTATGAAAAAATTTCATTTATAAAAGTGTTATAAGGAGTTTATATACAAAGAAATTATTAGGTAAGGAAAAAACAGATATTAAGGAGAATAATCCAGATATAAGTATTTCTTTTTGACAGGAAAATTAGGGCAAAGATTTTTCAAAAAATACCTAAACCATCATAAAACTGTATTGAGTCAGAAGTATTGCTGGGATGGTGGTGTCTCTATACAGCTGAAACCCTCTAGCTCCCCGTTGTACAAAAGCATTGCAGATAAGAGTGGTCCATCTCTAGCTATATTTTTAGGAATAAAAAATGAAAAGACTTGCCCCTTCTAGGAATCATATTATTCTTCATAAATGCCAAAGTTCAAAATTTCTTAACAAGTGTACGTTTCTGAAACTGCTCTCTAATGGTCTGACACTGCTAGGCGGAAGTGAGAGATTCCCATCTGGGAACACACACACACGCTGCCTCTTCCAAAAAGCTTTCCAGTGATATGTCTCAGCTCATTAAAATTTTTGACCAATGAGTTAACTCTACAGTTCAGCAATAATACATTAGCTCTCTCAGTATGACTTTTTGTTGGGGGGGGGGGAATCTGCTTCATTGCTAATAATTCCTTGTTATTTTTATAAACAATTTCTCCAGAGGGTTAATTAGTGTCTGCTGAAGTTCCTGATGGGAGAGGCGAAATGAGTGTTTTATAGCACCATAAGGGAAAATGTTCACATTTTACATGAATACAGAAAAGCAGCCCAAAATAAACCTGACCCCATGAATGGATGGTAGCAATGGTATTAAGCTGTCCTAATAAGGGAATTTTATCTTTGAAATAAAAATTGTTTGGTTTGTGAACATTTTTCCTCTGTTCTGTTGTCAATGGACAAATGTCTACACTGCTCTGCTTTGATATTTCTCGAGTATTTGAAATACTGGACATAGGGACTGGAGATAGATCCTTTTATTTATATTTCAGGCAATGATATCATTTTTCACATCAATAGAGAGTGTACCAAATCTGAGACTGCATGTCTAGAGAAGACCCCAAATATACACACTTAATAAAAAGGTGCTGTTAAATATGTTTCCAGAGTGGAAAGATTTGAATAAATACTGGCATCTCTCCTCAAACGAATCTCAAAGGACCCACCAGGCAGTTAATCCTTTACCTTGATCTTACTTACCTGTAGAGTCCTGTGTATATTAAAATTGGGAAGATTATAAAATTAACATGGACTCCAGTTTCAGCTCTATGAAGATAACACCCAGCTTTATTTTTCACTATCTGCAGACAGCACCCTCATCGAGCTCTTGTGGGTTCTTCAGCAGGTTTAATACCTAAATGAAAAGGATCTGTCTAAAACTTAATCCAGGCAAGATGGAAGGAGTTGTGGTGTGCCTAGAAAATCTTTCTGAAGGCTATAACTCAGTGCTGTGCTCATCAGGGAAAGATGAACTGAGTTTCACCAGAAAATTCCGGAAGAGTGTAATAAGGAAAAAATCCATGACATAACAGTCAATAGCTAAATGATCAGACACTCAAGCAGGATACCGCTTCACACTCCCTTCGTGTTCAGCCTAAGTTAAAATAGGGACTCAGTGTGGCGCTCTCATATTTCAGACAAGTTGTATAGCAACCAGGTTTTCTGCCATTTGGAATTAAGAGTGTCCTAAGTCTTCCTTTCCTGCAATTAGCCATTATCCAGGACCTGATAAAACCGTTCTGGTGTGCCAGAGCTAGTAATGTTTAAGGGAAATTTTCTTTTTGTGCTGTGGGGTGTGTGTGTGCCTGTGTTTAAACTGTTGCCCCTTCCTGTGGTCTGCACTCTTGGGGTATGCAGGAAAGCTTGCTTAAAAGAAAGGAGAACTGTCCTCTCCTCATGTTATTAACAGATAGGCCTGAATTAAAAGCAAGAAGCTGAACCCAGCACCTGGCATTCAGTTGAGGGTGTAGGACAGGCTCTAGCCTGCACCTGAACAGGCTGGCAGCTACAAACATGGTTCATCCGTGTTGTGGTTTAATGCCAGCCAGCAACTGAGCCCCACACAGCCACTCACTCAGTCTCCCCCAGTGGGATGGGGGAGAGAATCAGAAGAGTAAAGGTGAGAAAACTCATGGGTTGACATAAAGACAGTTTAATAGGCAAAGCAAAAGCCGCGCACGCAAGCAAAGCAAAGCAAGGAATTCATTCACTCCTTCCCATGGGCAGGCAGGTGTTCAGCCATCTCCAGGAAAGCAGGGCTCCATCACACGTAACGGGTACTTGGGAAGACAAACGCCATCACTCCAAGTGTCCCCCCTTCCTTCTTCTTCCCCCAGCTTTATATACTGAGCCTGACGCCATATGGTATGGAATAGCCCTTTGGCCAGCTGGGGTCAGCTGTCCCAGCCGTGCCCCCTCCCAACTTCTTGTGGACCTGGCAGAGCATGGGAAGCTGAAAAGCCCTTGATTTAGTATAAGCACTGCTTAGCAACAACTAAAGCATCTCTGTATTATCATCAACACTGTTTTCAGCACAAATCCAAACCATAGCCCCATACTAGCTACTATAAAGAAAATTAACTCTATCCCAGCCGAAACGAGCACAATCTACCAGTGAACATCCCCGCTGCCACAGCATAGGCATAGGCAGGCACGGTTGTCGTGTACAACGGGTTATCTTTTCTGACTGTGTTCAGTTGTTCACAAGCACTAGCAAAATTAGGCACATGTTAAATTGCTAGTTTTAACTCCTGAAATTAAATCCCAGTTCCCTGTCCCTCTGTCTCAGAGAGGCCCTGCCTCTCTGACAAGCAAAGCTGGTGGTATTATGACAAGCAAAGCTGGTGGTATTACAGCTAAAATCCTTGGGCTGAGAGGCAGGTTTACAACTTTTCCCAATGTTAGAGGGACTACAAATCACATTTTTAAGGAAAGACAAGACCCTTCTTTTTTACCAGCTTTTTTGCAGTGCCTTCTAAAGGAGGTTTAAACAATTTGTCATTCGTGCATTTCCACGGCATACCAGAAGACAGATTTTGAATGAGTGTTGGCTTCTGCATTTCTACTGTATGACAGTGGCAGGGAATGATATAAATACATAGACTGATATTGCCATAACTATGAACATATGGATAAGAAAATATTTATATTAACAGCCACAGAAGTAATCTTTTACTTTCTATTGTTATTTCATGAATGCTTAATGTGTTTTTCAATTAATATTTAATGTCCTTAATGCGGGGGTGGTGTGGTGTTAATATCTAGATCAGTTTTCTCCTGCCCAAAAGATGCGTGAAGATAAGAAGTTGTGGCCAAATTCAATGCAAGCTCTCTCACAAGAATAGCTTGATCTTACCTACTTCAGCATTTTCAGGCAATCCATGTATCCAATTTGAAGCTTATTCTTCCATTTTGTTATGCATTCAGAACTTCCAGTGTCATGAATATGAGCTCTAGAAGTTTTACAAAAAGTTAATATAAATGTTTTCATAGCTTAAAAAGAAAATATAAAACACTGCAATCAGTATTTACTTAATTCAGCTTTCTTCTAGAAGTGTTTACTACCTATATACAGCAAAATCAGGCCAAAAGAACCTGAAAAGTTAATGTCTTTGTGGTGAGTATGTCTACAAGCTGTGTACAAGGCACATAATTACGTTAGAAAAAAGATGAAACAGTCAAAACCAAATTAGACTGGCTTTTGCATTGTTCTTGTCTTATTAATTTCATGAGTACAGTAATTCTTAGCCTACATGAGAGTCCTTTTAGATCTGTTTGCCCTGGAGATATTTTCCTTACTTCATATCTAATTTTATCAAGGATGATAGAACTGTGGTAAATGAGCCATCTAAGTTAACATCAAAAAAAGTGGCCCTTTTCTCTTTAGGTGAGGATTTACACCCATTCAGTTTATCTTTCCTTTACAGACTCTGAATTGACCCTACAAAACGAATTGTTAGATAAGGTTTGGTTTGGCAGGTGTCCAAAGTGACCAAAACATGGAGAAAGGTTGTCTGCATATAGACGTTTGCTCCAGTGTATTCTTTGAAAGGACTCTACACCCAAGAGTACTCAAAAGATGAGCATGGATGCATGTATATACATGAGACATGCTTACATATACTTTCCCACTTCTTAAAAGCTACTTAAGTAATTTTCCCAGCAGTTGCTCCAAGTTACTTTTTAAAAAGTTTTATTCTTTGCATCTGTAATTTTCATATGTGAAGACTGGCAAACATTCCGTTCCCCAAATCTGTTTCAGTGTAAAAATTCATCCTCCAAATACTTTCAAAAAGACTAATTAAAAGTAAGAGTTTTAAAGTAATGGGTTTTTATATAAAGATTTTAGGGGACTATTATACCTCTAAAAACACATGTAGGTATTCAGGCTTCCTAATTCTTTTAAGATTGTACAGAACATGAAGGAAACAGCAATTCTAGGTTAGCTGTATGTGGATTTTTTTCTATATAAATGTTGTATTTCAGGTAGCTATTTCAGGTATTGTTTGGCATTCTGCATGCTTTATTATCATGATATGTGATCATATTCTCAAAGCACCTAAATAAAACATTTGGATCTTATCAGCTTCTTAGGGGTCAAAGGCTCTCCAGATCTAGATCCTGAAAGGTATCTGAGTGCCCAGCAGTGATTTATTTGGGTGTTTGGCATCTGAATGCCATTAAGGCCATGGATTTCAGAAAGCAATTAGTTTCATTCTAAACTATGTGTCTGAGGTACTGAGGGTGATTCACCATCTGGAGATGTTTGACTCTGCAAGAAAATGCAGACGCCTGGCAAGGCCAAATGTTTAATTATAGACTGCCAATATTAAGCAAGCTTCCTTCACTTAATATTTCACACATAGGACTGCATGAAATGAGTTGCTTGTAAAATAAAGGGGTTGTCTCAGGATTTTTGAAAAACTGACTGGCACAAAAATACCCAAACCCCCTAAAAATTATGGAAATTCTTTCTGATTACAGTCCTGTGTGCAGTTAGTTTCTAAATATGTAGAAATAACTGAGGTGATAGGTTTCAACATCAGAATATGTTTCAAGATCAGTATCAGATACATATGAAAATAATTTTAAAAGAAAGCAGTCAATGGTCAGTAGTAATATGAAATACTGGGGCAATCTAAGATTGTGTAGCAGAAAGGAACACATCTAGGTTAGTTTCTTTGACATAAGTATCTTTGATACAAAAGGGGTATAAAAGGCTATCTTATCCATATTCTTATTATCACTTGAATTTACATGCTACTATTTCAGTGCTTAAGATATATTATTCAAATAACATCATCTTAAAGCCTGGATCACCGAATTTCTCTAAAATACTGTGAGCAATCTGTTTTCTTATTATATTTTCATGATATACAGTATTAGAAAAGATGATAAACCTTAAATCTTGTCTTCCTATTCTAGAGTGTATGCCCAGAAGCCATAGGTTAGAATAATTAAAAAATAAAACTTAAAAAATAAATCTATTTTATCTGTAGCTTTGTGCATAATGTGAATTTTAAGTGGGGAGGGTCAGTGTAATTAATTGTGAATGAAAATGGCAACTTCTATATTTCTCACCAGTTGCTTTACAGCAATAATTAAATACATGTATACAAACTTTGTGGTCCACAGTCAATTGCAGATATGGAATTGGAAACTGTTTTGCACATATCAACCCCCAGTCCAGTGAAATGCTGAGTGCTTGGTCACCTACAGAACACCAATATACCTGAAGCACTCAGCAATTTGCAGGTTAGATAAAAGATATGCTAGGCTGCAAGGCAAAGTTCTGGCTCCAGAAAAGGCAATAGGAAGTAAAAGTTAATGGAATATCTGCTTTTTTTTGTCATCACTTCAACAGGTTTTTCTTTTCAAGCAAGAAACCCAGAATTCAGTTCCACATGGCTTATTAACTCTGATATTCTACAAACATGGATTCATGAGTTGTGCCTACACAAACCCTTTTATTTTCAACAAAAATTGTTCTGTGACCTTTCTACTTCCTACAACTAAATTATAGTGAGCTCATTAGATTATGGAGATTAGTAACATGTAGACAGAAATATAAGCAGAAACAGGTAGTGATATCCAAATGACTCGAGTAAAGGGGAGCATAAAATCTCATTTTTTTGTATGCCTTTGATGAGGAACTTCCACTAACATAGCAGTTTCTCTAAGGGGAACTTAGTGGATGCCATTAAAAGTTTTATTTACAGATATTGGACTCACTCAATTTTGCACACCTTGTGTACATCTCAGGGGGCTAATTGTACCAATGGATATTCAGGACAGAAGAAATGGATGCTATGTTGGACTGCAGTCAGGAAAGCAAATCTATTTATTATCTACTGAATGAAAAACTTGGGACTTTACATCTTCTCTGAGATAAAGCATGGTATGAAAATGATGTATGGGGAATTTAGTGGCTCTAGAGAAAGTGATAAATATTCATTGAAAATAATCTATGAGGATAAGGAAACACCTTTTTGGCAAGTAAGATGCAATTTCAATATTTTATGGGGGATTATTTCAGTTACATGTTTTGAATTAATTAAAAAAAAAAGACCTTAGAAGTGAACAAAAAACAAATGCTGTTGTGAATAGACATAGCAAGAAAATAAGATTTCCATTTTGTGGGAGGTTTTGATGTTTTGGAAGTTATTTTTGGTCTGGATTGGAATGAAACCGTTACATTTAGAGCGATACAGAAAATCATATACATTATGGGAAATACACGTTCAGGATCCTGCTGATACTTGTTCAGAGGTGACACCTGAACTTCTGTGACTTTATCTTTTGTCTTTATATATTTTGATCATTCATTTTATTCTGGAGAATATTTCTCTGTGAATGAGCATGTCCACTTGTAAAAGTAGTTCACTTAAAAAATCCCCAAAGTAGTCACATTTGTGAAACACTGATTTCTCTCATCTGCATTACATCTGCCTGTCTATTTCTGATGTAAATTATTTTTGCTTTGGGACTCTTTGGTGACAGAGGAACCCATGGAACTTTAAATCCTTGGTTGGGGTGGGTTGCAATCAGTAATAATGGTCACACGCTCCCAGCTGCTTGCAGAGACTGGCACGCTGACTTTTTAGGAAAATTGGAGCTGCTGTTAAAATGAATCCAAAACCTGACCTACCAAGGAGAAAGGAGGAATATCTATTAACCAAAATCTCACACGGTCTGTAGTTGGTGAAGCTCGTTTTGAAAACAATCTGCTTAAGAGCTACGGTGTAAAACTTTCATCTTACGTAGATCCAGAGCCTCTTTGCTTTTTCCCTATGGTGGCACCTTTGTTCTCTGATTGTGCTGTCAGGGTATTGCCATGCCTGATGCTTTTACCCTTATGGATTTCTGACCCAGACCGGCTTTCCGTCAGCCTCACCAACATACAGCAGTGGCACAGAGAAACGACTCCAAACCCTAGGAACTGTTTTCTATAGGAGACAATGACTCCTCTCTCGGTGCTGATGGTCCTGTATGAGGCTGTGCCGTGTCAGGAATACTTAATTTTTCCACCGATGGATTTTGTTACTAGTCACTGTGAGTGTAGAAAGCTCTCAATGTTATTGTTAAACACAAGAAAGTGTTTGTGGCTGTGCAGCCTTCTCTCATCTCTCCCTCCTCAATTCTTTCCTTTGGTGGAAGAATTGATACAGCACTGGGGACAGTGTTACAAAATGGTGGGCTACACCCCCTCTGAATACAGCTGATTTCTGGCTTTCTAAAGAAGCAATTTCTTTGCATCATTTGCCTTAAATAGATGTCCCTGAACACCCCCCCCCCCAAAAAAAAAGCCCCAAACCCACAAAATGCCCAAACCCACTGAAAATAAAACGTGGACTTGAAAAAGAAATCTTTTTTGTGTTCACCCATATTGCTTCCAGGTGTCTCTTATTATCCATCAAAATTCTGCTAAAGTTCTCATCAAAGTAGTGCCTAAGTGTCATAAATCCAGCTCTTTCCCATTGATGGAGCTATGACAATATCTTCCATAGTTTTCCATCAGTGAATGAAAGTACAGCAATTATCAAACTGTACTTCAGAATATGACAGCATAGCACATATAGATAATAAGTAGCTGGTAGTATCTTTCCAAGCTGTTTATTACAACTAGTTTAATTTTGCAACTTATCCCAATGCTTTATGAAAATAGCATATACATTTTCCTGGCAAACAGTTAAAAACTGGACTTGAAGTTACAAAGATGGAAGATTTTCTTCAACTGTATTTGAGTACAACCTAATGCTATTGCTGATAGTCTAAAAGAAGATTTACTACTCCTGTAACTATAAAGACAGCACTGCTGAGACTGCAAGAATAAGGAATACTCATTTCATCAAAGCACCAATTTTATTCACTAAGTAAGAAGAAATTACTGCCAGATCTATGGGGAAGAGATAGTGAGATTATCTCAGCTGTAAAAAAAAGAAGCTCAAATTAAAGTCAATAAAGCCAACAGAGTTGATTCTGCCTTCTGATAGGTGCAAGACACATTGCTGCAAAACGTATCTTGGAAAATCAGGCTCTGAACTTCCCTCTAACAGAATTTAAAATAAATTAAAAATCACGCCCACTGTGCTTCTGTATTTACAAGTTGAAGGATTCTGTGGCCTCAGTTTATATCTTCTTTTCCTGTTTTATATATACACCCTTTAAAAAAGGAAAAAAAATGGGGACAAAAAAAATCTGAGATGTTTGTGTTGGCCTGTGATTACTGGAGATTCTTCTACTTCCACTTTTCAGCCTTCTTCCTTTGTGAGTATTCTTCAAGAAAATTAATTTTTAAAATTTTTTATCAACACTGGTCAATCATTTAAGGCCTACACAACAGTAAATTCCTAGGTGCTCCAGCAGTTTGTATAATGCTCACTAGTTTTGATGCTGGATGCCTATACAATAAACTGGCACAGCTGGGATCTTTAGAAATGAAATGAGGAAAAGTAAGTGAAGGACTGAATGAAAAATAATTGGATTTATGGATCAGAGCCTGGCTAGAGAAAGAGAGAGAGACACTTTTGCTCATGGACATGAACCAGGAGTTTTTTACTAACATACATGTATACTTTTGCAGCAAAAAAACATGGAGAGAATTCAACCCACTACAGAACTTTGAATACCTTAGCAGTGAGAAGAAGGGTATGTGCTAGAAAGACCTGGGTCCTTCTCCTTGCAGGCCTGGAGACTGAATTCAGATCCCACTATGTGCTGAAGAGGATGATGCAATAAGAGACCTCTCTTTTACGGTTCAGAAGAAAAGGCTCAGAGTAACTTATGTGTAGTGAGTGCATTGTGCATGACCGCAGGCAGAAACTGAGATGATTAAAAAGCTCAACAGTCTCTGAGAGGGCATCTGAGGATGGTGCTTGAATAACGATGGAGATTTTCCATTTATATTGTGGGCGCTGAGCCTTATGCTCAAGTGTTGCCTCCTACATTTAAAAAGTAATACGTGAGACTTCAGAAGCCAAGGGGATTAAAGGAAAAGGGCAACAGTCCATTCTTTGGTCCTGAAGAAAGTGTGAAATGGAACAGCTTCCTGATATACAGAAAAACTTCCTTCCCCTCCAAAAGATGGTGACTGCCTATTTGGAACAGTCTTTGGTCTTTGAAGTCCTTGAAATGGGTCCAAATAGTGTCCACAGAGTGCAAGTTAGCAAGATCAACATGGAGCTTGGTAGTCTGTTCACAATTAGACAGTATTAATAATCACATAGTAAAGCTCAAGCCCATCTCTAGCCCTCTATAGATTACAGCGTAGATGTAACAGAAAGAATCTCTCCCTCCTGGGAACTGTGCTACAACAGTTTATTTTATCTGGAAAGCATCTAGGCATACCCTGATGTGCAGCAGTATAAAACCACAGAGAAGTAAAATGCAGAGTGTGGTAAGCTCACACACATATCTCACACTGCCAGCTGCAGTGGGATGGGTCAGAGACACCTTAATACCTCATCATTAGCCACCAGGCAGTTTTCTGTCTGGTATCCTATTTGATCTCAATGGACTGCCGCATTATAGGAGGACATGTATTTAAAATCCCTGCCAAGGATCATGCCATGAAAGAGAAAAAATTCACACCACCATCAAATGGGTGTCATAGGCAATACTGACAGTCTTAACTAACACACCAGTCATAGCAGAAAGGCTACTAAAATGACAGGCAAAAAAAAGTAATTATACAAGAGACACTTCAGACTCACACGAGTATGAATATTGCGCCCTGAGAAAACAGAGCAATGGTGGCTGTTACTACCTTGCTTTGTCTGATACAGGTAGGAGTGGGGCCTGAGGATAAGCAGCTGCATGCAACTCATGCCTTATGTCACGAGGAGAGGAGAAAAGTCACACCACTGTGCCACAGCCTCCTCCTCATCCTGGAAGGGTGAGGTCCCTCTACACTTAGGGTCTAAGGTGACTAGCATAAATCCACCTCTGTCCGATGTGACCAGAGGAAGTAAGGGAGACAGGCAATTGGAAGAGTAGGGGCAAACCTTCAGGGAATTTTTCATCGCTGTTGTCTGGTAAAGACATCCATACTTAATGCTACATAAATACTGATGAGTTTTTTGTGAAAATAGCCCAGAAGGAATCTAAAGTGTTTGAAGGTATCCTTTTATGACTCAAATGTTCCCATCAAAACTGCTGCTGTGTTTGTCAACTGTGATGAATGAGGTTACTGACTGAAGACATCTCTGTCCTAGTGAGATCCACAGAAAATGGTCACCTGAGGAGGTAAGCATAAAAAACTGTGACATTAGCCTTCACAGCTTTTTCAGAAGCATTAGTAAGGGCTAGAGAGTATATTTGTATATGTGTATATATTTTTATATATATATACATATACATGCACACGTGTGTATATATATATACAGCCCTCAAAAAAAGTTTGGTTTGCTTCAAGTTGTAGATGGAAGTTGGAGTTGATTTTAATTTAATGAGCTGATTCATCCTAATGGATAGTACAGTGCTTTCTTTGCCTTTCTCTGCATTCTGGCTGCAGAAAATGCCACATGCCTGTTACTTAACATAACGTTGGGCTAGTCAGGGAGGACACACATTAAAGAGAAAGACAGAGAGATCACAGAGCTCAGTTTAGAAGTCTGGCTTCCTTTGCAATCCTCCTTTCATCTCATCTCCTTATGTTTCTGTGTTTTTCCTCCATCCTGCTTCTGCAATGAATGATGATGAAAGAACATTCTGTGTAACCCTCAGCAATCTTTTTTTTTAGGTAATTTTCTCATGTACCAAACAAAAACCCAACACTTTAAGTAGGTGATGGGTCAGATTTCCCAATTACCAGTGAACATTTTGGTATGCCCATAATTACCCAAGAGAGACAGATATTTCATTATATATATGCTAAAAGTACCTGGGTCTCTTGGGTAATCATGTGTATAGATCCTCTCAGATGCCTTTTAAGTGTCTCAGGTGCTTTTTATAAGAAAGAAAAAGAAGCTTTCATAAAAATTAATTTGTCCCAAATGTGGTGTTAGACTTGAAGGGGCCAGTTGGTAGAATTTGGATCCAAGAAAAACTTACAAGTTTGAACGATGACTGAGGAACTGAACTCTACAGATACAGCAGTAACCTGTCAGTTGCTTTCTATTTCTAACTGTTTGTTTGGATTTGATTTCTTTCAATAAATGTGGTAATAAGATTTAAGGATTGAAGACCACACATGCAATTGAAAAACCCATAAAGGGAGTCTTTTAAAAAGAGGCAATAAAGAAGTGACATCAAGCATTCACAGCAGAAATACAGAAAATCCTCATGAAGTATAAACTTGAATCATAGTACAATACTTTTGTGCTTTGGATCATGTCTTTTCTGGGAAATGGCATGTGAAACAAGCTATTCTACAGTATTTTGCTGTTTGACAGTAAGGTATTGTCCTGGTTTTGCCTGGGATAGTGTTAATTTTCTTCCTAGTAGCGGGTATAGGGCTGTGGTTTTGGATTTAGGATGAGAATAATGTTGATGACACACTGATGTTTTAGTTGTTGCTGAGCAGTGCTTACACTGGTCAAGGAATTCTCAGCTTCCCATGCTCTGCCAGGGGCACAAGAAGCTGGGAGGGGGCACAGCCAGGACAGCTGACCCCAACTGGCCAAAGGGCTATGCCATACTGTGTGACATCATGCCTAGTATATAAACTGGGGGAGTTGGCCAGGGGGCAGCAATTGCTGCTCGGGGACTGGCTGGGCGTCGGTCGGTGGGTGGTGAGCAATTGCATTGTGCATCACTTGTGCATTCTTTTATGATGATATTATTATTATTATTATTATTATTATTATTATTATTAGTAGTAGTAGTAGTAGTAGTATTAATTGTCTTGCTCTGCTGTCCTATTAAACTGTCTTTATCTCAACCCACAGGTTTTACTTTTTTTTCAGGATTCTCTCCCCCATCCCACTGAGGGAGGGGAGGGTGAGTGAGTGGCTGTGTGATGCTTAGTTGCCAACTGGGGATAAACCATGACTGGTATTATCAAATATTACAGACTGAATATAGTCCTGCTGTCAGCTGATTTTATGAAAAGCTGAAATTTTCTCAAGATAATTTCAAAAGAAAATTTCTGAGACAATGAAGACTGGATGGTAATTTTATCAGTTGTATTCTGTAAGGAGTCATTAAAATAATCTAACCTAAACTCCTACGTGATACAAGCCATAGAATCTCCTAGAGCAACAAGGAATCACTGCTCATCTTGGCTTCAAAAACTTTTTCATCCAATATAGTGCATAGAGCATTTTGGGCTTTACAATAACTTTGATGTGATGATTATAATATTGATTTAAGTTAAGCTTACAGAAGACTTGGCATTTTGATCATGAACCAATTATTTTCAGTAGCTTACAGTCGAAATGAAGCTGTTCATGCTTCATCTCAATTTCAAGTTTCCTTAAAGTGAAAGTGAGATATCTATAGGGTTTTTTCTAAAAAAATGAGGATAAGATATATTTCATTGTAATTTTTTAGAGCTACAGTAACTGAAAAAGTTGAGATTCTAATTTTGATGTGTGTTTGTTGCCCAGTGAAAACTGAATTCCTTTACCTTTAAGAAAAAAACCCATTAATATTATTTAAAAAAATTAATAATAGATGCTGTCGCTTAATGGTTAATGCCAGTTTATGCAGTGTACAGCACAGCATCATGAACGGTTTATATGCTGCAAATTTTAAGGGAGAGGGCTCAAATTGTATATGCCTGGTAGTTAAACATTGACCTCAGTCCAGTGGTGGCCACTGTAGGCCACGGCTGCAAAAAGAGATGTCAAGAGGAGGCAAAAAAGAAGAAGATTTTTTTCAAAATATCCCTAGATAATAAGGTCCTGCTATTTGCTTCATGGTTACATTGCAAGTATATTGAGTTTAGTTTTGAGATTCACTGATTTATTTTCTGTCGACATGACTAGGACTTTCTAGGTTTAATTTTTCCTTCCCAGTTCTGCCTGATTGTGAATTAAACCTAACTCTTGGATAACAGAAAACACAATACTGGCTGCATAAACTTTCCTGCTCATCTCTCTTCACCAAACTCCTTTCACGTCCAGAGGTGGAAAATGAGTGATAGCAATATTTGAACAACCAGACCAACAGTAAGGAAACATTCATCACAGAAAGGCCAACGCCTTTTCCTTACCCAGTTCCATCTTCCTTCTCTTTTGGATTCAAATGTAACACACTGGAAGTTCATATATTTAGATTAGGATTTTTCTATTCAAGTTTTCCTAATAAGTTAAAGGATAGCTGGTTTCCAAATAGTTATAATATGGTAGACATATCCATTCTTAAATGGAACTGATCATTTCCTTTCCTTCCTTAGATGCAAGTCTTGCTTTTCTGGAGAGTGCACTGAGCATTCCTTTTTTCCTTGCTTGTTTCATTTCTTTGAGATGGAAGGCTGCAAAAGTATTTTCATACTTTCAGAATATATACCCTTATAAATTCTTAGTTAGGTATGGAGCACCAAGTACACCAAAGGAATGATAAATGGAGTTGCAATGACCTTCACTGCAGCTTTGCAAACAGCTTAATTGTTAAAAGAAAGTGAGACTTGTGGAAAAAACAGACACCCACAGTACATTTATGCGTTTTTCACACACTATCTGCATTGTATTGCACAAAAGCATGCTTTTTTTAAGACCACTAAAAATTTACCAAGAACCCATAGAAAAGTGCAAGTATAACTGCTATACACTAGCAATTCAAAATCATCCATGAAAAGGGGAAATCAAAAGCATCTAACATGGCAAACTGAGGGGTTTTTGTGAGTGAAGTAATTATTTGTCAATTATTCCGGGTTTCTGCTTTAGTATCAGACTATTTTCCTCATCATTGTAGTATGTGGATTTTGCAGCTGGCAAAACAATGTATTTGCTATATATCTGCTGTCAATTTTATTTCTCTTAAGCATTAACTTATGATGGGAAAAATATCTACTCTGCAACATCAGTCTCATACAAAATAGAAATGAATAAATTCAAGACGCTGATCAGAAAAGGATGGTACTCCCAGTTGTGGGACCCTTTATAATGGCTTACATGAATACTTCAATCATCTAAAATATCACACTGAAAACAGCATGTTAGATCAATGTCCTTTGAAAGGCTGCAGCAAGCCCTTTGTGTAAAGTCATCATTTTGTACACATATTTTAAGATACCTGTGCCATAGGAACTTGTCTTTTGAGATAGTGTTTGTCAAGTTCCTATGAGTACAGATTTTATGTCACTGAGAGTAGCAATAATACTGCAGGAGCTTAATAGAACTCTATCCTGGTGAAAGAACCTATAGAAAAGGAAAAAAATAACTCCATAGTGTATGCTTAACTGTTTCTCATATGATTCTAATGTTAACTTTATCACTTCCTTTCATATCAGTTAGATATTTATATATGGCTCAAATGACATAGAGAAACAGTTATTTTCCCTGTTGCCAAGACTAAAGGAAGACATGAGATACTTCAGAATGGTCTTATACTTAAAAGTAGAAGATCCACAATAAGAAAGTCATATGTTAAACTGCTAACAACAAATAGATTGAGACAGAGACAGATTTAAGGAAAAAAAGGTCATTGTCAATGCAACATAAGCTACAATCCTTTTTTCTATATCTCCTTACAAATTCTGCCAGTCTATGTAGTTCTCCTACTACATGTATACTTAAATTCTTTTCAAGAGAAAAGGAAAATATAAAGATGGATAACAGGGAATAGTTCATTCACTGTTACTCAAGCCAAGAAGAACAAAATGGTAAGTGTAAATGTGCAGTTCATGTTGTAAAATGGCACTCGGTGGCTTATCTACTGCATCCTTAAATTTCAGAGCTTCCCTTCCAGATAGAGTTCTTAGGCTATTTTGATTGGAAAAATTGCTATCACCTCTATAGAAAAGGCACTCAGAGCATTGTCTCATTGAAGTTTTCTCTTTGTCTTTTTTTTTCCTTGTTGTTTCCCTTAATCTAAATTAATCCAGTGCTGTGTGCTTTACTTGATGGATGGGGGAATGAAACAATTTATTTCACAAAATAAGATAATATTGAAGTGGATTTCGGTTTCAAATTCCCAGAGCAAAAACATAATAAACAGAAGACATCAAAACAGCTTGACGTTCATTGGCAAGGGAGAGTAAAAAAGTCAGTTCTTTTCTTTCTTTTTGCTCATATATAGAAGCTTTCTCCCAGAAAAACAGTGAATGCAGTATTTCCTGACATCCTATTTGAAGACTTTCTTTCCAAGTACAAAACAAGACTAACACTGGTTTTTGCCTTTAAGGTATAACAAATCTCATCTAATTCCATTTCCCTAGGACGGATAGGTGCATATATTATAAAATTATTTAGACTATCCCACTCCATCAATTGTATCCTATCCAGAGATACCCTGTGAGGAATCTTGGCATAGGTCTACATTGCAGGTTAGGTTTGGGTGTCACTTTGGTCCTATGATCACACACACTGCTTGGACTATTGTGCCATTTTTTGTTGAGCTGGGCTACGTTCTCCAAGACCTGAGTCATAAAACTGAAGACTGTTGAGAGTCTGAATTCTGTCTTTTAATATGGTCTGGTAAATAATAGACTTGGAGTTCTCATATTTAACAGAAGTGCAAATGTAACTTGCAGTAGGTTCCACAGTTGCTGCCAACAGCTCGTTTGTAAGACTAGCCTATAAAAGAATAGTCTTTAATTAAAGAAGCTTAGGAAAGTTTATTTCTGCAATTCTAATTATTACATAAATCTTTAGCACATGACTTTAGTCTACATGTTAATATAATATACAGTCTCTTGTCAGGCACAGTTATAACCTTGCTAAAATATGGCAACAGAACTATATACACCATTCTAAGTAATGTTCAATTTATAGCTTACATGGATACAATATCAACTACTTTGATTTATACCGTATGCCCTCTAGCAATACAATCCAATGTTCTCCTCGCTTTTTTTTATTGCAGCAACAGTCCTCAGTGCATTAAAGTTCCTCAGATTTTCCTATACTAACTACTTGATCTTTCCAGCAAGTTCAAAACTTAAAGATATTGTATGATGGCTACTCTGTCCTCTTCTGTCTGCTATTACATTAATATTCCTCAAAGTCATTCCTGGAAAAGCAGTAATCTATGACCCATTTTTCCTTAGGATAAATTGGATGTTCTCAAGTAAGCCAATATATTTAATCCTTTAAAATGGGATCTGTGGCAAATCACTGCCTGGAAACTTGAGAAGTACAATCACTACATTAAATTGTGTGCATTTTTCTTCTGCCTTTTCTTCTCCATGTGCTACCTACACTTTTCTCCAGACTGCATTCTTATGTTCACATATAAATTCTTCTCTGATGTTTTCAGAATTAAAAGTCTTCTAGCACTGTTTTCTCTTCTGAGTATCTTAATTATATCCTTGGTATATAAAACAAACTGCATCCTTTAGCTGATTTCATGCAGAAAGAAAGAATGTCCAATCACACTGTCTGTGTGTCAGCCAGTCTGCTGGTCTGTCTGTTCTCTTGCCTTTAACCCATTGGCCAACTTCCTCAGCTGAACAAGAGATGTAAAGATCCCCAAGATTATCTTACTACAAGTTTTATGAAAATAAGAGACTGCATACAGGAGAGAGATATGTCAATATCCCCTCAGAGAGACAGAATATTTTGAAGTTGCAAGGGATTTTATGGAAGTTTGACAAGTTTATGATGTGGCACACAAAATCATGACAAGTTCAAAACCTGCCTCACGTAGTCTGATCTTTGGCAAGTCTTATACACATTTATTCCAAGTAAATAAGTAAATGTATTTTTATACTTTCTATTGAAGTTATTGAATGTTTCCTCTATAATTTCTTTTTTTTTTTTAATTATTATTGTTAAAATGTTCTCTTAAGGTCTAACTAGAAGGCAAGTAAACAGCAATCCTGCTTTTCAAGCAATCTATATCATTCCATTTGGTAACACTATCTGGGAGCTCCCCAGCAGGGACAACTTGTACAGAGATCACTGTAGACTTTAAGCTAATTTAAGAAGACTTAAGCATCCAATCTATTCAATTCTTTAAAATGAGATACTCAATAATATATGTGGGTTTTTTACCTAAGAAAATATCCCATTCCAAGAAAGAGAAAAAAAAAAACCCCAAACCTCTTTAAAAAGTATAATATTTACATATGTTCTTCCAAGGAATGTTATTACCACTGTTCAGTCTGCTTTTATTTTAACCTGGCACATTTTCTAAAGGAAAGGAAGAAGAAAAAATAAAAGTTGAGATTCACAACTGATTTTTCTTCCTTCCTAAAATCTGGTGTAATGTGATTGCTCATGCAGTTTGTGTTGAAGGAAGATTCTATACTTGTGCCAAAATAAATGGTTATATCCATTGAAAACATAGATTATAGAATGAGAGTTGGAACAGCTTTTCTGGTTAATTTAAAGGCAAAATCTAATTTCTACAGATATGTAGTACATGCCAACAGGGTTTAAATAAGCACAGCTGTATACACACAGAAATCAAATGCAGCTATGGGGACAATGCCTTATTGACAGCTAAAAACTGACCATAGAAAGAACAGATGAAGCGTAGATAGATCAATATTGAAATAAATAGTAAAAGGTCATCATTTTCTTTTATTGCTACCTAGAACCAGTGCAACAATGTCTTGAAAGAGAACAGCCAAATGCAATTTCTCTCCTTTTTATTTTTCCAATATTGATTTCAGTCAAAAAGAAGGCAGGGGAAGAAGAATAATCTATTTTTCTATAAGACATCAAAAGCTGCCTGTAAGTAAATATTGACACTTGGCAGATGTGTCAGTTTATTGTAAAACACTTTTCCTTTTTAATCACTGTAATTCTATAAATCTTCCTCTGATATATTGGTGTGAGCTTTTTAGACCAGATGTTCTTCATTTCAGTGAAAGAAAACAAAACAAAACAGAAGCGAACCCAAATCTCACAAAGACTGCTGTAGAAATCCCATTATTTTTAAAATGAAATATCACCGTGTTATGCTGTGTAACTTAATAGGTGACAATTATCATTACCCTTGAGCTGTAGTAACATACAGACCCTACTTTCCACCTTGATCACTCTTGTCTTTTAATTGAATCTGAATATTTTATGAGCAAGTGATAGTACGAGCGTAGCTTTCTGGCCTTGCAAGGTCTTCTTGCAGAAAACATTTTATATAATGCTAGCAGGTGCATAATTTAAAACTAAGGGATAATTTCATAGCTCTTAGGAAAACAACGGTTACTAAAAACCCCAAATGCACATTGTAAGAGCATGATGTAACATAGTGGAAATGAGCAAGCCATCTCCCAAATGAGATTCAAAATGCCACTCCAGCAGATGCAGAACTAGTCAGTCCCAACACAATTCGTAGGTAAGGAACTACCTAACAATGTGAAAATCATGTACTAATAGGAAATCAATCACATAAGAAATGAAGCACATACTTTCTAACCTGCACACCAGCTTCTTTCTTCTGTCCTCTACAGTTTAGAATGGATTAAAAGACACAAGCACAAAAATAAGAAATCAATAGGAAATCATGTCACTCAGTGTTCAAATTCTCCTGTTGCATCAGACTTAAAGTATCACTGTCAAGAAAGCAACACTAAGTGGGCTAAGTGGCATATTCTTTAATTATTTCAACAGGGGGTAACCATTTCTTTTGTGGAGTATGTGTTTGTTTTCTAGAAGTTAGTAACTTCAGAAAACCACAAAGTGTATATTTTTGTGCATTGACATTTTATCCCAAATCTAGACATTCCTGAACAGCAAGGGAATATCACTGTTTAAATGTAACTTTATAATCTATTTGACGTTTCTGAGAAGGAAGTTATATTTCAGGCTATGGACTGGGTGGAGCAAAGTAATATGGAGGCAGATTAATAGCCTCTAGAAAAGAGATAGGAATTAACATTCAGTGAGGCAATAGGTATCATTCAGAACAGGATTAAAAGATGAAAAAGATTGAAGATAATCTTTTGACATTCAGCTGACAACCTGATTCTTAGTTTACAAGTAGGATGAAGGTAATTGCTAGATGATGAACAAGTCAGTATCTGTTCTATAGGGTGTCTGAAGGGTATTCTAATTAATGGTTGTGTAACATCACCTCTAAATTGCTTTCCAAACAGAAACATCTGTCTCTTCAGCTTCAGGGAAACAGCTTCAGGATTTCGGAGAGCTCATCTTCCTGCCAGCTCCTGCAGTTCTCCAACGGCACAGCAATCTGTGGGAGGTGACAGCTAGCTGAGTGGGTACAGTGCCAAAGACACATCAGAACCACAAGAAGTCATGTTTGTTTCCCTTAATCGTTGTATATGGAGGGTTTGTGGTTATGAGGCATTAACAATGGAACCTGAAGTGCATAAAATCTCACAGACGTAGCTTCATATTTGTGATAACATTTATTTTTCCTGTCTAAACTTCAAAAGATAACTTTCTCTTAATCAATTAGCAGAGATCTGAACTTACAATTAAGCATAAGCCGTGTTCCCAGTAAACCAGTGTTCAACTGTGATTAAAACTTATTTATTCCATTTTTACATTGTTAGATCAAGTAACTTGCTATATCAGCGCAATCTGGAGATGAAATAAAATCTGTGACAGAATCAAAGTGCCGTTAGCAAAACTTTAAAATAACTTTTTAAAAATTTTGCATTTAATTTTCTACCTTTAGGATAGGGGCTGACTGTTTGGAATGGATGCAGGAGATTTAAAACATTGCATGTGAAAGGAAATGAGAAATACTGCCTTGATTCCACCATGCACCATGGTTGCTATTCTTAGTGTGGCTTTACATACACACACACTGATGAGATCAGACCCAGCCAGAACACTCAGAATATTTTCTGATTGCATCCAAAATATGTATTGACATTCACTGTCCACTGACCTTCTTGCTGTCTTCTTCCAAATAATGTTTTAAATAACCTGTGGGAAGCCCTGCTTCCTTGCTGCTCCATTAAAAATCACAAGATATTTCACAAGAAAAATAGAAATTAAGAAAAAAAACAGAAAAGAAAGCTTCGCTTTTCAGCATCAATAAGGAACAATTTGTTTTGTAAGAAAAGAAATTAAGTTTCTTTGTTTGGGTTGTTTTCCCTCTTCAGTTCCCTCAAAAAGGATCAGCTAATAGAATTAAAAACAAAGATGATAAAGACTTATGTGAACATCTTCTTGATACAAGATTCCTGTCAAAGTATTTAAATATCTTAGGCCATATAGATTTTACCTATTCCCAGGACCAGACCAGAAAGAGAACTTCAACAGAATATTTTTCATCAGATAATACTGATTTGTCAGAACTTCACTGCTGCTTTTCCTACACATTTACACTTCGGAGTAGAATTTTTGGTCAAAAATAGCGTGGGATGCTTGCTGCAGAACAGATCACTGATTATTAATGGCTATACTTTGTTATTCATGGTTATACTAGGGCTGGGACAGTTTTTTTCTGTTGCAACTGTAGTGCCCTTTGTAAGTAATGGCATGTTGTTTTAGCAAAAAAGCTGGCCAGTTCTATTGACTTGATGAGATAGTTATGGGTTTTGCTCTAAATTACTCTTGCTCTAAATAAAGCAGTATGGTAACATGACCCAGTGTGTGTCATGTCTGTTAGAAAAGGCATAAATACTACACTCCTGCCATATCTGGAAGATGAAGTTCTGCTCTTTTCCCTCATTCCTTTCCTTCAGCAGTCTGAAAACCAAGATCAGCTTAGGAATTTTTCATGAAATTAAAAAATATGTTTGAGATTGAAAGCCCTCTGTGTTTCACTGCCAAATACTCTACAGGAGCACTACATAATTTGCCATATATTTTCAATTGGTTACATAGGTGGCAAAATTGCCAAACTCAATAAAAGAGCAAGAAGGCACAGATCTGTTTGCATCAAGGGAATTACCTTTGCATAGGCTATATGTACTGTTTGGTTGCTCAAAAATGAGATCATTTTCTACTCCTCCCATAACCATTTTAAAAATATTTGCTTACCTTATTTATAAATGGATTGTTGTAACGACCTCATTCTCTGCCAGAGAGAAGTGTATTTGTCCTTGTTGATGTCAGTGAAGTCAATGGAAGTGAAGGTGTCTTTGTATCTTATTAGCTACTGGGCTGTGTCTGACCATTTAATATATATCTTCACCAAAAAAATGTCTTGGCACAGATAAAATGTCTCACAAATTCTGTGCAATCCTGTGCCAACTTACCAAACTCAATGTAAAAAATTCCATGTGTACTAATAAGTTTACCAGTAAGCCATACTAATTGTCAGAGAAGCCTCTGTTTTGCCATGGGAAACTAAACCTGAAGAACAGAATCCTTTGCTTTTTAAAACTTGTTATTTTTCTTATATAGAATACTGAATTAAGTGCATTTGTATGCTTGTCAAGAAAAGAAGAAATAGCACATTATCAAGAAAAATCAACAGTAACATAGCTACTTTTGCAAAACTGGTATGGGGTAGGAAGTATTGAAGGTTTTTCTAAAAGCTGAATTTAACAACAATGTTTTAAGTAGATTGGTACATGGATTTCCAGAGTCCCATGGTACATAATAATGATGTTTCTGCAATAGGATTTTTACCCAATCTGTATAAGCTCTGAATGTTTGAATGAAGCACAGCAGCAGTGGGGAAACACAACAGGAGGCATATGAAGTCTTACAAATAGACCTTGCCTTTGCAGATATGAAGTTGAACTACAATTTTTTTTCCCGGCCTGGTGCTGAAGGTGACCAGCTCTGACACAGGCTATGTGATGGTGTTCTTGCTGGTTAGCTGAGTTAGCTTCTCTCTGCTCCAGAGTTCCTCCTGTAAACACAAGTGCCACTGTTTGCCACTTCTTTCAGATTAATCGGGATACTTTTAGCTGCTTTTGTGTCTTTGCTGTTCTTTCTCAGTATTCTTCCCAGCTTTGTCTTTGTTTTTATCCGGACCATCTTCATTATTTAACCATTCTGCACCATTCCTGTTGTAATCTCTGCATATCTCTACTGTTGCTACATTTGTCCTTTCAACGTAGCAGACTTACTCCCCAAAACACATAAGCAAATAGGTTGTAGCCCCCACCTTTTCAAATATTCATGCAATTAAAGCACTTAGCAAACCGGCATGTAAAATGCAGCTAAAGATACGTCAAGGTGACTCTTGCCCAGGTTTCTCCTTCTGTTTTGCCAAACAAACATCTGGCTTTAAATTTCCATGTTAAGTGTCTGACTCAGCTGAATTCATGTGATAAGTTTTGTTTTCTTTTGCCTTTGCTAGTATAAACAACAATAATTAACTAATAAGGCAACAAAACTTTAAAGCCTTTAAACTGAAACATTTCAAGTGCATGGGAGGTTTGAGTCCTGAGAAGGCACTTAGTCCAGAAGCTGGTTGTCTAGGGTTGTCACTCAGATGCCTCCCTCATTTCTTACAGCCTCTATACGGAGAGATGCCACCGGGTCTCTGTTGCAGGGCTGTTTGGATTGATTCCTATAACAGTAGATGTTGGGCTGTTAGCACTACCAAAGCACATCGTACTGATCCTGGATAATAATAAATTACTCTGGGTAATTTATTCCATTCTCCCTGTATTTCTTGTTTCTTCTCCAGCTTTGCCTTTAAAAGACATACTTCCTCTGTGACCCTCAAACTGAGAGGCTGAAGAGGTAGAAAATTATTTGCTCAGAAGTAATATTTGATGACTTCTGATATGCTGTTGCGTTAAGGGTTACTGTCGCATACAAATAGGAGTCTGAGGAGTGGCTGAGGGGAACCCTCTCGTTGAGTCACGAGGTTCAGACAGAACCCCCTTGCTTTCTAAACTCCTTCTCAGAGAGGAGTCTAGGTGCGGCTAGGTCCAGTCTTAGTCTCAGACCTGGTCAACGGTTTATTTTCTAAGGACTGTGTGCATAGCCACTTATTGGTTCAGGGTTTTCACTAAGGCGACAGCATTAACTTTTACATCCCCCCAGTCTGGTCGTGTTGAAGGAACTGTCATGGCCAGAGCAGTGAAGAGTGCAGTTTATTAGAGCAACAGACACACAGATTCTTTGGATTACCGGTGATAAATTAACTGTCTGCAAAGCACATGCAAATACCAAGAATATGAGTATGAATAACACGGCCGGACACAACGCGTATATCAAAAAAGATGGGTAACACGGCCGGACGCAAACATGTATATAACACGGCTGGAAGAATATGAGTAACACGGCCGGACACAAACGCGTTAAAAGAAAATAATAAAGCGACTCTATAGAGATTTCTAAGTTTCCTGGGGAGGCACTTGGTATAACCAAGTGTTCGACTCTTACCCAAAGGTGTCCTGATGGGGGAGAAGAGAGGCTCAGCCCGTCGACTGATCCCAGACGTCAGAGTGATACATGATGGTGTCTTCCTTAACATTCTCTTTCTCTTAAGCTATTTTATACTATTTTTCACCTTTCAGGTGGAGCTTGAGTGACTCTAGTCATACATACCTTTGTTTAGGATTGGTGTAAAGTTTTTTCGCTTCGCTTTTAAAGGTATAAGCTAGAAAAATTCAGTGTGCAAGCTCAGTGAGGGGTGGTCGCACCTTGGAGGCGGGTAGCTTTTGGGATGGAGGTGTGTTTTGGTATTATAATGATGATATAATGAGCAAAGTTCACCAAAAGGACAGCATTTTGTCAAAAACATGGCAGGCTGTTGGCCCAGGGTAGTAAATATGCAGTTTATCAGTTCCATGACACCTTTAAGTTCCCCTATTATTGCAGAGCCTGGCCGCGGTATCTCCACACCGCTCCACCCTCTGGGTAGCACCTCTTAGAGTCAGCACACCAAGTTCCCCTGGTGTTACCAACATCTAAGGTTGCAGGCCTAGGGAACTCCCATGCAATGGATTCCTTACATGTCAGCCGCATTCCACCTGGGGAGCTTCTTCAATGATGTGCCTTAAGTGTGAATATAAGTTCTAATTTTTAAGTCACCTCAGCCATTATCCCACATATACCTGCACTGGCACAAACCAGGTTCCCAGTTAATTACCTTAACTTCTGAGAACTGTCCATCTGAGAACCCAGGCTTGAATAGAGCTGGGTGAACACAGCTGAACTAGCTCTTACTGAGCTGGGTCAAGAACTGGAAATAACACAGCTTGCTCTAGTGCTTCTCAGTTACTGCAGCCATATTGCCACTGGAACTGGAATTGCTGCTCCACAGTGTTGTGTCATATAGCCACACCAACTTACTTAGGTTTTCTACTAACTTTGTAAAATTAGGGTTCAGTTCATAACTTCAGGAAGAAAATCCAGCCCTATCTTCCCTGACCTTTTGAATTTTCTTTTCTTTTCTTATTTTTATAAATGGCTGTTTAGTGATGTGAGCAGATGCACAATTTCAAGGCAAAAGTAAGCACCTTTTTAACACCCATTTTACCAGTCTTTGCCTATCTGGGTTCTAAATCTGACCCCTAAATTCTCTTGTAAACTGTACTGTAAACTATTACAATAAAAGCTATCCATAAATATTTACAAGGGAATTATTGAAGAAGCTCTTGAGAGCTTAGGATTCCATTCTCCTCATTTTTTTGATTTCCAAGTAAAATTGTAGTTCTGAATTTTAACAAAGTGGTAACAGAAAGAGTCAAAATATTGGACAATTGAACCTTCTTTATATTTATTCATGCCTAAAAGAAGAGATTACTTACTTTTACTTGCTAGATATTCAGCTTTTTTTGGGGTAAAGTATTGGAGGAACAATATGACCAAGTCAAATTTCTAGTAAGTGAATATAAAGACTGAACATCAGGAAAAAAGTACATATAGATAGCTGTGAATAAAACACTGGATGATGTGATTTCTTTCTTGACTCTCCCATTGTACAGTGTATCACCTTGTGCAACTTCTTCATCAGCTTTGCCACTGTTTTCTGTGTTATGGCCTTCCCGCAAATCTCATCAGGAAAGAGAAACGAAATATGGGTCTACTGTGGCCTCTGAAGTTCAGTGAGAGTTTTACTGTTGACAAAGTCCAGCCTCTAGTAGATAACTTCTAAGTCACAAAAAAATATCAAAAATCAAAGGTGAGAAAATAGTTTGAACAATTTTGTTTTTATGGCTTTCACATTTAGCCATTTTATGGCTTCACATTAGCAAAATAAATTCTGTTATCCTTTGAAATTATGTAAAACTGATTCAACATATTCTCTTAAATTTGAAAGACCAAACATTAACAGATTAATTGGACCAGCTGCCAGAAATGAGCAGTAATGTAACTGTAAAAGTTTTTCAGTTTGGTATCTTTTATTTTTTCATGCTTTGTAGCTTGTTTTACAACTGCATATGAGCTAGAAAGTATTTATTAGAATAAATTATTGTATTCTATTTATGACAATTGAGCTGTTAGTAAAATTGCATGAATGCACATTTTTCATACTTGCTAGTTATTCCTTATTTTAGAAGATGCCTTTCTGCATAAAAAAACATTAATAATTTGGCTGCTGTGCCTCAATTATAGGTTTTTTAAGAGGAAGAGTGGCCATGGATGGTCCTGAATGGGTTTCTGATCATTAGATTACTGAGATTTCATCAGTTCAATGATTTTCTCTAGCAAGGAAAAAGAACTATGGCTGGAGTATAAAACATTTTCCAGGCACAGAGAGAGACAATTTTCAGTGACTAATCATAGCTAGAGGTAACTAGGAAAAAACATCAGTGAAGTAAAAAAAAACCATGAGTGAAGTTAATTTGGAGCTGGTAGAAGTACAGTTTGAAAAGTGTTTGGTGAATGATCATAAACTTATTAATTCCTCAAAACAATCTCAATATATAACTATCTGTAATAACAGTGGCTTGATTACAGATAAGATAAAAGGCACATTTTGTAAGAGTACTTTGTGTGTAGGTGTGTATCAAGGATGAATGAACCAAATTTGTTCTGGGTTGCTATAAGAAACTATTAACTATTAGAACTGACAGGCTTGATGTTCAAAACATGATATAAATATATTCCTCCTAAGAAGAGTTTGTTTTTCTTTCTCTTCAAGTTTTCAAAATAAGATTTGACAAGGCAAGAGAACAAAATAAATTATGTGGGAAGATATTTTGGACAGATCAATAGTTTTGGATAATGGGGACCTTAGTTCAATTTCTTACTCCAAAGTTAGTGCAGGCATATCACTCTCTTGGATCTGCAATGGAATACAAGCATTCTGATAACTATTTTTTTGTCTCCTGAGACTACATTAGTGAAAGGATTTAGTATTTGCAGTATGTTTTCCAACACTTATCTTTACGGTCTGTAGCTCAGAGTAGAATGAACATCCTGCACCCCACTGTAATGCTATGGGCAAATTAATCACTCCAAAATAAGAGTCATGGCTGCACATGGATCAGCAGAAGGACAAAACAGGGAAGAAATGGATTGATTTCAAATCCCACATCTTCCAGGCAAATAGTGCCCAGTTTACCTGGAAAGTGGCCTTGATCTATGCTTTGGATGTGCTGTCCTCACCTTTTTCTTGAACATTTCTATCAAAGGATTAAAAAACTTTCTCATTTCTGTTAAAAGATTGCTTCCTCCACCCTTTCCACCTTGCACTTTGTACAAAGAGGGAGAGATTCTAGTTCAGTGTCTTTATCTGCTTAAGGCACTACTATGCACATAGCCCTCTTGTGAAAGAGTTGTTTTATTCAGCAAAGAGTGGATAAGAAAAGAAAGAAGGCTTTTAACAGAACGCTGTTGCATCAAAAAAGGAAAAAGAATAATATTCCTTGGCCCTCTGCTAAGAACATGGTCTACCAATCAGAGTCTTCACTAGGGAACAGGGTCGGCTGTTTCCCATCTCTGCCTTTCCATTGGCTGGAGAGTTAATATTTAATTATTTGTGAAAATCAATTATTTGAACAGATGGAGATGGGAATATTGGACTGCACCCAGAGTACTGTGTCCGGTTCTAGTCCCCACAATTCAAAAAAGACACAGACAAACTGGAAAGGGTCCAAAGGAGGGTCACGAGGATGGTCGAAGGGCACCTGCCCTATAAGGAAAGACTGAAGGCATTAGGTCTTTTTACCCTGGAGAAGAGAAAGCTCAAGAGGGATGTCATCACAGTTTTCCAGTACTTACAGTCCAGCTACAAAGATGACAGAGAGTCTCTCTTCACAAGGGGCCACATGGAGAGGACAAGAGGCAACAGGTACAAGTTGCACCAGGAGAGGTTTCATCTTGATAGAAGAAAGAAATTTTTTTACAGTGAGAACAATCAATCATTGGAACAACCTTCCCCAGGGATGCAGTGGAGTCCCCATCACTAGAGGTTTTCAAGATGTGACTGGACAGGGTGCTAGAAAATCTCATCTAGGCTCCCTTTCCCACAAAAAGTTGGACCAGATCATCTTTTGAGGTCCTTTCCAACCTGGGCTGTTCTATGCTATGCCTTTAAACTCCATAATACATTATAATGATGCTTGATGAGGACTGACTTCTGGGATGAAGAGCAGTATGTTTGAAATATCCCGAAGAAAAGGAAGTTAGCTGAGGACTCTCCTGTCTTGAGTGAATAACTGAACCACAAGGTTATTGTGCGAAACATGCACTGCTTCCTTCTCCTCCCTTCAGCATTGCATTTCAGAACAGAGTTTGTTACTCAGCAAGTGGCTGCCGGCATGAAACTTCATGTCAGGTACATGCCCAAACACACTACCCAGTGACATATTGAAGACAGACAGCAAGGCGTCTCTAGAGGACACTCAGAGTTTTCTTGCAGGTACAGACGTGCAAGTTTTTCTCTGTTGTCTGTAAGAAAACTAGGCATTTCACTTACAGTCTGTAAATGTAGACTCAGAATTTTTAGGTCTTACAGTGCCTCACTAATCTGAGTATGGCTCAATCCCTTTCCTGGGTCAGAACCTTCATTTCTCTGCAGTTGAATATCCCTGACAGTGTGGGATGATATCACCTCTCTATCCCACAAGTTCTTCTTTTAAAGAAAAATATACTAAAGATGATAAGCTTTTGAAAAGGGTTATTTATGATGAGCCAAATATGGACCACCAACAGACATATGAGTTATGCCTTGATACACTGCAGGGAGAATGTCTTTTCTCCAAAGTGTTCACAACCCTATGGGAGGAATACACTTCACGTAAGAAGTTTTCATAGGTAAAGCAATCTTCTTTCAAGAATATTGCTGCTGTAGTAGCACTAAGATTATTCAATTTCTAGTCCACAAACTTTGTTAAAGAAAAAAGGAATAACTGGGATAAAATCTCCATTTTTATTCTCATTCACAATTAAGTACAGCAGGTTTTAATAACTGGATATTTGAGAAGCATTTCAAAGCTAAGTGCAAAATTTAAAATTACATTTGTATTATACGTTTTATACACAAAGGGGTTTATATATTTTACACTCTGTCCTGTAATTCCTATTAATGATAATGGAAGTTACAAACAAATTACGCATTATAGAGACCATATACCGCAGAAATCTGACTTTTTAAACTTGTGTTCTTTTACATTTTTAAATAAAACTCATAAATCATCAGACTACAAAAGAAATGAAACAGTACAAACACAGGGAACAGACTAAAAAGTTAAATAAGGGTGCTACAGAAATATTAGTCTGTTTTCACTTTCATACTGTGACTGTAATGCACTGGAATTATGACTGTATGACTATCTTCTCTACTTGCTTTTCTCATTTTCTGTGGTGAACATTATATTGAAATTATTGTGAGGGCAAACACCATTGTACAGTTACAAGTATTTTCAATAGGTAAAGTATACAGTATAAAGTCTGTACTGTTGCTAAGTAAATGTCATCTTTCCCAAAACCCACCAGCAAATATTGATCAAGAATCTCAAGCTTTTCAACGAGCTCCGAAGTCAGAGTGAATTAGTTTATGCACTTTCAGGACATTTATAGCTCCAGTTACAACATCACTATATGTTGTTAGGTTAACTGAGGACGTGGAGTGATTTTTATAATTTTCAAAAGTGTAGAAGATGGCTACCTGACAGGCTGCATGAACAAGTTACTGTGAGGTCAGGTGGTTTGCATCTCCATGGAAAAGCATGAACAAAGGTAATTCATGAGTACTGAGGGAGCTGGCAGGGGTCATTTTGTGGCCACCCTCGATAATCTTTGAACAATCATTGTGACTGGGATAGATGCTTCAGGACTGGAAGAAGGCAAATGTCACTCCTATCTTTAAAAAGGGCAAGAAGGAAGACCCAGAGAACTATGAGCCTGTCAGCCTCCCCTCAATCTCTGGGAAGATGATGGAACAACTAATCCTGGAAACCATTTCCAGACACGTGAAAGACAAGAAGGTGAACGGGAGTAGTCAGCATGAATTCACCAAGGGGAAGTCATGCTTGACCAACCTGATAACCTTCTATGATTATATTATTCTCTGAATATAATAGGTTCACATAACAGGAGGCATTGTTAATAATTTTGAAACTTCACCCTGCAGTAAATGCAGTCACATAGCTTGCATGATTATTTTCATGATTATTTCTCCATCTTTTCCCTCTCTTTCCTTTTGCTTTCTAGCTGTTTTTAGTCCTGATGAACAGATATGGCCAAGAATGTCCCAGCTTCCATTGTTGCAATCACAGTCTTTCAAGAAGATGTTTCATTTGCGGGTTAATAGATGATTGGACTACATATCACTTTGTGCAGTGAACCCAAACTGTTGGAGATTCCTCCACTAATTTTCTGTAATCAGAATGATTGCACTGCAAAAAAAAAGTCTGAGGAAATCGTCTAGTATTCCTCTCTTCACTTTACTGATCTATCTGATAATCTGTGATAACAGAGGGTGAATATCAGGAGCACAGTGGAGGGGCTATAGGATGTATTAGCACTCCAGTCCTGAGTCATTACCTTTCCACCTGATCTGTCACAAACCATAATATACTTTGCACTAATGGCAAAAATGGAGTTCTTGTTCTGCAAGTGCCAAGTGACTGAAGATCAGCTTTGTGAGGTTCCTAAAAGCTATCATTCTCTACCTAAAATTGGGTACGCTCCTGTACATCAAAGGTTTATCTAGTCAAGAATTAGGTCTCCAAGAGGGACCCAGAAAGAACATTTTAGAAAAGGTGTACAAACAGGGTAAGCATGCTTTACCATGAAACTCTCCCAGCCTCCACAACTTTGCTGAAGTGTTGGGGGTTTTTTTATATTTTTTTAGTGACCCTTGGTAGATTTTTATTGCATGAATTTGATTGTTTTCTGAACACTTTTTGTTCACTTTAACTTTCATATTGTTCTGTAACAAGGGATTTTAAAGCCTAATTATGAAGCTGTGAAAAGCTTTTCTTCTGTGAAAAGCTTCCTTTTTGATTTGAACTTGCCACCTGCCATTTTATGCTGTCTAGTTCTCGAAACATTAAACAGTCATTCCTTGTTTCCTCTTCCTATACTGCTGTGATTTTATAGACTTCTATTATAACATTCCCAATTCATTTTTTTCCTTTCAGGAAGATGCTAGTCTGCTTTACCCTTCTGTGTCACATTGTTCCAGCCCAGGCATAGACTCAAAGCCAGAATGCCTCAGCTCAACAAGATATCTGCTTGTCTAACCTTTTTTCTCAGATACCACCTAAGCTTTGGACTTAAAGACAACTAGGGTATGCCCTGATACACAATGCATAGGTGCATCATCATTACAGCTGGTAGATTATAATCCATATCAAGTTGTAAAATGAAGTTCTGATGTATCCTTTCCTCTTTAGAAAAGAAGTAGCTAATGGTATCTCAAAGATCAGATCTCTGTGGAAAATACAGTGGAAAGGCTTTACCCTAAGACACTGAATCCATCAGAGTCCATGGGGGGGTGGGAGGTGTATCAACAGCTTTAACTAATGATTGCAGTCATTGTTATAAAAGTTGTTGAAATAACTGTGAGAGCAAAAGCTCAGACTGATAAAGAAGGCATGCACAGCAATGTTATCAAGCACTACTCCTGGGATAACAGCCAAGATGGAGGTAATAATTCCTGACAGAAACTGGGGGATGAATTCAGTCCAAAGGGCATTCATTCATAATGCAAAAGACTTTTGAGCAGAAAAAAAAAGAAGTTCCAGAAGTAATGAGCAAGGTGAAACTTTATGAATTCTCTTATCAGGTGCAATTTTGGAATGTGGACAGAGCCAGCCAATGGAAAAATCATATTTTCAGTAATGAAGAAAATGTATGCATGGAACTGTGCCTCTATGTAATCCTTCAAAAGTGTCAAGACTTCTTGCTGACTATAGTGAGCTTCAGAAGCTGTGAAAGAACTTGGTTTGGTTACAGATTAGGATTTTAGAGATATATTTGGCTGACAAAAATTTTTGGGCTTCTCTTAGTCTTCTTAGATACGCTAGACTATTTGATAGAGTGCCTACAGAGATGAAGGCCTCACTGTGCAAGGAAATGTGCAAAATGTATTGTGGAAGAAAGTACCAGCTATGAATTACTTACAGTTTAAGTAGAAAAGATGGACAGAGAGCAGAATAAGAAAGAAAAAAAATCAAGCAATAAGACAAACTTTACATAACTGTCAGGTTCAATAGGCAGTCTACTTAGAAACAGTGCCAGAATCTACAGTGCCTTATTCTAAGGTTAATAATTTTTCTCTTGGATCACTTTACACTGCATATGACTTTGGTTTTCCAAATACACTGGATACTGCCATATCAATACCTTTTTTGGCTCATTTTACATACATTTTCACAGATAGGCTTGTAGGAGTAGAATTTCATTGTGTGAAAATATTTTGGAAATTTGATTGCAAGTTGCTCTGTGTGTTCATTGAAAGCTTTTATACTTTCATCATCTCAGGGAAGCTTAGTTGTATAACATTTGTCTTCTCCAAATAATTGCAAGTAACATGATAGTACCTAGGCAAATGTACAGGTCAAACTACTGAACTAAAATATTTATACATATTAGAAAAAAACCCAAATAACAAACAAACAAACCAACCAACCCCAGAGAATTCCCCTTTCCAATAATTTGGATAATATAGCAGCCTACTTACAGATATTTCACAATTAGTGAAAGCATCTGAATTCACTGAATAAAAGTTACTTTTTGAGTAATGTTGAGCTGTAGGAAGGTGGCTGTTCTGAGTATATTCCAAGGAGCACTTGACAGGTTGAAAAAGTCAATGCTTAAAAATACTTGTTCTGTGTGATGTAACTCTTGGCAAATGACAGCAAAATCACTGGTTTCATACCTGTCTGGGAGCTGAAATTCTTCTCAGGCTCAAACTGAGGATTTGCACCTGATACTTGAAACATTATTGTTTCTGAGAAGATATTTCTACATATATTTGGGACACTCAGGTGGGAAACTTTTGGCACTAAGACTTATCAAAAGTAAGAGAGAGTATTGTATGTATGAATTCAGAGTGAAAAAAAGGTTATAAAAAGATTTGTTGTAACAACCAGACCAGTGATGCTGTGCCATATCAGCCTTTGCCTCCTTCTCTGGCATCAGTGAAGAAATTAATGACTGATATCTTGTCAAAATTGCAACTATACTAGGGTAGTTTGGGTCAATGAGGAATGTTATCTTTTTACTGAAACAAGTATGGTCAAAATGGATTGTACTTTTCTTGAAAATAAGGTTCTATGATGATGAAACTGAATGTGAAGTTCCATTATTTTTAATTCTGACTGTGTGGACTACAAAATAAAAATCCATGCCCAGCTAATCCAGAACAGGTATGAGCATGTGATCTCACTTCTGTTAAATTAGCCAGAATATACAAAGCAATATTTACGCAAGCTTTGTGTTTATGAGAAGACAGATAATATCTGTTTTGGCATAAATCTGTAGTGACTGGATCATATCTGATCCAAAGTAGAGTGTGCTAGGACTTCCATACTTTTTTTTCCCTGAGTGACTGTGCAATGGCAGACAGAGTTGAACTACGTCAGTTGAACTATGTCATATACTCATGGCACACAGCATTTAGATACCCTAAATCCAGACTGTCTCGTGGAAGTGTGATATTAATTGAATTGCCTTAAAAGGTTAGTATCTAAGGGCACTGTGAGGTGCTCTAAGATATCTAAAACAGTTCCATGCACCCAGTAGATACGTACAATCAGACCTGGCATGCAACTTGCCTTCTGAATGGGAGCTGGCAACTAAGAAAGATATGTCAGAGAGTCTGAAGTTTCACCAGGCACCTGTGTCTCAGCAGCTGGATTCAGACATTAGACTTGGAGACAGTACTTGTAAATTCTGTGATACTGAACTCAGACAAAGCATTGGTGAGAGTATGACTGGAGCTGAGCTGAGCTGAGCTGAGCTGAGCTGAGCTGAGAGTCAACACTATCATCTGTCCTGTGGTATACTGTTGAATATTCTAAAGCTTTCAGTAATAATACCCTGTTGATTGCAGAAACATTTTTATATTGTACTTGTAAAAATGATAGTGATAATGAAAGCATATGAATGTACAGTGTCAAGTATTAATCAAATTATCACAAATAAGTACACTACAATATCTATGTATTAGAAGCAAATTGGTACACCATTGGATGCACAGACCCCTACATTACATGCAGTTTTGGGAAAAAAGGTTAATTTGTGGTAAATTTTTGCCTGATTTACTGGACCACGCTCCTGGTTTGAAGCTATTCAAATGGCCAATCACTTTTTCCACCTTTGCACCTCTTCTATGGTTTGGGCAGCATTTGGTGTGCATTTGGTAGAAATCTACACTTGAGCTTCCAGTTAAGTTTCCACCAACAGAAACTTCCTTTGTGCTCACTAAAAACCCTCATCAAACAAAGGCCTAAACAGTAGGCATGCTGAGGGTATTTGCTTCCAAACTGCGCCACTGCTTTCAAATAAGATTCCAATGTAGATGTATTTATGTCAAAAGCCCACCATCCAATGAATCCACAAAGACACAGAAAAATACAGATTTGCCGTCTTTTTTTTAATATTTTATTTTATTTTTAGTAATTTTGTTCTGTTACGGTATAAGCAAAATAATGAGTTATCAGAAGTTAGAACAAATGAGCTCCCATTAATATTTTTTTTGTTTATTTCTTAAGCATTTGGTGTTGTTGGGGACAGGATGCAGGGCTAACCTTGGCACTCCTCTTCTTGTGATTCTTTGGATACTCAGGACAAATAAAGGAATTCTGAAGTTTTCTTTGTATGCAGTTATTAGGATGGATGCGGTATGGTGAATGCACACAACAGTGGCAATTGCTGCAAGAACCATTTCCGTAGATAAAGTAATTATACCTTATCTGCCACTGTTTTAATGTCAGATGCATAACAATTATTATTACCATCATCATACTAAGCTTTCTAGTGCAGAAATAAGAATCCTGGAAGTCCTGAGAATGGTGCAGGTGGAGAAAGGTAGGAGGTGGGGAACCCAAAAACCATGAAGTTGGAACCCAAGTTCCCATAATAGTGCTTTAGCCATGGCTGGAGCGTCTCTGGAAAATACCACCGTGTAATATCTTTGGTCCAAAGACTATCTATAATGAAATAGAAAAAACTGTCTGGAAATACATTTTTACTGGATCACAACTGCAGACTATTTCTATTTTCTGTTTTATAGGTCAAGCTTATATTATAGAAGCATTTTTTAATCTGGAGGGAAACACACATTGGATTAATTTTGAAAACTGGCTCTGCTACTACAGATGCAGAACTGTACTGAAAAAAAAGTGTGCTCAAAGCAGCAGTTCTGGCAATACCCTAAAGAATAAATAGATTATTATCATTACATATTACTTATTTTTAAGAACTGCCAGAATGAGTTACCTCAAAAACCGCTCTCCCAGAATCTCATCTTTAGTGGTGGTCAGTAGGGGATGCTAAAGAAGCAGGACAGTGGTAGAGAAGGATCCTTTCCACAGAATATTATTCAATTGGTATGTAGTTTAAGGATTTCCTGGGCCATTAGTGGCATCCAGGTCATTGTGTTTAACAGCTATTGATATGACCTATCCTGCATGAATTTGTTTAATTCGTCTTTAAACCTTTGGCTTCTAAAACAGCCTGTAGCAATAAGTTCCACAAATTCATTAGATGTCATGTGAAAAAGGTGTTTATATTTGTTCTTTTCAAATTGCTGCTAGTTCCACAGTGTGCTTCTTGTTCCTTTATTGTAATAGTGAATAAACATTGTTTATTCACTTCAGTTACGCCGTTTATGTTCTCATAGATCTCTGTACAGTTGCTTACTTCATTTTTTCCTAAATCATGTACAGATCTGTGTGTGGTTAAGTTTTTACTTCTGGTAAAGGAGGTAAACAGACTTTTCCTTCACTGTGTGTGTGGACATGGATTTGTTGCTAGGAAAAGCCATATTCTGTGAAACGCTGAGCCCCACATTCTCTCAAAAGTAGGGGAAACCACAAGGTTCAGGGCCTTTGCCTTTGTTTCCATTTGTAATATGCAGTCCAGAAACAGCTGCTTTTGAAGATTACACACAAAGGAATCAGGCAAGTGGACCCTGGGAATGACAGAATCAACTCAATTTGCAGTGGACAGTCTGTCCATAAAACCACCCAGTTTCATGATGTAGTTTAACTGCTAGTCTAGACTACTGCTAGTCTAAAAAATTAACATAATGTAGCAAGATCACATTAGCAGCACAAATATGACACAGTCAAGTTCTATAATGAGATATACCTTTAACTGAAACTTTTTCCAAGAGCAAAAAATGGCTTTAGATATTTATTGGACTGAAACATTAAAATAAATATAGCAAAGGATTCTTAAAATCTATGAAAAGTTTGTAACTTTCAATCTCCATCCAATACTGAAAGACACTATTTTTTCCCCTATTTTCTTTTACCTATCAGGTAAGAAATATAGTTGACTGGTTCTAAGAAACATCTCTCTCCTTTTTTTTTTTTTAATTTATTTTATTGTCCTGTTCCACTGACTTCCTCTGTGATGCTGAATACCCCACATAACAGTATGTCCTTTCATCTTGTTTTTTCCCAGATGGCTAACACTTCAAAGGAATCCAGTTTGGAAACACTTTACTATCTACATATGAAGTACAATTTGCATCAAAAAATATAAAATGTGTTTTTTTCTGACATGGAAAATATGAGGTTTCTCTTGTTTTGGCCCAATAGGATAGTGTTAACTAGTTTTTGGCTAGTATGGTAGCTCCCTAAAACACTACGGCTAGGTGATAAAAGATGAAACTTGGGACTAGAATCCACCCCCCTCAAATGTAGATGTCTTGTTTGTCTAAATTGGTCCTCCGGGCAGGCCCGGTCTTGCGCTCCTTGCTGGACTTTCTGTGCATTTCACATTCAAATCTCACTGCAGAAAAAGCAGAAACAGGCCTGGTGAGAGGGACCATAAAATTAGGCCTCCTCTAACGGTTTGCTCCAAGCAGCAGGATAAAGCAATGGTCCCTCCTGCCCACAGCCTACCTGGCCCACCCAGCCCTGAGCTCCTGGCTGCTTCGTGGCTCAGCTGGAGGAGGAGCGTGGGGCATGCATTCCCCCAGTCGGCATTCACTGCCCTTTGGGACCATGCCTCTTGGGGATGTTGCGTTATGCCAACGCCAATGTTGCGTTATGCATTCTACTCTATGGCCATTACAAAAACCTTGTCTACCATGTCAGATGAGAACGCTGTTTTCCTGTAACCACAAATATCTCTTTCAAGCCCTTTAGGCAGATTTTTCTATAAATATGGGGAGATTTGGGCAGGAGGCATAAATATAGTTGCTTAAACTCACCATTTCCAGAGCATGCACAAGAAAATTTATTTAAAGGAGCAAGAAAATTTTCAAGATATGACTGAAGCCCAATGAATTTACACAACTCAGAGCTGAACAGGTCTGGAAAGCAGACAGACTGGAAAAGCCATCTGTGACACCACTAAGTTTTGGTGCCCACCTTGCAGCTGAAGGAGGACTTAGGTAGACTAAAGCCCATAGGAAAGTTCATTTATACAATGTCACACTCTTCCAACAAAGACAGCCATAAACCAGAGCTGTGGAATAAGAATTCAATGTTAAATTGGTTAAGTAGCACTATAAATTTAACAAGACAACCACGTTTCTGTTGACTATTGCAAGCCTTTATCTAGATAATTAATGGTTATACCACCAGTGCAATTAAAGATACAAATAATTTGCATTAAAACTGAGTATCAAGACAAGTTTTTAACAGTTGTTTAAATAATTGCTACTCTTGGATCATTATAGGTATTAGATATACTAAAACAGTTAATGCAAGTAAAATATTAAGAGATCAGTTGTTCTACTAGAAAACATAGGTAGTGCATGGAGAATGTCCTGTCTCAGATGCTTTGCTTCAAAATAGAGGTAATGTGCCTTTGAAAGAGGTTTTAAACTCCTGCAGTGGTGGATTATCATGTGTGCTTGGGCCAACACAGTAACATCCATCTTTGAAACATGAGGCTTTGGAGACTTCATAAAATGGATACAAGACATTTTAATAATGGACGTATAATAGAAGTAGAAGATGATTTTGTTCTTCCCTTTGGATAAAATCTGTGCCATTGAAATAATGTAAGTAAATTTTCGAGAATAAAAAAAATAGTGAAAGATAGTGTTAATAAATGTATCTCTTCACACATTGAATTCTTTAATACACATAAAAATAGATTATTTTTTCTGTTTTTTGAATACTTCCAGTTCAAAGGCTAGTTAAAAAAGGAAATTATTATAGAAAAATCAAATTCATTCCTCAGTCTGTTTTTCCATATTTAATAAACACTGATAAAGGCACAATAAAGAAGAGCTTTATCAAAAGCTTGCAATGGGGAAGACACATTTTCCTAAAACATGCTCATAAAAGCACCGTATAACCTAAAAGTAGCTGCAGTTAATCAAATGTGTAATATGAGGCCAATATTCTGTACTCAGGCAGCATTATATATTTACAGTGCTTACTTCTTGATGATGTTATAGAATAAGTAAAAAAAGGCCAGACATTCAATGCTATATCTGAATTTTAACTGAACAGAGATTTATTTCTGCTTTAGACTTGAAGGCCTGAAACTCATTTTAATCTAAGTGATATTTGTTGTTATCACTAAACAAAACCAAACTCACCTCTCTCACAAGGTTGTCTGTAAGTTAAAGAACTAACATATGTTTAAAGCTCTTGGGCCAAACTGGAGGAATTTTAAACAGGCAAACACAAACTACCTTGTGAATCTTCCAGGTTGCTTCTTTATGCTTTCACCATTTTTAAATAAGAATTTCAACTTGTCACTGTTCATTCTGTAAATAACAGAATAATTTTCCTTATAGTTTTTTAGAGAGAAAACATAATTCATATGCAATCAGCTAAGAGAGATTTCACTAACTTATCCAAGATGTCATGTATAACGTTCTTAAAATGAATTGCCAATACAACTTTTTCTATTAAAATAAACCTCTGGGAACTTAAGTTGTTGAAACTTTCTGTATTATGATCAGTAATGCCTTGTCTAGAAAGTGTACACAATTCAACTTTGAGTTCATTTAATTTCCAAAGTGTCTCTAGGAAAGAGTTTCTTCCAATTATCTAAAAGACAAAAATGGCAAATAAAGTACTGAGGGAGATGTTTCACTGAGAAGGGGTTGGCTTTGAATCATCTCTGCACTTCATTATCCTCCAATCAAGCAATCAAATTTCTTCACCTCTGGAATTCACATTCTGCTGATTATCATTTATGTACTTTAATTGGTTACACTGTAATTTCTGGCTAGACCCTTATGAACAAAAGGACTGTTACTGATGGCTCATTCACAGTTTTAGTCCTCTTTTTGTAGTTGGCTAACAGATTCCCTCCAGATTTCTCTATCATCACCTACACAGCTCTCCCACTGGCTATAAAATACTGCAGCAGCTTGTAGGTAATTGATCAGACAAGTGAACTGTAAAATATTCATTTTCTACTTCAACAGCTAGATAAATCTCTTGGGAAGTGGATGAAAATATTGCTTATGCACATCAGGGTCGGTGTAGTAATAGCAAGGTTGCTGATAAGCAGGGGTCTACTACAGAGTTAATGCTTAATTCTGTTCCACGCCAGAGATGGGAAAGCATGCAGTCTCCCTTTGCCTGCAGCTAGGAGTCTTATTATATACTGAACCTGAGGCATCAACACCGATGCACCAGTCATGGTGCTTCAGGGATGGTGCTTCCTGTTCTAATTAATCACGTTCATCTCGGTGTAACATGCCAAAGAACAAATTAACACTTAGTTACTGTAACCAACGTGCTAAATACCAAAATATTAATGAACAGGAGAGCAGGAGTGAAAAGGGACTGACAGAAGAGGGAAAGGAGAGGTAAAACCTGCTTTTTTTTCTTTTCATCAACAGTAATCTTTACAATCTCACTTTCTGAGTTTTTCTGCACCAAGTTTTCAAATACCTGTCAAGGTGCTTTAATTGAAAGCGTTTAAAAGCAAACTGCATACAGACTTGTAGAGCAACAGCAGAAGATAGCGAATTCTTTTCATCTTTATCTTGCTGGGTTGCCATAGTAAGAGAATCTGAAGGGAATTAGCAATAGCTTTGTTTCTGACTCATGTTAAATGTGTATTAGGCAACCTTACTCAAGCCCAAACTATGCTAATCAGAAAATACATGCAAACCCTCCACCTGCTTTCTTCTCACACAAGAAGCAAAAAGCTAAGCTTTAAGTATTGGAATATTAACAGCATTTTTTTTCCCCACTGGTTTGGTTTTGAAGCATCAGAGAACATATGTTTGTTTCCCTATGTTTGTTTCCCATGTACTTGGAGCGTGGTGTCAGTCAGCTTAAGAGGAGGCATTTGAAATAAAAAATAGTCGATACTAGGTATGCCACAGTAGTTGTGACCACCTGGGGAAGACAAATGGAACACTACAATTTTGCAGTGGAAAAGCAAGCGTATTATAGGCACCGTAGCATCTACTGTAGAGATGCTGACAAGTAAATCAGCCTTTTTTGGATCAGAATAGTCATTTGCTTTAAGAACAGAAGATAGGTCCATGTTTCATTCCATATCAGCTAACTTCTGATGATTTAAATTTAGTGCCAGAGAAAACGATGGTAATAAATTGGTCAATCAGAAAATTTGGACAGCTTGCTAACACCAGACAGCATTAGCCAAAGATACTTTTTTTTTCCATTATACTAGTAAATAGACTTGTTCACACATAATCATGGTTTTGAGGTAAAACCCCCAGGCTGGAATCATCTCTATTACAAATGCATGCCACGGCATTCAAGACTCTCTCAGGTATTGTCTAGTCACTTGACAACTCAAATATTCTGAAATGTATTCCATCACCCCCACAGACAAGGCAGGCTGTGCATCTTCTGCAGACAGTGAGGCTCAGATTTTTTTGTATGCTTTGTATATTTTTTGATGCAACTAAAGCAAATCACTTCTTTAATAAACACTCTGAAAAACATGTTCTGGGTTTCTAGTATTCCAGGTGCAGAGTATTGTATCTCATATTTTTTCTGAAAAAGACTGGTGAAGATGAAAGTACCTATTTATAATGAGAAAACGATTCAAAACAAAGAAACATTAAACAGCAATACAAAGCAAAGAAAACCAAATGAAAACAAATACTGGAAATAGTACACAGTTCCCCTTTGTGGTCCTCGATACAATAAATCCTGCTATTTTAGCACTTCCTAAATTCTCACTCAGTTAAAAAGATAATTAAAAACAAAAATAAAGTTCTGTTAGTAATGAGGTGATAATGAAGTGCACCACGAAAATCAAGTGTCTGTTTAATAACTGTGTGTAACCTTTGCTCTTTGAATGCCTTTTGTGATGACGGTTATGTGTTTAAAGGGAAATAGATGGATCAGAAACTGTCTTTTCCATCTAGGATTTAAATTATATTATTTCTTCTAACATATATTTAAAGTAAAACAAACTCCTTTCCTTTCCTTTCCTTTCCTTTCCTTTCCTTTCCTTTCCTTTCCTTTCCTTTCCTTTCCTTTCCTTTCCTTTCCTTTCCTTTCCTTTCCTTTCCTTTCCTTTCCTTTCCTTTCCTTTCCTTTCCTTTCCTTTCCTTTCCTTTCCTTTCCTTTCCTTTCCTTTCCTTTCCTTTCCTTTCCTTTCCTTTCCTTTCCTTTCCTTTCCTTTCCTCAAAAATAGCCTTTTTTTTTTTTTTATTTGGATAACAGGTGTTAGGAAAAGCCTTTACCCATTTTTTTTTCTCTGAAAATATTTTGTTATCCATTTCTGTCCTTGCTTTCCTCTTCAAGTTTCTATTCATACTTCACTGAGATGTACAAATTTTGTTTTGGTAGTAAGTGCCTATATAACTCTATTATGAGCCACTCATCTCTGAAAATAGGAATGTCTTTGTTTTCAGTCTATATTTACATGATTTTATCATTTCCTTTTTAAATCCAGCTAGTTATTTAAATCAGGAGCAGCCTATATAAGCATGTACTGTATTTTACAGATTTCATTCAGTATTAAAGTCATCTGCCTTCCATGAAGTTCTGTGAAGGACCAACTGTCCTTTATGGGTCAGAGCTGCTTGGAAACGTTCAAGCACTACTGAGCCTTAATCACCTTGGGTACTTTTCAATCACCTTTATGTCGAGCTCATCTCCCTTTTTCTATCTATATGACACAGAAAATGTATTCAGTCTTCAAGTTGAATTTTTTTAAAATAAATACTATATTGCTGAGAAGCGTGAAGAGGACACTGAGCTATGCTCCTGTGGAGAAGCTACTAGAGGACAGATGTCCAAATGTTTGTTGCATTCCCTCAAGCTTAAGACATTTTGGAGAGCAGTGTTGGTGGGTTGGAAAAGAGTTGAATGTGAAGAGAAAGGCAAAGGTTGTAGAGGCTCTAACACAAACAGAAATACTGGCAGAAAAAAACAGAAGGGAGATCAGGGCTAGAGTTAAAGAGGAGAGAAGAAAGGGGAGAAAGCTTGAAAGGAGGGGAAACAAACACAGGGAAAGGCATAGGTAAGGCAACGCAGTTCTCTTTTCTCTTTCTTTGCCCTTTAATTGCAGGTTTCATTGACTGCTTTCTGCCACTTAACTAGGATGAGTTTCTTACTGTAAGGGTTATAGTTAAAAGAAAATATTTTTTTAACACAAATTCACCAGGCTAAAATCACACTGTGGTTGCTTGTGGAAGTCACTGTACCATCTTAGCTGCTTCTGCCTTTTTTATTAAAAAAAATTCTTCGTGCATCTGTGAATCTGCTCCAAAACACTATTGTCCCAGTCCCAGCACCTTGGTGCTTATAGAGCCTAAGTTCAAGAAAGTTCTAGAAAGTAGGTATAGTCCTTCAAGAAGTTATTTTAACAATGTGTTGGGTTTACATGGCAAAGTTTTGATAGCAGGGGGAGCTGCAGGGGTGGCTTCTGTGAAGAGATAACAGAAGCTGCCCCCATGTCAGACAAAGCCAGTTCCAGGTGACTCCAAGACAGACCCGCAGCTGGCCAAAGCTGAGCCAATGAGCAATGTTGGTAGCACCTCTGTGATAACATATTTAAGAAAGAGTAAAAAACACTGTGCAGCACCTGTGGGAGAGGAGTAAGAATATGTGGGAGAAACAACTCTGCAGACACCAAGGTCCGTGAAGAAGGAGGGGGAGGAGGTGCTACAGGCACCAGAGCAGATTCCCCTGCAGCCTGTAGTGAAGACCACGCTGATGTAGATTGTTCTTCTGAAGCCCTGGAGGACCATGATGGAGCAGGTGACCCCATGGAGAGCCTGGGCTGGAGCAGGCTCCTGGAAGGACCTGTGACCCCGTGGAGAGGAGCCCATGCTAGAGCAGGTTTGCTGGCAGGACCTGTGGCCCCACGGGGGACCCGCACTGGCGCAGTCCATTCCTGAAGAATTGCACCTGGTGGAAAGGACCCACACTGGAGCAGTTCATGAAGAACTGCAGCCCATGGGAAGGACCCATGTTGGAGAATTTAATGAAGGACTGTATCCTGTGGGTGGGACCCCATGCTGGAACAGGGGAAGAGTGTGAGAAGGAAGAGCAGCAGAGACAAAGCATTATGAACTGATCACAATCCCCATTCCCCGTCCCTCTGCGCCGATCAGGGGAGGAGGTAGAGAAATCAGGAGTGAAGTTGAACCTGGGAAGAAGGGAGGGCTGAGGGGAAGGTGGTTTTAGTTTTTGTTCTTATTTCTCACTATCCTACTCTGTTACAATTAATTGGCAATAAATTAAATTATTTTCCCCAAGTCAAGCCTGTTTTGCCCATGATCGTAATGGTAAGTGATCTCTCTGTCCTTATCTCAACCCATGAGCTTTTCATCATATTTTCTGCCCCTGTCCTGCTGAGAAGGGAGAGTGATAAGAGTGACTTGTTGGGAAGTGGGTGGCCAGCCAAGATCAACCCACCACAAACAGGCAGCCAGGGATGATGCTTGTTCCACTGTTTGAGGTGTAAGAAATTACAGATGGATTTTTTTTTTTTTTTTAGAGAAGGAACATAAAATGGTGATAATTCTACATACAAGCAATCATCAATAAAGAAAGAGATTTGTTACCATATAACCCTCCTATTCTGGGGAATACAGATACAGACCTGTCACTTCCTGGGAAATGCCCTAGTTCACAAGCCATATTCTGTACTGGCTGGACTGGGAGGAACAGCCCTGATGGAAGGCTGCATTGCAGTGCTTAGGGCTTGCAAATGGGAGGGTTGGGTATTCTGATTCTTGTCTCAAAAAATGTGTTTTGCATCTTACATTTAATAGTGTCTAAAGAGAAGAATGTAATCTCATGAACAGACAACTTTGTGTGCGATACGGATATTGTCCCAGAGGAAGAAAAGCTGTATCTCCAGCTTAACAGGTAAGTGCTCTAAGCTGTAGGCCATTATAGAAGATGATCTGCAAGTCCCAGATCCATGTGTTAAAGGAAACACAGGAATAGACGTTACATTCCCTTTCTCCGAGTAAGCATTATCCTTTTCTGTGTGCAACTAATGGTGAGTTTAACACAATTTTCTGTAGGTATTGTATATAGAGAGAGTCTAAATATTTGCAGCAATATTTCAATTGGAAATAATACTAAAAACTCACAAATACATACAAGTCTCAGTATACCTCTACAACCTCAGTATACCTCTGGTTGTATACATCTACAACCAGAAGAAAGAGAGTTGTCTTATTGTTTGAACATCCTTCTACTGCTTTTCATTTTCTCTGAATGCTTCATCTGGCTGAACTTGGCCATTTTTAGGCTCTTTATGCTATGACTATTTTTCCTTTAACCACTGTAGTTTTTCCAAGCATTAACAATAGTTGTTATATAATTCATTTAAATGCTGATAAACCTTTTCCTTTTGTTGTACAAATTTGATGTGTCAGTTTTCCCCTCAGTGCTGAAATACAGGGCTCTATGCAAGATAGTTCTTTTGTTCAGTTAATCATCTACCTGCCTTTCCATAAAGGACTCTACCCCACTTTCAACATCAATATTTCAAAAGTCCTTTTCACCATTTTATTTTTTTCTGATTCTGGTTGGTTATCAGAAGTTTTACTGAATAGCTATAGTCAATGCTTTTGCAGTCAAAAAGTTCAATTACTCTAGTCACTGCCATGAATCTAGATAATTTACAAAGATCTCACTTCCCAGTTCATTCACTTCCTTTTCAGCAGAACTCTCCCAAGTGCTGTGTATATATATCAGCTACGATTTGCATGAATACCACATCTCCAGCAGGTTTTGGGAAAAAGAAACAAGACAAAGGGCAGTGTATATGGTCCTGATTGAAATACTTACAGTATTTCTGATTTATTACAAATATTTCTTATTTGGGTCTTGTTACATCAAACAAAGCTGAAATAACAATTTTTGTTTATTTTCACAATACCATTTTTCTTACTCCATCCTTTGCATGGTTATATAAAGTAAGGACTGGACTCCAGTCCCCTATTCAGAGATTTTTTCAAGCAGTTGTGACAATTCATTCCATACTTTCCAGTGCAAATGGGGTAGGTGGAGACCAAAAGGAGACATGGCTTGACAAGAAGTAACTTGAAATATAATGGAGAAAAAAGAAAAGCATTCCACAGAAAATGGGAAATAAGTTACTTTTTCCTGTGGACAAGAGGAAACAATGAAAAAAAAAAACCCAAACAACCATGATTCAAAGAACATTGGAATACTTTCTCCTAGAGCTATTCCTCAGTGGTACAGTTAACTTTAAGACTATACCTCACTTTGCAAACTTGCCAGAGAGAACTGTTGTAAGGGACAGTGCTTCCTGCACTAATCATGGTAATTTTATTCAGTTAAGTATTTCAATACAACGCTTATTTAGTGCACTCTCACTTTTAGATGTTCCTCCCCATGTCCTAACCCTTTCTTTCCTTTTGATAACATTTATGGACTTTGATCTGGAGGTTGGCAGAAATGTCTACCAATAAATCAGAATTAATTTACTGGTTTGCATGCAAATACTTAGGAATCGTATGGCCAACTGTTTGTGTTTGGAACGTGTCACACACCATCCAATGTCTAATTGTGCAACTGAATGCCTTGAATCCATGCCCAAAGCTGTGTTTTCACATTCATAAAATAATAACTGTGATATAGCATCACTCAGCTGGTGTTTTGGAAAAGTATATCTACAACTATCTAACTATATAACAACTATCAGGAATCCAGATTCAATATAAGGTTATTAAACAGTAGTTCAAAAGTGATTCAGAAGTAGTTTAAGGGGCATATGAAATCCAGTGTATCTGAGATTGAAGCATAATCCACAGAAACCTATAGAAAACACAGCAATCATTTTACATGTATACATAAATTAACACCTTCATTGTCTACCCTGTACTTTTATAAAATATATTTTGAAACAGAAATCCCACATTTGAAAACCTGGAATAATGAGACTAGAACATGAAATCGATGCTTTTACTACTGATAAAAATTAAAACCCCAAGAATGACAAAACAGATTAAGTTAAAATGCATAACTCTTTAGCTTGTAATAACAGGATAAAGAAGCAAGAATGTAATTTTCAGTGGCCATTTCAAATAGTCCAAAGAATAAACAGATATTTCAAATTAATGTTTTTTTATTTGTCTGTCATATATTTCTCCTTTTAGAATTATTACAGTTATCATATTACTATTTAAATATTTTTATCCATTCCTGTTTGCTTGTGTTACAGGAAAAACTAAGGATTTTCATATATAAAAAGTGTAGAGACTGTCTACATATATACTTACCCAGTAAACATCTTGCAACGCCACCTATTTAAAGTGCAAGATCTTTTGCTGTTCAGTCAGAATTAATTGATCTGTTCAGGGCACAATTAACTGTCTTTCCAGATATGTTGTTCCTTTCTGTACCAACTGGTCTGCAGAAGGAAGCTTATGCACAATATAAGGATAAAGAGAAGAGCATGTGAAAAGAGCCAACGGCAACTTAAAAGACAATGAGGCATTGAGAAAAGGCTTGTTGTTGCTCAGTGAAGAAGGAGAATAGAGTCATGTGAAGTAAAAGATTTCAGAGAGCCTAGAGAAAATAGTAAGAATGATCTTACATGTATTTTAAAGAGTTCCACTTAGATGGAAACCAACATAAATTATTCCCCTTTTCTTGTTTCCATTGCAGGAAGAGGGTGGAAAATTTTAGCTTTGGGTGAATCTTGAAAAATGTTCATATATGGGGCTCAATAAACATAGAAAAATTGCTAAGAATGAGCATATACCTTCCTTCCAAATGAGATGAACAATTTACTTTAGCAATTTTTTAATGGGATTTATACTGACAAAATTTTGTAGCAGTCCTAGTACCCCCACAAGATGTTATGGATTTATAACATTAGAAAGAGAGGATTTTAGGTCTTGCTGCCCTGAGAGGTGAGAAGTGTAAATGAAAGAACACACCTTTCACCCTTTAAAAAAAATTGCCCTCGCATGTAAGCATTGCACAAATCTACCTGGAATGCCTGTTCTAATAATAATTCAATTTACTCAGACCTGAGAATAAAAGTTAATGATGAATGATGAATGTTTCTTAATTTAACCAGTCCATCTGTGTAGTTAAATTTCTCTTTTACTTCAGAGTAGGAATGAAGCATGACAAAATATCCACAGTAGGTAAATTGGAAGTGGTGCCTGATAGGAGTTAAAAGCCCCCAAAAACTCTGGTAGGAACATATCTTCTTAACCATAGAGAGATGGGAAAAGAGCATGTTTGTAGAGGAATTATCAGACTATCCAGAACAAAATATTCTTTATTATTAAATAATAATTGTCTTATGTTAGTTTTGGTTTTATTAGTAAATGTACTCTTCCTAGCACATGCTACTGGCAGCGCAAGCATCCATTTGAATTGTGAAGAAAACATGTTTGCCAGCATCCCTCATCCTGGTCTTCTGCAGGCTTGCTGGGACACATATGGAGATTATGGTGTGAGGTAGAGTAGGATGATCCAAACCCTTCAAAAATTCCACTCATGGGATCATGCGTGGAAAGGGAAGATTTTGCCTCAGAGAAAATCCTAGAAGAGAATACCTGGAATAGTCTCCTGACCTCACCTTGGCAATTATAAATCTAGTTCTTGCCTTGTAAACTCAAGACAATCAATTTCCTCAAGGATACTTTTTTTGTTGTTGTTTTGGCTTTTTTGGGGGGTGGTGGGGTGGTTGATTTTTGGGTGGGGTGGCTTTTTTAGTCAGTTTTGTTACTTTCCTTTAATAGGTATGGTCACTGTACTATTCACTAATATATTCAGAAAGTAGACAGACCATAGCTAAGACAATATGGAAATATAGGTAGGCAACATAATAATTCACCGAGACTTGCTACAGTTGATTTCTCCTTGTACCCACTTATGGAGAGAACAGAATTCTCTGATGCTGAGACTTTTAATGCCAGCATTTGTATAAAGTACCTTTAATAGCAGCCTTTTAATCTTTTTCATTTTGTCTGCTTCTAATTTTTTGGTGCAGAGGTTCCCCTGTTTCTGTCCTTGTTTTTCTTAGTTTCTCAGAAACGATCTCTGGATGCTCATGACCTTGCCTTGGTAAAAATGTTCTTCCTCCCTGTTCAGGACTCCAGTGTTTGCCTCAGCTCCTGGTTTCTGCACCTTCATGCAGGTACTTTGAAATTGCAGCCCTTATAGCATGTGCTGTTTATTTGCTGAAGTGCCAAGAGGCCTTAAATAAATGAGGACTCCAGTGTGCTGGACACTGCCCATAGTGAATGACAGCTCCAGCCTCAAAGACGCTGTTCCTCTGAGACGCAGGAGAAAAAGCAAGTGATAAACCAAACGAGCTAGAATGAGAGGGAAGGTCAGATAACACACAGGCAATGAAGACTCATATTATTTCTGTCCTGCTGCATTAACTGTTCTTGGTAATAGGAATTGCATTTTATTCTTTACAATTGAACTAAATGGATTCTTTGGTGTAATGGAGGGAAATGAAGACTCCTGACTAAGATGACCTAATTAAAAGCATCATGTGGGAGACATTAAAAAATCTCTCTGGAAGACTTGTGGCTTCTGGGGTGGACAAGATAGTACCATTAGTCCAGTACATCCTAGAATGCTAATACTTTCTGGCAAGCACCAAAAATAAGACTTGAAAACAATTAACATGCCGCTTCTCTTTAAATAGATGTTCTGAAGATATTATATTACTCTGCAATCAATACAGCAGGAGTTCCTGTTGTTATAATGAATATTTAGACTATGTGGCAAGTTATGTTTAAATTAGACAAAATAAGTGAAATCAGATTCAGGCTTTAGGTGTCCAAGTAGAAATCCCAGGCATCCAAATAGAAATCTAAGGCTGGAAATCGTGGAAAACATTGCATTGTCTCTGAACCTCATACAACACCATTAGTGTCAGGGAAGTCAGTGGTCTTATTCAACGTTTTTGAAGTTACACACATGCATAACAATGCATAAAATTAAGCATTTGCAAACCTTTTTGAATTATAATAATTTAACGTTTTTGAATGATAATAATTTTATCCACAGCCTGAAAATTTCTTACTTTAGTGACATTATGGAAAGTAAATATGTTTTTCTACGTTCCCACTAACTCAAAGGAAAACTACTATTAGCTGTTAATTTGCAATTAGTAGCTAATAAATTATGAGTTTTCTTCCCTGACAACATTCATTTTTTCAGTGAAATACATACCCTTTGAGATTCAGACACTCTTCTGGTAATGAGCAGCTTTCTCCCTGCAACATTTCAACCTTCTCATTGTAAAATCTGACTCCTATTAGAACCAGCTTTTTTAGCTCTGCAGATTCTTCTTCTGCAATTAAAGCTTCATGTCAAGTGGACCAGATTCCTTCAGGAGAGAAATGTTAAAAGTCAGTGAATTATGGAACATTATAAAGCACACAAAAGCCTAAAAATTGTTCCTAAAGACTAATAAATTAAATACTTTCTTGTATAATAATTGGTTGTGATTTTAGTGGAATACTCTGTAAAGCAATACCACAATATAGTCCTCCTGATCATTGTGAAAGGTTGTGAGCAGCAATGAAGAGAAATGCCAAGAAGGACTTAGAGTAGGGAAAAAAAGGAATATAATACTTAGCTTGGACAAATTCAGTATAATACATCCATGGGAAGATAATCCAAACATATAGATAGTCAATAGAGGAGAGATTTCTAGTAGGCAAGTGTGCTGGAAGAGATTTAGATATCAGATGAATCACAGATTAGATATTAGATTATAATGTAGTATGAAAAAAAAAAAATATATTAATCAATTTTTGTCTGCAAAGGCACTGGGCTGTGGAGCAGCAAAATAATTTGCTTCTTGGCTTGACCCTGTCACATATCAATTTTGCTGCTGATTTCTGTGAGAGGAGGATCAACTTCTCTAAGGGCCTAATCCACATAAAATTCTCTGAAACCAGTAAGAGTCCATACAATGACTTCTGAGATCTGTGAATGACTTTTTACACTGTTATAGGACACTTGTTAGCAGAAAGATATGATATGCTGCACATAAGTTGAGAAAAAACTCCCATGCAGAATTGCAGTGGCACTAAGAATGGATGTATATAGTATGCTTATATAAATATAGCTGTTTAATAAAAAAAAAGACAATCAAGAGAAAAAAAAATTCTGATTATAAAGAGGAAAACTAGGATGAAATTCTGACTGCAAAGTACTTTCAGTGATGGAATAATCTCCATACAAGGAGAGTTTGAGGCCCATGCACACTGAAACTTTGACTTAAAACAGAAAACTCATTAGAGGAAATGAGTGTAAACTGACAGGAAGGTGGTCTTGTCACATTTTCACCATCAGTATATACAATGTTCTGAAATTCCTTCCTCCTTGTGCCAGCAATGCTTTTAAGTGTTGTCCCGATGGCAAGCAGGGATTCATGTGTGGCTATCAAGTGCAAATATTCTCTTACGTGACTACCAAAACTGCAGCTGTCACTATCTGCTGAAGCTGTAAATTGCAGCTCCTGCTGCGAATTTGCAATGGCCATGAGTGCAGGAAATCATTAGTGAGCTGTTGCTTTTAAACAACGGATTGAAATACCTGAAGGAAAAGCTTTTAGCATGGTTTATTTTTCCCCTTTAGAGAGAATGGTGTGCTAACTGGAGATGCCTCCATGACAGCCTTAGGTAAGAAGGGCCCTACACAGAGTGAGAAGGCAGACAGGGAAAAAACACAGCGTCTCTAAGACAACCATATTTTGTCAATATTTACCTCCGCAAAACAGCTGTGAAGACCTGAACTCCTTTTCCTTTTTGCTGACACATCTAAAAGAGTGTTAACTACGATAATACTTTTAACCGATCACTGCAAAGTAAGCTCAGTATAGTATATTTTGGAAATGGCAGCTCATCCAATTTTCCTTTCCTTTACTCCGCTGACTAACGAAAGTTATACTTGAATAGAACTGACCTATGCAGAGTCAGATTTAGTAACTTCAGAGTATTAGTAGCTTGGACTAGGTTCAAACGTCTGACCTGAAGGAATAAACTGCTGTAGACACCTTATTAACAGAAGTTTTGTGGTTTTTTAGGATAGTACACCAGACTGCATCAGGAGACATGGGAGCTATTTCTATTTGAGCAACTGATTTGCTGTGTGACTTTGGGAGTTGCAGAGTAATGGTGAGAAATGCACACACTTAACAACAAGCTTGCTCCTTTCTGCAGTTCAAGTGATAAACACCTTTTAGCAAGAGAAGAAACCCCAGTCTTCAGACCATCTTTCTTACGCTCTTAAAACATATATCTACTTGAAATGGCTTAACCTATAATTTAAATTCAAACCCTTAACATACCTATTCAAACTTAACATTGTTAAACTATTTTGACTTTGATTTGAAGGTTTTAGTATGCTTTAGAAATGGATTTGGTGTCCTGATTATTGTCTTGCCCCTAAGTGGTCTATATGACCTGTGCATAGTTGGGCTCACAGCCTACACTCCCACCTTGATGTGAAGGCAACTTCCCCAGCCCCATGGTGCTCAGGTCAGATCAGCCTGTTGTGTGCAGGAAGGCAAATTAAGTCTCTTGGGAGGCCAAGGCAGTAGTGAGATGGGCAGCATGATTTGACAAGTGCAAGTCCTCCTCACTGCAGGATGCCAGTTGATTTGGTCCTCTCTGCTCTTCCATTAAGCAGAGTTTTACCAGAAAACCTTTTACAGCAGTCAGTCCAACCTTTGAAATAGAAACAGAAGCCTTGTTTCCTAGTGAACAGTGAGGAACAACTGGGCTTTTTTTTAAACCACCTGTGCAATTGCTGTCACCAATTGGTAGTCATCTTATGAAGTCAAACTACAGGTTTAGTCAGGCTATATAAACATTTTAGGAAAGCGTAGGAACACCAAATCTTTCAGACAGTTGTACAGCCTCCTTTCCAGAAGTTTTTTTCTTTTTACATTCAGGATAATAAAAGTGTTAATGATTTCTCACTTTATACACAAAATTAAATGCTTAATAAGCTGAACAAGTTTCAGCTAAATTTCTCTAATTGCCAACTTCAGTTTATTTTTTATTTGCTAGCCTCCCTGTGGAAAATAGTACACAGCATTTCTAAAATCGTAATAAACACTGGAAAATCTGCTTCCTTGTACTGTTTTTCATGGACTTACTAGTAACGGCTTCTCATTTTGTAGTGACTATGAAATACATATTCCAGAAAAGTAACAACAAAAATATAGAGCTTATTTGTCAGGTACACGATCCCCAATATGCTGGCACTATTCATATAGAGTTTAACATCATCATCATCAAGCACCTTTCGAATGGCAATTTTTCTTAAGTAAATCTCAAGTGCTCAGCATAAGAAATCAATATGCTTGCCCTCATTTTGCAGCTAAGAGAGCAGAGGACATGAATTAAGATCTTTCAGAAAGCCAATAGCTGGGAACCATGGTCAGAGTCGTGGTCTATTTGAATCCTATTCATTAACACACACGCACACACACTTTTGCAGAGAGTTTCCATACTGAAGTTTCTTACTCAGTGGCATCCTGTGCTAGGAAGATAACAATAAAAACAAATAAACAAACAAGCAAAATGAATAAAAGCATCTTCTGGGAAAGTAAGGGCTTTGATGTGCTGTACAGTATTTGCAAAAGCATCATGAAATTCACAGCACTCAAACATGGGAATACTGGGTGCGGCTCATATCTCCCAGGACAAATGGAAAGATATTCCAGACTGTCAGAAAAGTCTGTGGTATCTACAGGACTAGGTCCATCAAATATGTTTTTTTACAAATGTCAGGAAGTTAACTTGGACAGGGTCTGCATCACAAAGATCAGGACCTTATGTTTTCTGGTAAAAACTTTTTATGCTAATCTCAAAAGAAATGCAACGTGCTTTAGAAACAAATGCAGGGAGGAAGTTAAAACCATTCTTTCCAAAATAGCTATTTTTGAAGAAAAAATCAAGGGAGCAGGAATAGACTGGCCATTTCAGGTACACATTGAATAGACAAGACGTCTCTGTTAGCATCTTTACACACAGTTGTAACTGAGAAAATATTCCACTCAATGACTGACTGATCTAGCTACTAATAAGAATCTGGTGATTCTTGGTTGCTTTGATTCCAGTTATTATGGCAATAAAATGGGTTAACCAAAATGTAAAATAAGACAGTACTGTGTAAATTATTTTGAAGAAATAACATGACAGAGATACAATAGAAAATCATGACTGAGAAATACTGAATGAGACTTTAAAATCTAGAAAGTAAGGGAAAAATTCATGATACTAATTAAAGTTCTCATTAGATTCCCATTATAAGAAATAAGAGAAAAAGCTTCTTTATTTCTCCAGAGACAGCTTTAGCAACATGAAATGAAGAAGAAAGGCTTAGCACCAAATCATTTGCGTCTCTTTCCCTTACAAACATGTACACAATGAATTGGATTGCATTTTATATGGTAAAAGGACATTAGCTAAATCACAGCAAATACTTAACTATTCATAGTTCCCTCTTAACAACAAAACAGAGGGCTGATGGATGTGAGCACATGCATTTCTGTGCTAGTGGAGAAGACCCTGTAATCTTCTGTACACTAAATAGAATGTTTATATTGAAAACTTGAAAGTGAGGATTAAAGATAAACCTTCAGATTATACTTTTAATGGCTTCTGAGTCCAGTTCTTTAGGTAAGCGACCATAGTTCCGCTTCACACCACTATATGTGATTTGCAGGCCCTGATAAAAAAACCTTTTTTGCCCTCCATGCTTGAGGAATTCCTTAAGTGAAGAGACCAACATATTTACTTCAATATTTAGAAAATGTGTTGTGCAGGCAGAGCAATGGTGCTTTTTGACCCAAAATAAAATGTCTGCAATAAGCTCTTGACCAGACTTGTATTTCCTATTTCATCACACATATTTTGTTTGTACACCTACAGTGTACAAACTGTAGGTGTCCAAGCTGTAAGTAGTTCCTCACTATGTACCTCAGTAAGACTGACCTGATTTATTATCAAAACTTAGATTAATAATCAGTGAAACAGAAAAAAATATCTTTTAAATGAATTTAGCTTAGCATTTTTGAAGAAAGAAACTACTATATACTTAGAGTTAAGCCTTACAACTCTTAGATCTGCAGAGGGTTTTGTGGGTGTGTGGACTTTTTAGCAATCCATGCAGATGTGAGTGAATTGATCTTAAAGAACACGTGAGGCTCTTAATTACAGTGCAAAATGAAATCACAAAACTGGTACAGTTCAGAATCTAGGAGTGCCTTACAGGCCTAATTTTCAAAAAGGCTTGGATCTCAGATTGGCTTTTCAGGTATTAACTAAACAAAAAGTCTCAGGATGTGGAAGCATGAATTTGTACTTTTAAAGGTCTTATCTGGAAAGAAAAGTTCCTGTTGGTGGATACGGTCACATGCAAAGATGCATCTTTGGATGCAAAGACTATTTGCTTATACAATGGGAGGATGGCAGTGAAGGTTAAGTAGGTTTGGATTAGGACATAATACTTGAATGTTTATTTTTGAATATGTGTGGGTTTGAATGCTATGAAAAATAACATTAACATAGACAAAAATGTACCATAAAAAGTGTACCACAATTAAATATCAACTACATAAAACTGATTTTTTTTCTTTATGAACATGATAAGCTTCAACTCTGTACTCGTACTTAATTTGTCATGCTTTTTTTTTTGTTGAGTTATTGATTTTTGTTGGCAAAACATATTATTGTTTTGCTCATAGTATATGAAGAAGGGTTTACTTTTTCAAATTCAGATTCTTTCACTTAGAAACTGAGTGCCTCTATTCTTGGATTATATCAGAAAAACCACAAGTTTTCAATTTAACATTACTATTTATGACACGCACTTAAACCTATTTGTTATTTTATGTTGATACTTTCTGTTATTCATCTGCTTTTGAATGCAACTCTTCCAGTCTTTCCAATCTTTAGAACTGATTTTTTATTTTGCTTTAATTGCACTTGTCACATCCTCTTTTAAAGTATACTTTTGTTATGGATAGTATCCTGGAAAATGCTGTTGATTCAAATAAAGGTATTATATTGTCCATTCCGTCATCATTCAAGTTGTTGTAACATATTGCAATGTAACATATTACTTTTTATGATTGCAGCAGCACATTAACGATGACCTCTACTAAGAAACCTGTAGGATGGTTAGTGTTCCATTGGTTAATTTAGATATGGTTAATTTAGAAAGCTGCATTGTGCACTGCTCCAGCATGATCAGCATTGATACATTTTGCTGTCGTGCTATTCATTCATCTCGCTCATTTTCTCTCTCTGAAATTCTTCATGGTCCTCCTTCTAGCTAAGTAACAGAATTTTTTCTTTCACTTTTCAGATTTCAGTTTCATTGCCCTCCCTTCCATTTCACTAAGAATAAGTGAAGCCATAATGAGGATGCTTAGTCAATCATTTTATATATTTTTCCTTAATGAAGGTTGCCTGTATTATCCTAAACTTTTTGTTTTCTGTTAGGTGCTTTTTGATCCTGCCTTGTCCCATACCTATAGGAAACTATTTAGTTTCCTTTACTGAGCTTCTGAAAGTCTAAAGAAATTATGGGGTTTTTTTTACTTTTTTATTTTATTAACCATTTAAACATGTGCAAATAATCTGGACTTATGAAGCTTTTTTTTTCTTTTTTTCCTTTTAAAATATAACAATCTGGGAACTTTTATATTGTGAAATTTCTCACTTCTTCTTGTTATATTTTTAATGATCCACTTCAGACAAGCTTCTAAAAATAAACAAAAAACTTAATAAGTTCCATTTCTTTAAATATCTGAGGCACTGCTTTTTTCTCCTCCGTTCCTATGGAATAGTTAATACTTATAGGGAAAAATTTGGGGGTTTGCAGATTTGAGGCTTCATTCATCTTGTTTGTGAAGCATGTAGTTACAGGAAACTTTTTGTAGCTTGTAGGGCTTTAGTAGCATCACATTTTTATATACCAGAAAACAGCAGCTTTCATAGTAATCTTCCCAAAATTCTTGAGTGAAAATTAATGCAAAAAAGTAATTTAATTTCTCAGCAGTTTTCTTATCTTCCCTCATTGCTTTGTGGGGATTTAGAAGATCTATTGGTTCTATTGCAGTCTTCTTCTTCCAAATGTATTTTCATGGCTTCTGGGTATTGGTTTTAAAACTCTTTCTTTTTTTTCATCAAAATCCATTTTTACCCTTCTAATTTCCCTCTCACTTCATTGCAGTTATGTCCTTGATTATTGGCTTTGCTAAGGTCAGCTTTCTTAAATTCAGAGGATTTGCATGGTTGAACCAAGCTCTTTCCAACTAGTCTCTTTCTCTAGACTTCAGTGTATCCCATTTTGGTTTGCCACCTATCCCTGGGGTATTAACTGACAAAATTCTCAGAAGACCCCACACACTAAGAGTCAATCAAATAAATGAAAAGTTTAAAGTACTTATGTCAGTATGGATGATCTTTGCCTCGACCAAATTCAGCTTAATTTCATACTATGCTGCATAATGTTCACTATTCTTATGCCCATCAGATTCAATGTGACTTTTACCATCCGCAGCAACTTAATGTTGTAAGCAAAGTTCAGCCAACTAAATGATTAATTCCTTCAAATAGCTAATATGTTTGAAAGTATTTAGCCAGTGTTTGAAAGTATTCACCCCGATGCTAACTCTAAAAGGTTGCTAGCATTTCAGGAAAATTTGTCTAGAATAGAATAGTTCAGTTGGAAGGGATCTACAGTGACTGTCTAGTCCAACTGCCTGATCAATTCACGGCTGACCAAAAGTTAAAGCATGTTATTAAGGGCATTGTCCAAATGTCTCTTAAACACTGACAGGCGTGGGGCATCAACCACCTCTCTAGGAAGCCTGTTCCAGTGTTTGGCCACCCTCTCGGTAACAATGTCCAGTCTAATCCCCCCCTGGCGCAGCTTTGAACCATTCCCACACGTCCTGTTACTGGATACCAGGGAGAAGAGATCAGCACCCCCCTCTCCACTTCCCCTCCGCAGGAAGCTGTGGAGAGCAATGAGGTCTCCCCTCAGCCTCCTCTCCAAACTAGACAAACCTAGAGTCCTTAGCTGCTCCTCACAGGACATTCCTTCCAGCCCTTTCACCAGCTTTGTTGCTCTCCTCTGGATGTATTCAAGGACATTATCATCCTTCTAAAATTGTGGGGCCCAGTACTGCACACAGTACTCAAGGTGAGGCCGCACCAACACTGAATACAGCGGGATGATCACCTCTTTTGACCGGCTGGTTATGCTGTGTTTGATGCACCCCAGGATGCGGTTTGCCCTCTTGGCTGCCAGGGCACACTGCTGACTCATATTGAGCCTGCTGTCGACCAGCACCCCTAGCACCAGCACTTTCTGCAAGGCTGATCTCCAGCCACTCCTCTCCCAATTTACACTTGTGCCTAGCATTATTCTGTCCTAGGTGCAGAATCTGTCATTTCAACGTGTTAAATTTCATCGCATTAATCATTGCCCAATGCTCCAATCTACCTAGATCCTTCTGCAAGGCATCTTGTCCCTCAAGAGAGTCAACAGCACCTCCCAGTTTGGTGTCATCAGTAAACTTGCTAATGGTGCATTCAACTCCTGCACCCAGACCATTGATAAATATATTGAACAGAACTGGCCCTAGAACTGAACCTGAGGAACACCACTGGTCACCGGTCACCAGCCAGATGTAGCCCCATTCACTATAACCCTTTGAGCTCTGCCCTTCAGCCAGTTCTTCACCCAGCACATCATGAACTTGCTCATCCCACAGTTGGACAACTTGTCCAGAAAGGTGCTGTGAGGGACAGTATCAAAAGCCTTACTAAAATACAGAAAAGCTAAATCAACCGTCTTCCCCTCATCCACTGGGTGGGTGACCTTATAGGATATCAAAGGATATCAAATTAGTTAAACAGGACTTTCCCTTTGTAAACCCATGTTGACTGTGCCTGATGATTGCATTATTCTTTAAATGCCTTTCACTAGTACCCAGTATAATCTTCTCCATATTTTTTCCAGGAACGGAGGTTAGACTAACAGGTCTGTAGTTTCCTGGATCTTCTCTCATGCCCTTGTAAATTGAAATAACATTGGCTAGCTTCCAGTCAGCAGGGACCTCCCCAGACTCCCAAGACCTTTGGTAGTTGATCGAGAGAGGTGCTGCCCTAACATCCGCTAGCTCCTTCAGTACTCTGGGATGAACCCCACCAGGCACCATGGACCTGTGAACATTCAGCTGATACAGCTGGTCCCTTACAATTTCAGTGTTCACAAATGGAAAGTCACTGTTCCCACACTGGTGGTCCTCCGACTCAGGGGACCAGGCAGCCCAAGGTCTGTCAGTATTGTTAAAGACTGAGACAAAAAAAGCATTGAATGCCTCCACTTTTTCTTCATCCCTATTAGTCAGATGACCTTCTTCAACAAGTATCAGTCCAATGTTTTCTTTAGACCTCCTCTTGCTACAGAATTGCTTCTTTAGGTTAACCAACATTTTGTTTCTTATAAGATATTTCTCTATACACTGTGATTATCTATTTTTGTTAACAATCTTAAATGTCAGTCGTTTAATTTTTTTAAAGGCAGAAGAGAAACTTCATTTTTTAAGGTTGTATTACATTCAACACTATCACTGTTTAGTTCACAAGTAATAAATATGAGCAGAACAAATTAGCATGAAATAGGTTTATGTGGTTTCTCAGCTACAGACAATTGGGAGAATTAGTAGCCTAACTGAAATAGGTAGAAATGAGCTTCAGAAAGAAGGATCTCCATGATGTAGACCTCTTCTTTTCCTAACATCCCAAAAATATGATAATAAAAGAAAAATCTTCCATACACATAATTTTCTGCAAAATCACCCGCACAAGAATAAAAGTTTCTTTTTCATAAGTTAAAGCTCACACTTCCATTTTCAATTAATACAGCTATTTGGTTTCATTCTCTATGTCTCTTTACAATTCACATATAAAACATATTATTTGTGAAATCTCTGCTTTTAAAACCGCTGTCTTAAGGGATAGTCTGAGACCAGCAAGTAATAGAGATGTTTATGCTGAAAAGTGGCCATTTTATAAACTTATTTTCTCTCAAAATTTCAGAACAAGGTTTTTGTGCTCAAGTTGGTATGCATTGTGAACTTACCATAGAAGGCCTTGAAAGAAATGTCTAGATACTGCAAGAACGAGTCAAGCCTATTCCTTGAGAATAATCACAGATGATCATACTTCTCAGTTTTATGAGGTTTTGAAACCACACTTAATCTGAATTTTTTGTGGTATCCAATATCAAAATAAAAGGAACTAAGTAGATCAGATAAAGTTGTATCAAGGATTGAGCCAAAATCATATGGTCCCAAACTAGTAAACTGTATATGCCTTTTGAAACTGTTCAATTTAGAAACCATACTTCATACCCTTGGTTTAACAAGATGGCTAAATTTATACTTATTAAAAGTTCTGCAGGACTTTCGGTAACCATTTTGGATCTTAAGTGTTTGCACTGTTTACAACACTGGTCTTGTTTTCAGTTTTTTTCTTCATCCTCTTCTCTGCTATTGCATTCTGTGTAAAACCTTAATTTAATTCTTGATGCCCTCATTTCAGCACCTAGAAAAGTAGCCGTTTGATATGAAGCAGTACTTAACTATATAAGCTTCTCTGACACTAGCTATAACCTGTTAATTTGCATCCAGTGAAGGGCTGCCTATTTACAGAGACCTCAGACAGCATGCCTTGGAAAGCAAGGAGAGAATTAAAGATAACTAGCTTTTCAAAGGGTGCAGCTGTGAACTATGACAATCCTGGACAAGCCATTTTATAATGGCTTCCCTAATGAGCACTTTCCTTTTGTTGTTGAGGGTTCTTAACTCTTTTGTTTGTTTATGTCTTGTTTTTTAAGTGTTAGCAATCATTACCGTAAGAGCTTGTTCATCAGACTGAGATCTCTAAAAATTCCTATATAAATATCAGTCTTATTTCTCCTTTCTGGTGTTAAGAGGGTTGGAAACTCCAAAGGAGTATTCTTTACCTTAGTACTTTGCTAGTTGTAATGCAAAATCAGCAGGTGAAGGAATAAATTATAGGGAAAATATATTTTAAAATCACTTAAGCAGTGATGACTCTGAAAAAACAGATTCAGTTTAAGTTTAACATTAGTATCTGATTTGTTTCTTTATCCAAATTAGCTGCTATGTACTCAGGTATTCTAGATCTGTCTGAGCACTCTTAAAAGAGATTATTTACAACCTGATAAAATAATAAGCAAAAGCACCTAAGGAATAATAAGCATCAACTCTTGGAATTCCAGCCTGGGCAGGGCCAGTCCCTCTCTACTCAGTAACTGTCTGCTCTTTACAAGGTTACTATGATAAGTTCCCATACATGCTTTTATTTAATCAGAGCCTTTTTTAATATCCAGTGTACCCTTCCTCTGAAGGAAATCTGTACGGTTACCATTTTTGCCATGACTTCATCTGCCAGCTGCCCACTACTTGCATCTTCTAGTGCAAGTGTATGCAGTCAGTGTGCATGTCATTGCAATTAACTCGTCAAATTATCAGGATACTTTAGTTTTGGGAAGTTTTGGGATCCTGCTTTCATTGAGATGATATAACTTTTTTTTTTCCTATCAACTGTTTTCATCCAGGATGGTATTTGGTCTTTGACATGCTTGTTCAGGAAGCTACATTTCATTCTGTAATTTCAATAAAAAGTATACAAATATAGTTAGAACAGGGTTATATGTCATTAACTGAGAGGCTGTAAAATGTGGTTGAATGTGACAGACACTGTTCACCATGTTCAGGGACTCTTTGTTCAGACCTACCCACTGGCAAAGACACGTCTTCTCATATATTAATGTAAGCTGAAATTCATATTGTATATTGATATTATTTAGTAGAGGTGACTTAAAGTGAAAAAGTGGGAAAGAGGTAATGGAAGGAGAGGAATTAAGAAAAATCATGATAGGCATTGCTGACCAGAGAGACAACATAAAAAATACAATTTTTAAAGTATTTTTTCTCTTCAGTTGCTTTTCTGAATTTGTCATCTAACAGCTAACTGTGACCCTCCTCCTACAATCTTTTTGTAAGCAAATTTGATGCTCTGACTGAAGTCTGAGCCAAAATTTTAGTTTCAGCTTAATATCATGCAGAAAACGTGTGTGATACGTCATAGTAATTTTATGTCTTTCTCGGGTGTCTTTCACTGAAATATCCCAAAACTGTTTTGCAAATGTAGTGAGTTACATTTTAGTGACTATTTCCTGTGATCAGTTATGGAGCTGAAACAGAGATACAAAAAGCTGAGTGCATAGCCACAGAACAATTCAATGTCAGAATTAGGAAGAGAACCAGAAACCCTGGGCTTAAAATGCAGATTTAATATGAATCCTGGCTGCCTCACTTTAGAAAACCATAGCCAGACTGTTTTAACAGCAGGCATGCCTGGCTTTATTTTCTTTTATGTTCCTGTCACACATACAACTATCCAGGTTGCCAATTCAGCATCAAGAAGTGGCCATTATCTAGAAAAAAAATCTCATTTTCACCTTGTACTCATAAATATAAATACTTCTGTAAGAAGGCTAAAGTATTAAGCTGTGACTTTCTTTGATGCTGAAAATGTTGAGCAGCAAGCTACGATGGTGAGTCTGAAGGGTACGTGAACTGGATGTCTGCTGCACTTTGCGAGGCAAGGTTTTATAAAACAGTTTTAAATTGCTTTGTTGTTACTACGTGAGAATAATAACTGTGATAGCCATAAGTGAGTCCTTATAATCTTCCAAGTGCCTACAACGTTAATTAATCTGTGTAATATTCATATGAGCTAGACTGTATCCTTCTTTTACCCAAAGAAACTGTTGCAGGAGCTCAGAAAGGTTAATAGCTGAATGTCCACTGACTTCAGAAACGTTGCTCGCAGTGCGCATTTCTAAATGCCTGGTTCCTGATTTTCTGTGGTACTAATGGCCTGTAACTCAGATCAAAGTCAGTGGGAAGTCAGTTACAGTGTGTGAAAATGAGGTCACAGGAATATAAAGATGAGCACAGAAAGGCTCCCAGATGGCAGGAAACTAGGCAATCAGATCTTAAAATGACATAACCCTGCTCTATTACTAATTATAAAACTAGGAAACATTATACGATGAATCTTTGGCAGCCCTGTATGGTGTCTTCTAGTTGTGGGGCCTTTTCATTATCCAGATCTTGGGCTTGCAGAAAAGTGAAATCAATGGAAGTGTGAAAACGCTCAGAGCCATTTGTCAGAGATACCTGCATGCTTATATGACACAACTGTGGAAATCAAGTTCCCTGCCTACTATATTGCAAAACATAATAGCAAATGCTGGTGGAAAAGATGCAAATACATATAAAAGACTAGGTGAATCTGGTATTGTCCTTAATTTTATTTTATTTATTTTTCAGTAATACAAGGGCAATTTTCACAAATATGTATGCTAAATGGCAAAGGAAGCCCAAACTGCTCGTCTAAAATAATCTGTACATTATACTTCCAGTTAAGGAAGTTATTCCTGTCTGAAATGCATACAGGAAGAAATGCAGTGGTTAATATAATAGGTATGCTAATAACAGCAGGCAGACAGCGTTCACAGGGACTATACCACACCTGCTGGGGAATTCACTTGGTTTAATTTATAGTGAAAAAAACATCCTCTGTGTTTCAGCAGAGAAATACCAAATGAACTGCCTGAAATTAAGAATGGCAGCAAACATGGTTGCTTGCTGATTTAGGGAAAGGATTGCCTGCTACACAGAAAATTTTAAACCATGAGGCGTTGGTAGACTGGAAGAGAGAATTAGAAATCTGTGACAGACTTGCAGAGAATAAAGCATGAAACTAGGACACATTTTTGATCCTAGATATTTGAATTGGGTACTGAAATCTTTCACTGAAGTACAGGACCCAAACTAAGTAAAAATTTAGGTTGTTGCTATTATAGAAAGTCCTGGGTCCTGAGGCCATGGAACAACAGGATGTGTGCACTATGGCAATGCTAAAAGCTCAAGCCCAAGCCAGAGCTCAGGACAACTTCAGATGACAGAAGCAGAGGTATTTATTTAAAGCTCTTATGCTTGGAAATTACAAGTATTTCCCACAGGATTATCTCCTGCTAGTTTTCTCTCACTGTCTGGCATGAAGAACAACGGAATCCCATTACATTCATTGACTGATTTATCTCTAGTTACCATTGTATTTGAATACTCTCAAAAGTAGGATACAAAACTAACAGATTTGCAAAATCAGAGCCAACGTATAAGCAAAGGATCTGCTTTCCTTTCCTGCCTTACATCATAGTTATGAGGGTGTAACTTGGCTGGCTTCAGTGCAGTATCTCCTGATTTATAACAGCGTCACTGGGATCAGGATTGTGCGCCGAATCTCCATGTTGTAAAGACAGAATAAAGTCTGCTAAGTGTTTTAGTGGCAAGACAGGTCACTGAGGTTGTAATTATCTCTAATTGACACTTACACAAGCTGTAACATTCTTTATGTGCTGCTGAGTGGCAGCTCAGAAGGGTGTGAATGTCTTTTCTATCAAGCAGCACAGAGGAAAAACCCCAAAGAACATATTTTAATTCTTGTCCTTTGAACTGATCATTCACACTGCTCAGTACGAATGGGAACAAGTGTACCAACACCTATGGGAAATGACTCTTGGAAAGTAATTTTTTATCCGTATAAGTGATCACTCTATTATATTTCACTCTCGCATAAAAAGCTCTCTAGCTACCAGCAGACCCCAACAGACTCTCTCTTAACAAATACATTCATGTTCCGCTTTCTTTCTGCAATGAACTATCAAGTGACAAATGATGTAGCATCTCCCTGACAGTACAAGAATGGCTATGTCAACATTTACATAAAAGAAGTGCTTCTCTATAAGCGTGTAATCCTTTTCAGATGCTTCTTCCAAAGTTGTTAAAAGGATATTTTAAAACGATTATACTGTCCCATTGGCACCTGAAGGGTTCAGGCTCTTCATATCATGTTCTAGTGCCTCTTTTGAGAAATCAGAAAATTTTATTTTCATTTCATCAATCACAGCTTTGAGGTATCCTTAGCTACAAAATATTTGCTTTTGTGTGTGCTCTGAATATGCTGCCCAGTGGAAAAAGCGTTCTGTAAGTAGTTTCTAGTGAAGAAAAATCTCAGTTATGTGTAGAAGATGAATTGTTGACTCAACATGACTATTAAAGGCTCTTTTCTCAAAAGTTTATGATAAACATTCAGAATACTAAGGCTCACTTCTTCAAAAGGAGATACTTGTCTCCCATTTAATGGAAGGAGATCTCCATTTCAAGAAAACAAGGTATATCACAGCTCAGATGGCAAACCCTATCAGCCATTATTTCGGAAATAAGCATTTTACTGTTTAAATAGTATCACCGCAAGAATATCCAGCTTGTGATTTACCAAGATTTACTTCATTAATATATTTGTTAAAACAGACACTCAGTTAAAACAGTAAGAAAATGGTCATATTTTCTGAATCACAAAAGGAGAATTTATGAGAATTTCCTCACTTTTAAAAATATTACTGAAATTATTTTCTTCCTGAAAATATTTTATGAATTTTTGTGCAATTTAATTGGTTACATCACACAAAATAATAATAAAAGCAAGATTATATTAAAGACCTGAAATTAAGTTCTTAAAGGTTGGATTTTCTGTATATTTCTTTGTTCCTTCACTTTGTATTTTTGTCAGATAATGCAATATATGTGATTCTTGGCAGTTTAAGACCGGGGTGCTGGGCAATATATATAAACTCATTCTTGTTCAGTATAATATAAATGGCAGAATTCTCAATCTGTCTAGACTTCATTCTAAATCTCAGGCCACACAGCAAGTGGTCCCTGCCTTGTCTTTAACAACCTGAATGCATGTTGGATGCAAGTGTATCAGAAGAAGAACAGCACTTTACTACTGACAGTTTTGATTATGCTTCAGCCAGAAAATCAGTATGAAGAAAACAGAGATTGCATTTCACCTTTCCCCTGTGGAAAACATGTTGAGTTGGTATGCATTAATGATGATACATTTAAATCTATAGGCAAATTCTACTTCCTCAGCAACCTGCTGTCTCACAACAATGCGGCTGGAAATGAAGTTGCACAGACAATAAGGAAAGTTACTTCAGATTTAGAAAGACTGAAATAATGTGCCTGAAAAGAAAAAGGCAGTAGTCCTGAAGGCTCAGCTATACTAGTTTAGGTATTTGCTGTGCATATAGGGCCACAGATTGCCTCAAACCATTTTATCCCTAGTTAACATATAGTTACTGGGAAATATTAGAAAAACAAGCTGAAGGTAAATCTGCTCCTGTGTACCTTTGATTCCACAGTTAGAAATTATAGGCAATTTCTTGCAGTGGCAAGAAAATCTAGTGATGCCTTCAAAGCGATAGATAAGACTAAACTGACAAAACACAAAATAAAAGATGGCCAGAGGACAGTAAGAATAATGAAATTAGAAAGTTATATCTCAGATTTCCACATTAAAAAAACCCTAATCAACTGATCAGTGCAATGCCAATGATAACAGAGGCAATAATAGGCCAAAAGAAGAAGGAAGATCTCTGGAAAGAGTAGAAACCAAGTTCTGATTTGTTGCTGTTACATGACTTGAGAAACTGGACTAAAACTGGACATATTAAAAAAATGGACTAATTTCTCACTAAGAATGTTCTTCTGCATAGGTTGTATCAATGGAAGATGATGACAGAGAAGATATTTTTCAATTTTAAAAAATATCTGTGTCTGTCTCATATCTATCCATATACATGAAATATACATACCCACAAAGTATAAAAATTATATATATTTATTTCTTACACAGTCAGTTAAGTAAGAGTTAGCCTTGATTCCAGAAACCTAAGCCAAAAATTCAGAGCACTGCATGAAAGAAACAATATTTTAAAAAGCGTAGCACCAGCTGGCACCCTGGAACAAGTTTAAACAAATCTTTAGAAAGCAAGACATAATTGTTTCAGAGAAGCTATTTGTCTACCAAGTTATTTTAAATTTCTCTAAATATTTATAAAAATGAAGATAATCATAAATATGCAGCAGATTGTAACTGTTCCAAAGGTTATGTCATGCTCCAGTGGATCATTTTCCATATACTTCTATGAGGGATACATTCTCAGTATTGTAAAATTGCTGTATAAGCCTAACAGCTCATTAACTTGCTATTATTTTAAATGACATTAAAAGTGTGACAGAAACCAACAATACTTGGGGAAATGGAAATTCAAAGTCCTGCCTTTCAGTGTATCTTTAAAGATATAGATACATCACTCAGCCCAGTGATACCAGTGTCCATCATTTACTATCCAATACACTCAAATTTAATTATCCAGGATAATGGAGGGATGGAACAAAACACAGTAACACAAAACATAACTTTGTTGAAGAGGACAGTTGACCATAGCGGTCTGTTAGTCTGGGCTAGTGATGGACTCTGTGCCCCACAAATGCAGGTGTACTGCATCCAAAGGCAGGCTGGCTTGCACAGGGACAGCTTGGGATGGTGTTGGGGGGCTTGTGTCTGTGTGTTCTCAGTTGATTTGATTGTCAAGCTTTGTGACCTTCTCATGAAAAATCACGAACTGACTAGATGAAGTGAGTGGAAGAGAAGGAACTGCATAAGCCACGGGAAGGAGAAACAAGTCCCACGGATGTCCTGGAGATCTCTCTGAGACAGACAAAACTGTTACCTTTCACTTTACAAGATAATATGGAGACATCACGTTGCTGAAGTCTGACCAAGTAAGGGCAAGGGAGACCTGAATTCCAGTCTCTGCTTCAAAACACTAATTATATAAAATACTTCAACACTCTTCGAAGCAATGTTTGAAACCTAAATTTTCTTACATCCCAGCTGAGTGTGCTGTTAGCCTATATATTCTTTCTTTTGTTCGGTGGATAGTGAGTTATTTTGTGCAAAACAAATAGGTGATTTCATGTAAAGGTTTAGAAATTTCCTTTCTAGAACAGCGTTACTCATTAATTAAGACATTTTACTCGGAACGGAGAAATTATGGTTCCGGTTACTGCAGGTAGAAGAGGAGTATTTGAGCTGTGGTCTTTCACATTGTGCCTAAGTATTGTATGTAACCAGGAAATTAATAAACAAAAAGAGGAGGCCAGCAGTTACTCCTCTTCTGCTGTTTTGCGCGGATGGACATAGCCTTATGGGTGTGCTGACTGGGTTGTGGTGTGTGCATGGGCTCAAAGCTTCGACAGTCTAGCAGCATCTCTCCCGGTTTATAGCAGAGGCTGTCAGTTAATGACATGCTGGACAGCCAGGGCAAGGCAACAAAATGTATAAGCTCACACATTGCTGGCTTGAGGGGTGGAGAATAGGTTGCAGAGTATATCGGTATTCTACAGGACCCAAACTTAAGTTTCTGCACCCTGCTGTCTCCTGGATATGGGCATATGGGAAGATGAGATATACCTGTGGGTTAGATCACAGGGCAGATTGTTGGGGTGTGAATTCTGTATCTGACCATATGATTAGGGCACTTCTGGCCACATGAGAGCCTACGCATTCATCAGCCTGAGCCCTGCAATTCAATACTCCTCTACGTTGCATATAACTGTTAACTGGAAAAGGTGTATGGCCATGTAGCAGGTAAGAAACTGAGATCCAATGCATTAGGCATTGCAATACCAGCTGTTGTTATGGACTCTTTAAAAACATCAATAAGGAAGAGCATCAGGGAAAGGAAAGAAAATGGTTTCTACTTTTCAAGTTAAAAGCACATCTGAAATACTTGATCCTAAATGGCTGAAAAGTAGCTGTGGATAATTTTACGCTAGGAATTAGAAGGTTTTGAACCATGAAAGGTGTTTTTTTGGAAAATTTTTCAGTAGATTTAGTGGGGACCAGAAGACTTCCTAAGGCTCTTCCCATTCGTGTATTCCTGTAGATACCTTAATGGTGTATTGAAATGAATACAAAAGGAGCAGTTTGCTTTTAAAATATTTAGCTAGGCCTTTATATATTGAAATGATCACTCAGAAAAAAATGTACAATTCTATATGATCTAGCCCTTACAGGATCTAGTCAAAAAAAGAATGAAGAATAAATCACCCTTATTAATCCTGATAGTCCACTATGTCGTCAGATGTTACAGCCTCACTGCTACTGCTATGTAGGCATCACGTATGGTTCTGTGAATATATTTGGGGTTTAGTTATTGCCAAAAAATGTTGAGTTTGACATTAATATTTTTAATAAACAATAAAGCCAAACTTGGACTTTCTATACTTAATTACAAATAGGTTCTATGTTCTGGAAGCTAAAACAGTTTGCAAAAATACAGAGCTCCTATAAGCTCTCACTGAACTCAAAAGAGCTAAGAAGTAAGTTAGTTCTGGAACAACTGAAGGGGATAATACTGAACTATTCAGACTATATCCTGGAGAAGTTCTGGGAACTTACTTTGAATCTGTAGAGTGCCCAAGAGAATGGGACCACCATCTCAGTGAAAATTCTAGAGTAAAAATGGCATCTACATTACAGAAAACTTATAAAGTCAACTGGATAGGGTTTCTTTCTTTGTACCCTCTAGCTCTGAGGTCATCACTGGGGAAAAATATATGTACATATATTTGTTCTAGTAATAATAAAGAGCAAACTAAATGGTTTGTTAGTGAAAAGCTAGTGAAGAACAGTATCTATTATAAAGCTGGGACTTCTGCTTTTGTAAAGCATGGGAGGACTTAAACAAGAGAATATGATCAGAATACACATTGTAAGCAGTGGTGTATTGTATATGAATACAGCCGTATGTTACAGCATTACTGATGATTAGGTATCAGTGCCAGTAATCACTCAAACACATATTTTGTACTAGATAATTCTGAAATTAAGCTGGAAGAAGTCTGAGTCCTTTCCCTGGTTGGCAGTCACAGGAGTTTTCTTCTCTTTTGCTGGAGCACATGAGACAGCAGTTTTTATCTCTAGTTAATATCCTTTCTTAATCTTCTTTCAGAAGGGCTATCTGCCTCCAATTGAGGCCAGAGTGATTCAGAGTTAAAAGAATGTGTATAATAGAGTTGTGACATGTTTAAATCCACTCCTAAGGAACATAAAACTGATTAGGAGTATAGCCTGGCAGACAGTGTAGAAAAGGGCTGTGAGGGAATTCATTCTAGTAAATTACCCAGAACTTCATCAAAATGCAAAGTGTAGTTTAACTGTAAATATGGTGTAAAAAACTTGTGAAAAGGAAAGTTTATTTGGGGTAGAAGTTTTTTGCCTGGACATGGGAAGCTGATATACGGTACAGAAGAGATAAAAAAAAAGTGGAAATAAGATTTAAAATATGACTTGGTGAAAAATATCAGATATGTTACATGGCTTTTTCTTCCCCCAAATTTTCAAGTATAAAAAAAAGCAAAACAGATATGAGAAAAATATTTTTGGAAGCCACAGCCTATTTATTTTAAAATAAAACTGATTTTTTTAAATTGAACAACTTTTAATGTTAAAATATTCCATTACAAAACAGAAGATATCTATAAAGATTAAAAAAATAGCTTTCAGTGAAGAATGTGTTGTCAAAAGACATGTAGGTCTGGCTCATAAAAAGCGTTACAGCTCTTTGTTCCACTACCTTATTCTTTTGTGAGGTAATCCTCAAATCTTCCCTAACCTTTAGAAGCTAACAACAGCTTTAAAGCATTACTGTTCTTGTCAAGAGTCAGAAAGACATGGTGATGCTGAGAGCATAGTTTCCTTCCACCACTCCCTCCCCTGGCTGTCCAGTCCCGCTTAGGCTGACTACATCACTCCTAACTTCAGCACCGGCAGTCTGTCTCTATTCCATCTATACTTTCTCCTATAGTGAAGTGATTCTCCCACAGTTGGCTTCAATACCTCTCAGTAATGATATCGTAGCACACCGTGGGTCCAGTGGAGGTTCACAGCATTTTCACTAAGAGCAGAATGTGGCAGCTGGAGCACGGTCCTGCTCTGTCCATGTGCCTAAGAGCAGAGAACGGAGAGGGAAGGCAGGAGGTAGGACAGGGGCTTGAACTGTAGCTGAATGAAGTGTGGCTGCATGGAGACTTTTTTCACTGTCTACACCTCATGTTTACAATCTCCAACGTTCTCATGAACATATTTTCCGTGATTATTTAGAAAAAACCAGATTAATTAGTTATTGGTATTTCTTCAAGTTACTTAAATCTTATACAAAAAAGATCCTGAAGTAGTGGTGATTTCAAAAAGCTTTTTCTCAAATATAAGAAAATAAAAACTGTACCGTGATTCCCTGAAGAAGGCTGCAAAAGTAAGTCTGGTAGGCTGAAGGAAAATTCAAAGAGAGGACCCTTTTCTACATTTGCCAATAGAAATTAACCTGCTGCCACACTTGGTGTGATCTTTCTTGGTGAGCCTATTTTTTTTTTCTGCTCCAATTTTGTCTTCATTTGCACTTTATCATGAAAAGAATTTGCCTTGATACTGTATGAATAGACAAAATGGCAAATAGTCAAAACTCATATGTACAGGGCTATATGAGACAAGTAACATTTTAGACCACTGAGATGAACCCCATTTTGGTAAAATAACAATTGCACTAAAATACATCTATTTAGGCTGGGGCAAATTATTGGTTAGCTATATCAAAGCCCAGCTAAATGCACCAAAATCCTCAGTATGCCACTGGAAACAGGGCAATCCCTGCTATTCCAATATACGAGGCTGGGGATCAGGGTACATGAGACACCCTGTGATAACTGTTTTAATTTAGGACAGTTTAAAGTTGTCTTAAAGTAAAAAGTGAAAACAGAGATACAGATTAGTGTCTTCACAGAAATGCAAAAGCTGCTTTTCTTAAGGTACATTGGATATGATTTGGAGTAGATTCTGTGTACTGTCTGTCTTCTCCATAACTTTTGCATCTTGAACTTCACACTGAATGAAGCATTTATGACTGCCCAAACTATAACCCTTACCTCAATCACAGGTTTTGGAAGTTGATATAGTACTAATTGAATTAAATTCTGTGGTTTGTGGGCAAGCAGAAGAGCACATTATTTGAGCAGATTATTCTTCTCTTAAATCTGCAGTTCTGTTATATAGCCAGTGGTTGAAAAGGATCCTAATGGATCAAAACAAGAGACATACATATATATGTATAGATATTTGTTTAATTAGCCATATCTATTAGTTGCTTAGGGATCAAATGAAGGCACACAGGAAAGGAGGAAGGATTCCTTTTATCAGAGATAGAAGTCCATATGGTAGAGAAGTCCACAGCTGCCTTTCTGTAGGCACACAATCATAAACTTTCAGTGTGCCTCTGAAGCTTTAAATCTGGAAAGAGGGCTTGGTTATGTAAATCTTTTGGCACAAGATTTCTGACCATTAGGAATTTTAAACTATAAATTCATTCTGGTAGCATTGCTCTCTGTTCCTAATTATTCTTGATTTTGGGGAGACTTTTGAAATCCTGTTAGATATCAGTCTTCATTTTTAAACATTAAAATACTCCTTAAGAGCTTAAGGACTTACTAGAGTTGCAGTACTGAATGAAGTAATACATATTTGTATTAAAAAAATGAACTTGTGGTTCTTAATTTCATGTTTCTAAAATGGAATATTCTCTTATTCAGTGAAGTGTTGAAAACATAAGTTCATGTTTACGAGACACAGAGATATATTACTATCATTCGTTTTGCGTAAGGAATTAAACATGAAACAACAGGTTGACTTCCTGAGAAAATAACCTGAAGTGAGAACTTCAAAGTCCCCAGATTATTGATTATGCTAGCGAGTATGCAAAGAAACAAGAATTGCTAGCATAAACATGACAGGACTCTAGAAAAGAACCGTAACATTTCTATCCAATATACTAGCTTAAATACTCGGAAGAATTACTGTTCTTTAATCAAGTAGAAATTAGAACACAATTTTTGTACTTTTTATTTCTTCAAAACACCTATACCTGTTATGATTTACAGAAGATTTTTCTTCTATGAAAAAACTGCTTTTTCTTTCTGTTTAGGACTCTTATCAGAGCATCCCCAGAAGAGGATCCACTGCACTTCTCCCAAGCAGGGTAGGATGTATGAAAGGCAACCATGAACCTATGCCTGTGGTACCACTACTCCACTGTTTGGCATTGCAAGAGCATTCCAAAAAGGAGAAAGGCAATTTCAGATCAGGCAGCAGACATAACTGATGCAGCTTTTTCTCTCTCTACCTGGTATGTAGGTGTTCAGGATATGTGCAGTGCTAGGAGGCAACAGTTACTAAAAGTGAACAGGAAAATGAAATTATCTTAGCACTGTAATATTGGAAATTAAAATAACGCGTTCTCTGAAAGATTAGACACTGGTAGTGTGAAGCAAATGTGCTCTGTGATAGGGGAAAATAAATATCTTAATTTTTTTAGTAATAATACTTTTTTTCCTATCTTTGGCTTCTTTTCAACCAAGCCAGAGCCTTGTAGTTATAACTGAGCACATCTGCCTGCATCACTGGCTTGGCCACTCTGACTGCTTTTCAAGAACACCCATACAATTCCAGTACAGTCTCTGCAAAGGTATGCAGTTAATGGCTATTGGCTTATATGGCTGTATTTTGGCTGGTCTGTTGGTCTGCACATTGAGGACACTTGCTTTCTAATAATCTGAATTTAGAACATGTGTCGCCAAGTTTAGTTTTCCATCCACAGCAGGGAATAATACAGTGGAGCAAATGCCTGCTGGATCTCATGCTGCCATGGAGTCTGACTACTGTTCACACAACGCAAGCACTTAAATTCTTCCCACAGGTCAGTTAGAAACAGCCATAGGGACCATTTTCCATGGGTTATATGCACCTTTGAAGAGACATTTATATACCAGAAATTGTACATGTGATTTGAAGAGCAGTGATTTGCAGCTTCCTCCCATGTAGGCTTAGCCCATGTTATTAACTACTTATACAATAAGCGTGCATCACAAGCTAATGGGCTTAAGGCTGACACAAGGCTTTCAATAACCTCAGCAAAACAGAGTATTGCAAGCTGTACATACACATTCTTCAGCAAGGATTCAATATTGCAGTTTCCAGTGAAGTAACTCTTGGGGTTAATAGCCACCATAGACTATTTTAGAGCACTCTGTGCCCTGCAATGTGTGAAACAACTCTTTGCTGATATCACTCTGTTTGAACATTTCACTAACTTACTGATACTTGGCTCCCAATACTTGTAGTCTGAGCCATCCAGTCCAGTCCTTTCCAGAATCAAGCCCAGCTGCCACATCTCCTGTCCCAGTCCAGCCATTCTTCTAGTGCTCATACAACAGACTACAACTATTATCTTCTCTAGCTTATCCCTCTTGAGGACACTATACTAACCTAAAGTCATCCAATGTCAACTCATCTTCCTTTCTTGGTTTTGAAGTGCTGACAGCCCTCTCAGTCATCAAAAGCCCCGCAACACTTTGTCTAGGAAATAACAGGCCTCTTCCCAATGAAAAAATGTCAGTCCACATAATCTGGTTGTTTTTTCCCCAGAAATGTGAAATGAGGGAGGGACAGGGAAAGACCCAGTAGAAGCTTTAAAGAGCGAGTCCAGGGAGCACATACGGTGGTGTTGAAAAACTGGTTGCAGAGCTGATTAAAGCTTTTCTGTGGAGACAAACAAGGAGGTGGACAGAAAGAGAAAGGGATCTGTACTATCTGAGAGTGTTTTGTTATTTATTGTAAGCATAAACAATAATTCAGATTTTCTATGCAGTTCTTTCTCAGTCAACTGATTGCTAGTATTCAAAATACTGGATTAGTAGTGGCAGGTTGGAATTGCCATATTTTCTTAAACAGCTCAAGTTTCCACTGAGATTTATTTCTTCCAAAGAGTAAAATGAAACTAGATTGTGCTTCCAAATGTTACTTCCCTTTGTTACAAAACAAATCTTTAAAGCAAGTGGTATTTATTAATGGTTTTCTTGAAAATGAAAATAGGTGTCAACCTTCTTTTTGTGGATATGTTTTGAAAATGAAAAAAGAACTACAGCTAAGGAGCTATCAATGGCAAAATTTGAAGTTTTGTAAAAACAAAAGGAAAATAAATAGCGTTGATTCTTGCTTCTCATGGAAGCATTCCAAGCATTTAATCTTGCTAGCTCTCAGGTCACATTTTATGGTTTCAGATGACAGCTAATGAAGTTCATGTTTTCTGAGGGAAAAGAGGTTGAAGAAAAAAGCACGTTTCTTTTTCATTGATATTTATTTTAATTTTGAGTTGACAAAACTTTTCTCTCTTCCATAGAAAGCTATATTTCCTAGTCTGTTTCCCATTTTATGCACTATGGGAGAGAGAACATTTACATTTAATAGAGATTGTCAAGTTTATTTTTGCATTGAAAATATAACACTTTCAGAGTAAAAAAAAGAAACTCATGGAGTTTTCAGCAAAGCCCAAAGCATTTTCACTGAGATCCTACATGTTTTATATTAAATTTCCTCCAAAACAGACATTACTTTGTATCAAGATTTACTTAGTCAAAGTTAAAATTTTGTCCTGAAAAGCTTTTTAACTAGGTATTTTTATTTCATCTGTACTATTATTTGCCTGCTCCACCTAGATAGTCTAGCTAGTTGTCTCAAAACTAGATGGTACTCGCATTTTTTAGTTAATTTTGTATTCTGAAATCATAGCTGATTTGGATTCCACACAGATATTCTTATACCTAATTCAAAGCCATACATCCAAGACACATGAAAAATATCTTTGACAGGAAGCCCAATAAAATGTGTTTTAAATTGTAAAGATAGCAGTAGTTAGTACTTTTTTTTCACCGGGAGCATCTGCTAGAAGCCAAATTTATAGCTTATTCCCACAGTGCACATCAAAGAAGTACAATGGTCAAGCAGCAAGTTTTTAAGACTTTGAGTTTTCCAAAGGCTGTTGATAGTTAGTATCTTTTGTTATACCCTCAGATATCATGTTGCTGGATACCTATAGATACCATGACAGAATCAGGGCAAGTTATGCTGATATTTTCAACAAGAAAAACCACAACAGAATTGTCAGAAGAGCAGAACTGCACATTTTGTTATAGGAAGACAGAAAGACTAACACGGTAAACACAGGGATTCATTTGAATACAAGTAATGGAATTACCAGGTCAAGCTCATTTCTTTTGTCTCCCCTGAATAAAATTACATGTAAGAGCATGTGAAGTGTTTTTGTCTTCTCCTAGGAACATGGTGTGAGCACAAACTTTTAATATTTGTGTGTTTTTCCTTATAAAAATCCATGAACAAAGGACTTCACCACTCTAAAGGTTACATAGAATTTCAACAATAGGTTTAGTTGATTTGAATAGCCTTTTGGCGTGTTGATTTATGCTATAAGAGTGGCCAAGTTTTTTAACAGTTTAAACAGGATAATGGGGTAGAGAAAGCATGCTGTGCAAAATGCATTCCAAGATTTAAGGACTTAAAATGTCTGAATTAAACTGAACTGACATGTATTCATTCTTAGCAAATTTGCTGTAATTATATCTGGAAATTCTGAAACAAGGCTGAGATCACCTGCCAGTTGATCTGAGGGGATACTGGTTGCCATTATAGGAACTACATTTCAAGCTGTTGGCCACATACCTAGACATTAAGTAAATGGTGCAATATCTCAGTTAGTATAAAAATATTTCAGAACTAAGGCCATTTCAGCTTTGACCAATCTTTGCTGAAGATACAGATGGAGATATATAAAAATAATAATAAAAAACTCCAAACAAAACCACCTTAAGTAACATAAAAATATGTTACTGAATTAATCTATAATCAGTACAATAAGATGGTGTAATCATGCACTAATCGTGCTTGTTGGTATGTTTCTATAATGAAGTAAATCACTTAAATATCTGAGAAGGTCTCAGAATTCTGAGAGAAGAACAATTTGTTTAATGGATAAATAGAAATGGCTATAAAATCAATTCATTTGTATTTTAACAAGCATTTTATTGCCCTCTGACTTAAACAATCTGTGAAGTTCAGTAAAGCTCAATTAAATATGGGTTATCCAGAGAGCTATTTCTCTTCATAGTCTCATCCCAGGTCCTCTGTTAACATTTTTCATTATCTCTGTTGTTTTCCTTTTCAGAGAAATTTGGTGATCTCCAGAATTCTTTTCCCTGCAGCATCTTTCAGTAAACACCCCATAAGGATTTCAGATCTGGTGTAACAAGATGTTTCACTACTCTGTTCTGGTACACTGGGACCTGCTAACATTAATAATCCAGGGGCTAACCCAAGATACTGTGAGCGAAATCTCTTCAGGAAATGGGCTGGGATTTCTGAGGTTTCTCAATACAACCCATGTTTACATTTTTTTCTTGTATATGACTCACAGGTGAGTCAAAGTTGTATGAGCTATATGATAATGTGTGACATGCTACCTATGCATGGATGGTTTCTCTTGCCTCTACTCCTTTTCCTATGACCCCTGGCTGTTTCAGTGGAAACAGAGATCCCTTGGCATTTAACAGACTTGATTTATTCTTCTGTAATGCTTACAGTAGTTCTACAGCTAAATTGCTCCAGTTTTTGAGGATGGGAGCTGTAAATTGCTGAGAGTTTGCATACGATGCAGGATTTAGCAGCATGGGCACGGCAAAAGATTCTTATGTTTGACATTTCCAATATTAGACACCTAAATCCTCAGTTAGACTCTGAAGTATATGGCCTGTTTGTTGAGCATCTGCTGTTCTAGCTGACATCAATTGACACTATGGGTGAAAAAGAGCTTGAGATATTGGAATCTCTAAAAATAGAGGGACAAAAATAAAAGAGTAAATGAAGGTGCATTTTTAGCTAGTATAAAACATTGTGGTTAGGACTAGTAAAAAGAAAAGTCAACTTTTTTTTTTTTAATAAGAAGTTGGATTTTCGATTTAACAGAGATTTTTATGAGGATGCATCTCTCCTGACTTTATTCACTAGGCAAGCCTGGCTGACAGGCCACATATATTAGGCTGACCTGCTATATGAAGGAAGACGTTGGTACTGTGCCTCCAAGAGGTGAGATAAAGTTTTATTATTGGGTGGTGAGATACGAACAAATTCCAAATCCCTGCCACTTAGTGCATGAGTCTTGACAAGACTGGAAACAGATGAACCCTCAAATTTTAAAATATCAGTACTAAAATATCACTATGGAACCTCCTAGCAATTTCATTTTTCTGTTTTCACAGTGCTTTTTTTTTCTTTTTCTTTCTTTTTGGTGTGTGTGCATCTAGGTATGACATCTCTCACAGTGTTCACAGCCTTGCATTTAACACAATTAACGGCTTCCTCTTAACCAGCAAGGAAACCATGATAGCTCCGCTTGGAGCCTGCTGTGGGGTCTGAGTCCGGCCCAGTCAGGGATTCCAGCCCTCCCTTCGAGGAGAGCCCCATTCCTCAGAAGATATTCCAACTATCATGAAGCAGCATCCTACAGACTTGGGAGGCTTTGTTCTATGGATGAAGTATTTTATTTTATGTATTTATGCATGCAAACTGACATTTTGGTTCAAGGTGATCCTGAGACACCTATATCTGCTTGCTGATAAAGCATCAGACCTGTTCCAACCAACTTTCCTAGGCACCTACTATCGGCCAGTGTCAGGGACTAGGTGGGCACATGGGAACAGATGGGATCAGTGTGGCTGCCCTTATGCTCTTGGCTGGTGAAGTGACCGAGGAGGAAGGCTTGTACAAATCCATTAGGGCATGCACGAGCATCTCTGCAGGAAAGAAAAAACCTGATGAGACTTTCTTGCAATCTCTGTTACAAGCTCATTTACATGGCTAAGAAGCTGCAGTTTATATCATTGCCTCTTTGTCAGATATTTAGGCATCTAACCTGATGGATTCAAGCTGGATTTGCTCCTTTTAGAGATTTCAGAGTACTGCAAGTAGTGCACCAGAGAAATCCAGCACAGCTGAATGGACAATATATTGCTATTCAGACTTGGAATGCTGCCCTAACCATACATTTTTTTACTTCTAGTTCCTCTAGTATTAAATATATTTTCTAGCTCCATTGTTAACATATCTTCTAATACCCTTAAAGTTAAGAAGTATATCTATATGTGTACCTGCATACCTAGTATTTTTTTTCCTTTTGCCATGACTGCATATGTCTTATTTAGAGAAATATTTTTTCTTGTTTTGTGCTTTACCAATTGTCACAAATACATACCATTTTTCTAGTTTATGTTTCTGAATAGCAAGCAGAGCTGGAAAGGACTTCACACTGTGATGCACTTTCAAAACAATTTAGCTACTTTGAATGTAAATTTGATAAGTGCAAGCAGCACTGACATAGCTGCTGTACAGTTTGCAAAGCCTTAAGCAGGTGCAAATGAATTCACTTTGTCCTGAGAACTTACACCTGGTGGAGAGCTCTTACAGCCAGCCTGCATGAGATGGAGCCACTTCCTTCCAAACTGAGACAAATGCTTGTGCTGAATTATTAAGACAAAGTTCTACTGCAGAACCCACTTAACTCTGATGAGCAAATACAGACGTGCTAACTGATGGTTTTGGGGAATCTAAGTCTGCTAAAGACAAGTCCTGTAACTTTTGAAAAAAATTGTTTTCAGATCTCTTTTTCTGGATTAAAGAAGTTAAATGTATGTGTAGATCAGGTAAAAAAAGGTAGTAAGTGAGAAAATCCTGAAATTGGAAGTTATTTATGGTGAACTTTTTTTAATTAAAAAACAGCTGTATATCTCTGATATAAGTGTTAGAAATATGTATATTTTCATGATCTTGCTTAATTTGCTAATACTAAGAAATGTGAAAAAGTGCTGTGAGTACTTCATTCCAAATGGGGAAAATAGCCTGAATTTTAAAAGTCCTTACTTCTAGATACATTTGCCAAGTAACTCTAACTTAGTTTTAACCTTTTTTTAAAAAATGTCTTATTTCTTTTCTACCGACAGGTTCCAAACTCCCTTCCTATTTCTCCTCCTGTTTTTCATTTTCTTAATTCCTGTGCTATTTGCCAGTCAGTTTACTGTTTGTTTGCCTCTCATATCTCCTTTGTTATTCTTTTTGGTGCCTCTCTCTCATTCTCCCTCTCCTCCAGATGTGGGTTTCTTTATGCTTTCAAAGGAAAGTCAATGAATAGCTGCCCCTCCCTTAATACACACACATGCACACACTCGAATCCACCCGGCGCTAAGCTTGCTGCAGCTCCTCCACTGTTGCTCTTCTTTGTCTAATAGAATATTGGCTTTTTTTTTCTACTCATCTCCCTGTACAGAAATCAATGTTCTGCTACATTGAGTGGAGTGACAGTAATGCAGGAGATGCCAGCCCAACAACCTGATGCACAATGAACTGTTCTCCAAAAATTCCTCTCTGCTAAAAAACAAGGAGAAGGAAGTCACACTTTGTTTCCTCCATGGACAGAGTAGCAATTCTTTTTTTTTTTTTTGGCTCCTCTGCCTCCTCCTCCCACCTCCCCAAAGCCAGAAGTGAACAGCTCAGGCTTACAGGATACTAGTTCAAAGAAAGGGCTTAAAAACTGTTCCTTCTTTACTATACCATAATCTGATACAAGATCCCAAAACATAAATGCTGTTACTCTCTTAAAGGCAAAGAGAGGCTATTACTGGGGCCAGAAAAATCTTTTTGGGGATTAGTGGTTTTTTTCTCAGATTAGGAGACATTAAAAAATTTCTTGAATCCTTGACAGTATTTCCCTGAGTTAATCTCCTCTGGTGGCTGTTGGGATTTGCAATGTCTACCAATGTCAGTCATTGCTGGTTATGCCATGCAATGGGATATGTTGTGAAACAACCCACACACTTATAATTCAGGAGAGTAAAATTATGCTCCAGTGCTAGAAAAGGTGGGTGACAATGGATTTCATTTTCAGCTGATCAGAGCTGTGAGATGACATACAGAGTTTCAATCCGCTTCCAGTGAATTCAACATGTTTCTCTTCACAAATTATCCATCAGCAGCTCCTGATTTTTTTCTGGGGTTTTTTGGTCTTTATTCAACCTCTGGTTTTGGGGATTTTTTTGCCCCCTGTAAAATAAATAAAAGCGAAATCACTGATTTCTGGTCTGTTTGTATGGGCATTGTTGATACTGAAAATCTGGGGGTGTTTTGATTCATTTTTCATGCTGAAATATCATTGGTTTTGTTTCCTGATGGGTGAATGTAACTAGTGGGCTCAGATTTGCTGCTGGGGTGAGTAGTTGAAATTCCATTGAGGAGACCAGTCTGTAGCCTGTTTAAACAATCACGGGATTTGACCTGCAGAATCAGGTTAATAAGAGCCTACTGGATTTCCAAATGAGTTTTGTTAGAAAACTGGCTGAATATTATGTGGGGATGGGTAAAGGAAGGTTTTGTTTTGCTTACTGAAGTGGTTCAACTAACCCTATGCAAGACTAGTGTTCCACACTTGGCTCTTCTCTCCCAGCTTTTCCACAAATATATTTGTTTTGAGAAAATGAAAGATAGAGGAAAAAGTAGACACGGTTAGAGGCTTACTGGCAACTCATTTAAGGCACAGGAAGGTTAGACAGCTACCTGTGCTGCATCTTTGCTAATGTGACTCACTGAACTATTTAAAAGCGATGTGTTCCATGGAAATTTGATCTGAAAATATTCACCAGTGTTTCACTTTTTTCTTGGCATTATACTTGCTGTAATAGTACTTCACCATGGACAAGTATAGAACTTCACTTTTACCAGGAAAAGTATAGAAATTAATTATGATTTTAGTTGCCTTCAGCATTATTCTGTATTGCTTCTGAATGAAAATGTGAGCTTGAATATTTTGGGGATATTTTCCTTTCCCCAATCTTATTTTTCTTGTGTTTGAAAAACACTTATTGTAACAATGCTGAGCAATAGAAGTGCTTTTCATTTTCAAAGCATTAAACAAGGAATGACTAATTACATTAGCTATTTGGCACAGGCACGGTACAGCCTTGATCCTTCATTCAATTAGAGCTTGCTTTGAATTTGGTCGGGTCAGATTGCATCCCAGTTAGGTGTTATGACTCAGATCGTGTCCTACCCATATTTTTACAATTACTGAAGTAACACTAAGAACTTTTGACAAATGAGGTACATTTCATGAGGTCTGTTTAGCAGACAGGGAAAGCAAGTCATGACAAAATGAAGTAATTTAAATGCAATTGGCAAAATTGGTCGTTAGTCCCTGTGAAGCTTGAATTTGTAAGCCTTTTGGTATGGGAGGACCAAAAATGGACAGAAAGGATTTCAGCTCTCTTGTTCAAGTACGTTCCTAGTCTTGCTTGAAGGGAGGAGGTACCACGAATTGACGTACATGGCATAGGCACAGGTGACATAAGCACAACCCTGGACATTCCCATGGGAGCCCTTTCTTATTCTCTGCTCGCAGAAGCACACACAGATGTACATACTTTCCGTATCTATGGAAAAACTCCGGTGGGTAACACAAGGAACAGACATCCACATCTTAGCAGAGGACTAGCAAATTATTTAGTAATCCCAACTAAAACAACCACTGCCTCCTCGTGAAGACCATTTCCTATAGTTCATTTATACTGACAGTCCCATTTCAACACCTTACCCAGTTCTCCCAGTCAGTCCAGCTACTTATCCCAGTTCCTGTATCTCACATGTTAAACCTACATGAGGCTGTGTATATGTAGACACTGCCAGAGTCTGACATAAGGACTTCCAGGTTCCAGCCAGAAAGGAGCCTACTCAAGATTCAAAGCTTCTTTTTTTGCTCAGATTCAGAACTCATCTCTGAACATTCAGTTAGTAATGGGCCTGGATGCTAGTGGCCCCGTGCCTAGTATTACTGTCGGCTGCCCCAGAGAGCAGAGTAGCGTGGAGTATTTGGAAATTCACACGGATAAAATGAACTGAGTGACAATATCAGATTGTAACAACCTCATATGCTAAGGGTTATTAATCTGTAAACGGGACCTAGTTTTTATGCTTGGAGCATCTGCCGGGTTTTAATGCCTAAGAACCTATTCCATCTGTGTCCACACCGATTGTTCACAAGCAAGGGGAGGGAGCGAGATAGGTGCAGAAGCCGCTGCAGGACGCGGCCAGCGAGCCGCCGCGGTGCCGCCCGGTGCGCTCAGCCCCGCTGCCGCTGCGCCCGCGGGCGCCGGGAGGGAGGAGGGGATGGCCGCTGGCCGCTGGCCCCTTCTCCCCTTCGTTATGTCCCCGTTCCCCCGCGCGATGGCAGCATTTCTGAGCGATCCCGCCGGCGCCGGGCGGCGGAAGGCGGGCGCCGGGCCGGGGCCGGCGCCGGGGCCGGGGGAGGGGGCGGCGGGGCGCGGCGGCCCGGGGTCCCCCGGAGCGGCAGGGAGCCCCTTGCCGCGGGCCGATGGGTCTGAGGCGAGGAGGGAAAGGTGAAGAGCAGCGGTAACGCGTGTCCTCGCTCAAGGGCAAGATGCTTGACGCTGCCCAGCTCCGCAGCCTGGCCCCTGGCAGCCCGCCGGGGAGCGTGGTTACCGTCTGGGGCGTTTCGGCATGGGAAACGTAAACGGAATGTACCCCGGGATCTCCCGAGAGCCATCCCTGCGCACAGTTTCGCTGCTGCGGACCCCGCCTGAAGCGTCTGCTGCCAGCGGAAAGGGTGGAGGGACGGGTTCAGCTGAACCCGTTTCAATTTCTGAAATTGGCCTGTTCCGAAACAGAACTTGTCAATCTCTTTGAAAGATGGGAACTGGGGAGGGAAAGTGGGAGCGCAGCGCGTTGCAGGGGGGTGCCCTTCCCAGAACTGCTGCAGGACCTGCAAATGCAAGCTAGGCTTGAGAGGTACAGATGGTTTTTCTGACCTATTCAGCATCGCTAGGCTTATTCTTCTCTGAGGACACTTTCAGAGCTCCAGTTATGAAGTGGGGAGCCTGAAGTACATCTGTCAGTGATCACTTCCCAATTAGTCTGCAGCTTCTTTTGAAATCAGGAATGCACAGGTTTTTTTTTAAAAAGTGATCTATCATTTTTCAACTTTTTTCTCCCCAAGTTTGCAAGACCAGATGTATTTTTACTGGCTTGATGTACAGGGCTTTCACCATACTGAAGTAATTTATGAAGACAGAACTGGACTAAAGTCTTTTATACCAGTCTTCAAGAGTGGGTTAACTGTCTTTTGCTGGAATACAGTTTTATGGTGTGCCGTAAAATACTCTATAACCTATGTGATAGAGTGGAAAAATAAATTTTCTTCAGCATCACTTTTATGTTACCACAATGTACCTTTTTGTATATTATCTGACTCCTTATGCTTCACTTTCAGCAAGGGACTACTCCTTTTGCATAGGTCTACTATACTCATACATCGATACTTCCAACATGGTTGGGGCAACAGGTTGCAAATAGTAAACTATTGTTGTTAATTATAAAGGCTAAGCTTAGAAATCATCAGGGAAGCTAGATACCCTACACAAAGTCCCTATGTTTGTCTGAATGGAGTGTCCATGAAGAAGATTGGATATCTGAAAGAAAATGTTTTAGGGATGTGCAAATAAGCTTTTGCCTAGAGTTTTGATTGGGAGACTCAAATTTTAAAATAAAGTTCAAAGCAGTAGAAACAAAGGCTTGATACAGGCAGCAGCTAAACAATGGATTCAGATAACCCAAATCTTGTTTTTCACTGAAGCCCTGAAGTTAGGGTATTCGACTCATCCTTAATGAGACTGGATATCGTGGAAGCATGTTAGGGGGAAGTAGTGAGTTGTTCTGTCTTTTGTCCCAGACCACGTCTGTTTTTTTATATATATATTTACCAATGCAAAGATTGGAACCAGGGCGTGAGTACCAGAACCACCAATCTGTTGTCATTCTTTTTATTTTAACAGGCCCAATGAATAATGGAGAGGCTTCTTCTAAATTAATAGCTCTAAGAAATGAAGAGATATTCTTTCTACAGCCTCTTGATTTGGGTATTCCATGAAGAAATATGCAACCCACATTCAAATCCATTTGGGAGGAGATTTGAATTTAGTTTCCTGACATCCCAAGAGAGACTCTAAGACATCAGACTATTGTTTAGAAGGAGGTCGGGACCCTTAACTCTTCTCTGATGTTTGGCCAAAACACAAACTTTTGCTTTTTCAGATATTTCACAGATTCAAAATTATTTTAAAAAACTTTGAGACAATTACAAGGGAGACACAACATTCAATATCCTACAGAAAATCACCGGCAGATTCAAGACTTTGGCCTACAGTTCCTCAATCTTAGCACACAGGACTTGCACGGCTAGTAGATAAAATCTGGAAGCTTGAGATTTACTCCCAGCTGTGCCACTGGCTTTAAATAGTTCTTTTACCTTCTCTGTGCTTAAATTTTTCCCTTAGAAAAGTGCATCTAATGCTTCTGGCCCCCTTGTTCATTACTTTGTCTTCTAATAAATGAAGAGAGTATTTATTATTATAAAGCATCACTGACAGGTTATTTTAGCAGTTTCCAAAGTAGGGGTAGCTTCCACCATTCCACCAGAATGAAGGCAAATTTCTACTCTTTCCCTCAATGAATAGGAATATTCAGTATGACAGTGGCAGGAGACAGAGAAATTAGACTTTCCTTTTTTGCCCTACTGTTATGAATCCAAAGACATTAATGACCTTGGCCCAGCATGTCTTGTTGAGAATTAGTGACTAGATGAGAACACTTTCCCAAAAGGGACAGTGATTAATTCTCAGTAAAATTCACTAGGCATCAATCAATCTAGCAAAATCATTCAATAGTGTTGTGGAAGAATTTGAAAAGACATCATTTATGAATCTGAAAGGTTTTTTAAAAGTAACAGACTTGTAAAAAGAATCTGTTCAGTAACATATACTATTTAATTAGAAACTATGTAAATATGTACCTCAAGGGACATTATGATTATCAGCTTTCCTGTGTGTAATGAGAAAGTAATACAGTATTATCACATCCAAGCTGTATGGAACATGGGACAAGTGCATCTGTGACTGCACAGTAAACAATGGAGGAAAGCAGTGAGCTTTGTGGTATTGCCTGGAGTGTAATCATGGAAAGATAGAAATTGTGTTTTACCTTTCTATGAATAAATAGATGACACTTTCCTAAGCAGTTTTCCATTTCTGTTCTAAATTGGCCTGGCCTGACTATCCTGAAGTTGGCCTTCTCCTTAAATGACAATGAAAGGTTCTCTATGGAGAAAACTTCATGCCACTAATAATCTTTGCAATCTGCTTGGGCTTCTGAAGGTTCAAAATTCACTGAAGAGTATATGGGTAGAACTAACCAATATGCTGCTGAGGTCTATGTTTGTGCTGATTACAGTTCAATATGTTATAGAAGGACAGATAGGCATGCATATATTACATATGAGTGGTTCAGTTAGTGCTGTAGCACTCCCTTTGAAATAAAATCAGCCTTGATTATACTGGAAAAATAACACTAAGTTTCAGCTATTAAACCCTGTGGAAGGTTGTTGCATAAAACTAGCAACATGACCAATATGGGGTCAAAAGATCTTAGTAACAGATATGTTGAAATTCACCAATATTCAGTCTTTGCAGCCTTGAAGTATTTTGGACCATCATAGCAAATACTACATTTTGGAGTCCTTTATGTCTCCAGAAGACAGACAATTAAAAAGAGAAGGTGAAGCATTTGAGTGTGTGCGTGGAGCATTGGATTCTTTTATAAAGTAAGCTATAAAAAATGATGTCCCTCTAGTCTAAACACCTATTTGTCTTAAGGTTGGTCATAATCCCAGGCTTCATATATCACCTACAAAGGTCTCTGTTACCGGAAAATCTTTCCTTTCTCCACTCTTCAAAGCGATCTACTAAAGCCTATCTTTTTAGCCTACCAAGCACTGCCAGGGGATATATGGATATATGAATTGTACTTCATAGCAGCAGGACTGAGCTTTTAAAGGCAATGGGGTTTGACAAGCCGCAAAGGTGGCCTCAACAGTAACTCTGCAAAGAGCTACCGTGTGCCAGATTATTTAGAATTTATTATTTTGAATGTGTCCCAAGTATACATGTCCCGCTTCAGAGCAGAGCTGCAAGCTGTGGCTCAGTTCAGTGACATTAGCTATTGCTCATGAGCTAAGGAGGATTCTGAGGTAGGAAAGGCCAGTCTTAAGGCGTAGTATGCTGTCAAGGCCATCCAAAGTTTGAACTTGTTTGGTGTCACTTTGGTGTGCTGTGGAGTTGAAAGGCAGAACAGCATCTGCTGTTACATGAAGGAGCTTTAGTTTGCCAGTAAATCTTAAATGAATACCAATTTTAGTCCTTTGAGCAGCAGAATTCTTTTGAACTCCTGTTGGATACAGGGATCGCAGGGATCAATCAGACTACTGCAGGCAGGATGTGTTCATTCAGTAGCAGCAGCTTTGGCACCAAAAGAGGATTGTTAGAGCCTATTTTCCTTTTACCAGCAGGAGTAAGTACTGTAAAGAAACAGGACTCAGTGAGATTGCATGATGCATAAACAGTGTGTAATCCTCTGAATGTGCAAGGAATTATATCCGAATGAGGAACAAGAACAAAAATCCAGTTGTTGCTGTTGCAAATGCCTGGTGCTGAATATCCAAGTTTGAACTGTCGGTCAGGGATGCCTTTGTCTTCAGAGGGGAACTCTGAAACCATATAGCGCTTTCTAGTTCCTCCTTTGGGATTTCAACAGAAATTCCAGAAGGTAAATGGATCTGTATTCAGTGGTTTCAGCTCCACAGGTTTATATTTTGTAAATCAGATAAAATGCATTCCTTTCTACATTAACAGAGTAGTCTGAGGGAAAAAGTATTTGTTGGATAGGTTTCTATAAACAATCATGGAATAAAACCTAGGGCTTCAGTAACTAGAAGCCAGAAGGGACAGAGAATGAAAAAAAAAATCTGATATGCACTTTCCTGGAAGTTACACTATAGAATACTGAATGGCATACAATCAGAAAATGGTAAGAAATAAGATCTATTGCAAAGACCAGGTTATAACAATATTTGCTTTTTTTTCTCCTTCCTTAGGAATGCTTGTATATACACAGAGAAAACAGAAACACATTTAAAAAATATCAAGGAACATATGCATTTATTTTTTCTAGATTTTTTTTTCTGATTTTCAAGGAGACACTTTTCGCAAAATAGTCAAAGGCTATAATAAAGGCATTAAAAAAAGTCTGCATACAGGCATGCATGCATACACGTACATGCATACATCCATACTATATCTTGGGTTGCAAATTTCTGTTAATTATTTTGAGGACATAAATTAAACATAGAAACAGAAACTGAAAGATCAGTAGCAGAAGGGTTTTGACAAACATAATACCTGCAGCTGCATTTCTGTTTCTATGAGAGATTTGATTTGACATCCGCTCATGTTAGCATTTGGAAGAGAATAAGGCTTGGCATATGCTACTATGTATTTTCCTCCTACAGAGGACAGAAGTGGCAGGCACCCTGCTATACCTTTTAAATTGTTCCCTTATTGCACAAATTGAAAGAGAAATATTTAAACATACTTCAGAGGTTAATTTATAACAATTAGTTTCTCTCTTTAAAGGCACATTTGTTTCCTATTGTTTGAAATCTATAAAAATACAAACCACAAGACACCAGTAAACCTTTCTAATTTCCGAAAAAAAAAGACAAGCTTTCTTAAGGAACCAGCTGTACCCAGTGCCTGAAAAAGTACATCATATCTCTATGCCTTTTCCTTCTCCGGAAAACAGAGATGGAACCACCTCAGCTACACATTAAGAGATCAACCCCAGCATGCAGGAATTGTTGAAAATAGAAGTTTTGTTCCAATTATTACCCCCAAATGTATAAGATGCTGATGGCCTTGACTGCAGAGGCTGTTAAGGTTATACAGACACATTATTTATTAAGCTGATGTCAATCACTATCTAGCAGCAAGCACCAGAGCAAGACTCAGCAACTGAAGCTGGACAGACTCAAACAGAAAATAGGGTGTGCGTTTTTAATAGCGAGGGGCAGTTATTTGTCAGCTATGCAGAGGTATGCAGAGGTCCCCGTCACTGAGCCGAACCAAGCCTGCTTATCTCTTGAAATAAAGCTTTCTAGCTCAGCAAGAGATTTTAGGGCTTAGTACAGGATTGATGTAGGGATTCCCGTGGTCTGTGTTACAGGTCAGATGAGCTTATATAACCGTCTCGTCTGGTCCTCGGCCCTGTGAATCTTTCCACCAGCTAAACACAGGGGTTAGTATACACATCCGACACAGATCCCTCTCATTCTCCTTTCACTGCTCTCAGAGTCTCAGCTCCGAAGTGCTGCAATGCAAAGTTGTACTCCAGAGTACTGGTATGCAGCTACGTGAAACAGGCGTGTCTCTCACTCAGCTTTTAAGCACTGTAATGCTGCATGTGAGAAGACAGCATGCTTTCCATTTTTTAGTTTAACTTAGTTATGAAAAGTTGTGTCAAACCTCTGCACCCCAGGCAATATAAAGCAAGCTACTGTAATATGGTGGCTAATTAGTCTGAACCCCTGTATCGGAGCAGCCAAAGTTCATCAGTACTCACCTGGATAGGCGACTCCAGACTTGCTGCAAACCTATTCTGCCTACAGAATACTTAGACAAAAAGTCACACTCTGAGTGCAGGAACAAATTCATGAGTTTCAGGGAAAGAAGAAGAATCATAAGGTTTTGTAATATACTCTGAAATCTTACCTATGAAAGAGTATACTGAGTTTGAATTATGTGATACTTTATTATTATTATTATTTAAGAAATATGCTTTCTCCAGTGCAACAATGACACTATACAGAACAATGAGCTCAATCTAAATAAAATTCAGGAACCTGATTTAAAGCTGGTTGAAAATTCCCATGTTGACTTCAAGGAACTTTGGATCTGCATCATTTGATTTGTTAGCATTTAGTGTAATTTGTCCTGTAGAAGAATTCCTGTATGGAATATGCAAGGAAAGGATGTAACAAATATCAGAGAGTTGGTCACTCAAATCTCCTTAGATAATGACTAGGGGGATATAACACACCAAGCAAGAAATAGCCAAATGGTCGTGGAAATGTGCAGAATATTTTGCAAAGGGCTGTGTGCCTCCACAGAGGAGGAGGAGAAAGAGGCAACAGTGGTTGACTATATGTTAGGCATTTAAACATGTGGAATCATGGACAATAAGGTTTTCCATGATGAGCTCAGCTATCACTACAGTGATGGAAAACTCTCTGTAGATAGAGAGAGGAAAAATTTTAAGAGGTGTAAGAGTCCTGTTACCAGACTAAGTAGTCAAGGTTACTCATGCTCAGGCTAGAAGACTCAGTTATCAAAATTTATTTTTCTACACAGATTTATTCTGTTTTCACTGAGGCCAGGCATTTATTGTTATTGTTATTTGACCTAGGAGATTATCTGCACTCTTAAGTTTCTGTCTTTGATTGGACATTAGTTTTGCCACTTTTATTTCATTCAGGATCACCAGTAACTTGTGTTTTCCAGCTCTTAATGTGACAGATAACAAGGACAATGGAAAGTGCTCTGTGACAGATGCAACCTTGTTGGCATCTGCAGGTGCAAACATATTTTCAGTGTAGCATGCTAAAGGGCATCAGTTCAGAGCCTTAGGTGGTTTGGAGCATATGCTACTGATGAAAATAATAAGAAATAAGAGTATTTTGAAGACAGTTGTGCAGGCAAGTGTGTGTGGAGCATTTAACTCTCTGAACACTGAGAAGAAATGTCTAGACTGTGTCAAACTAATGAAATGCCCGTGATGATAAAAATAAGCCTGCTAGAAGTCCTCTTGAGAGCAAAATGCATTAGTGCTCTTGTACATTACTATAGCACTTAATGTTTTCTGTTGCAGCTTCCTTAGAAGACAATTGCCCTTGATATCATGGTGATATTTCAACACTTCTTTATGGCCTCTACCCAGACCCCTATTATTAAGCATTTTTTCTTCATTAATAATTGATGCCTGTGTTTAAGGCTTCCACTTGAAAATATCTCTCAAATCTACTTTATTAGATTTTGAGTAAATGTTCCCCAAATCTCCTCAGCATTTTGTTAAAAATGAATATCATATATCTTTTGATAAAACCTACAGAGTTAAGTGCCTAATAAAATACTACATGACTAAAATGACTATTAATATTTTAGCATTATGCTGAAGTATGAGTGTTCTCCCAGCAAAGGTATGAATCACTGGTTTTTCATTTCTTTAATTCTTTATTAATTGGTACTTGAGGCAATAAACCATAACATATAACTTTGGCTTCAGATAAGGTTTAATGAGTGCCTGACCTTTGCTTGGATAATTCTCTGTCAGTGAACCAATTCAGGATAACCCTTTGAAGCTTGAATTCCTGTATTGAATGCTACTTGCTTTTCACTGTCCTTGACTTAAATGGATGGTACTGAAATTTGGCTTTTTATCTAAAAAAGACTTCCATAAGAAAGCTTTCTTTTAAATGACTAATTTACTGGAAACTTAATTTTTTTGTGTCCCTCTGTTTCATTAATTATTCTGCCACAGAACAGAAGTCTGATTATAGCTGGAACTGAGGACCACCTATCCTAACATAACTGAGTTATATAGCCTACTAAGCTGTCATAATCTGCATGATGGCCCTTCCACCTAGACATACATCATGCATATGGATATACAGTAAAAAATCCAGCAGAGTAAGTCCTAATTCTTTTAGAGTCCCACAGAGTATAGCTGGAGAGATCAGCAAGTTATTACCTAAATGAAATTGTATATTAGATAGGGATAGGTTCGATACCTTTCAGGTAATTCTAAAAAAAATGCAGATACCCAGCTGGTACAGGCTCAAAACTTGACTGAAGTCTCCTGAGAACAGGCATCCCTAAGGGGATCTCCAGTACTTTCTAGCTCTGGCTGGATTTGAAATACTATGAGAGCAATCACTCATGCTTTAAATTGGGATTTATGTTTTCTCTTCCTCTCTGAAACCCAAAGTGCAGCTAGGCATGAGGAAACGTGAAAATGGCCTAACTTATTCTGACTCTAAAAATATTTCATGATTTTAGACACTACTGAAAGATTAGGCAATGTATTCTGTACTTTAAAATATCTTGGTTCTGGGGGAGTGTCTGACTACCATGCCTAGTGGTAGTATCACCTCTAACATTTGTTTCTGGAAAAAAGTAGAACCTGATTAAAAAAAAAAAAGATAAAAAGCAGCCAAATCTTTTAGCAGAAGTAGCCCTGTTATTTGACACTGAGCATACATGAGGAAGACTAAATTAAATATTTTCTCTGATCTTTGGCAAGTGTATAAGTTAAGTCCAGACACATCTTATAAGAGTGCCCTACACACTGGCTAGCATGACCAGTGTGTACATTATATTCTCTATTGAAAAACTGTTTCGTTGTATATAAAATAAACAATATTCACTGGAGCAGGGGTTTGGAACTTGAGTCTTATGCTTTTGAGCCATTTTAAACCTCAACAAAAATATCTAATGATTGAATGTAAAATATAACAGCTTCACTTCAAAATGCCTTATATTAGCAGTGTTTTAAATATATTCAGGGATTCAATTCCAATTTTCAATCAGAAAACGTGAAACTAACTGTATCTCAAGGAGATACAGACAAGGGAGAGTTTACCCCCGACCTTTTGTGAAGGCAGGTGATTAACACATATTAAAACAATATAAATTTATCTGTATGGTATCAGATTATATCAGTAAATCTAGCTTGAATATTATAATATTTCTATTTGTCAGATTCAAAACAACTTTGGGGTTTTGTTTTGGGTTTTGTTTGTTTTTTTTTTTTAAATTCTATACCTAGCTAATACTATTTGTTGCAAATAATTCACATCTTTGTGCATTCACAAGGAATTTAATGAATTACAATTGCATTCTTCAGTAAAACACTCTGAAAAGAAAATAGCTAGTCCTAATTACATGCTTAAATAAACATGTGCTTCAGTGCTTTGCTAAAACTTGTGCCGCAGGCCCTGGTCTTATCCTTTGCATACATTGATTCAAAAGATTTGAGAATTTTTACCTGCAAAACCTGCCAGTTTCCTTGTGGAGTCACACTCAGTTCTGTATCAGGATTTGGGCTCATTCTTCACACTGAACATGCCATTTGCAAAGACAAGATATCAGGGCTAACAGGAGCAACCTAGAAAGGAAAAATAGATCTAGCTGCTTACAGCTAACAGCAGAAACCTATGGAAACAAGCTGCCTCACCATGGTTAAGAGACTCCACTCCAGTGAACAGAATTAATTAAGTTCATTTCCACGCAGGACTGCCCGTGGTCCACAGAGAGTCAAAGGGCAGTTGAAGAGTATAATTACTTGTGTTAAAGAGAAAATGGCAATGGGAGTTAGCCCAGCCTCACAATGTGATTTAAAAGAACAGCATGCCTTTATTGTATTTTTAGTTTGATGTGGGTGAATTACAAAGCGGGGGAAAAAAAGCTCTATGTGAAACAGTACTTACCAGATATAAATGGAAACACTCATTCAAATTCTTCATTCAAAGTAGTGAAGAAGGAGAAAAAGAAAAAAAAAAAGCTGGCCGTTCTGATAATATGTCCAGCAGTAGGAATGAATGCCATCAATTATGGTTTGCCTCAGATTGTCATGAGAATAGAAAACTCTAGCCAAGTAAAGACTACTAATTTTTGACCTTATTAGAAAATATGAGATGTTGTGTCCAGTCATTCCCTTTGATCCAGTATGCACTACGATTATTTCCATTTTCACCTGCTCTGTACTGCACCATTCACTGAAGTGTTACAGGTATTTTAACAGCCTAACTGACTACAGACTGTATCCCTCCAGGCCTTTTTCAAAGCTTGTGTAGCAACATATATTTTTTGTTGCCATCTTCCAGATGACTGCCAAGTTTCTGTGGCACCTATTTTTATTTTTTTTTCCCTACTCACAGTGGTATTTGGAGTAATTTAGTACAATTTGGGATTATGTTTTTACCTTAACTGACTGATATAAATGTAGTGAGAGTCAGTTAGTCTCCTTTTCTTTTATTGGTACCATTCAATTAAACCAGGCATGTGGGAAGAAAGGAGCTGTAGCTTGTGCTGTGGTATCCATTCCATTTCAACAACCTGTCACTCCGTCTTTTTCCCCCACCCCATTATTGGGAGGATTCACATAGGTGGGAGTTTATCAGAGACAGGCATAATGCCACTGTTCCCTTTATTGATATATCCATTATACCATTACAGCCTAACAGTATTTCAGTGCTACAAGCAGCTCTGAGAAGCATTATCTCTTCATGTAAACTTTTGCTTTGGCTTGAGCAGATCTGGCTGTGTTGGAGAGTGCCAGAATCTGATGCTGGATGAAAGGGAAGTGTAGGGGAGGCTACAGCTCTGTGTTACAGGACTAGTAAAACTGCAATATCCTACCAAGCTTAGAGAAAGAACATGATGAACTTCATCTCATATCGACAAAAGAATACACAGGGATTTTTTAGGTGCTGGAATAACTTTCTCTAATTCACATGTCTAAGATATAACTGAGAATAATAATAAAAGAGTATGCAGAACATACAGAAGAAAGCTCTGAAAATTTTCCAATATGTGGACAATAAATGAGAGGCATATTCTATTCTCCTGGACACTCAGGTTTCTCTGTTACTTTCACCCTTTTTCTATAGTATATCTGAATATTTTTGAAACTAATCATATCCAGCTGAAATTCAAATCTGCTCAAAGGATATTGGCCAGCTTGAAAATACAAGCAAAGATGCTGAAGGAATCATGTATTGTTGTAGTCGTGGTAGTTCCACTGTCTCTGCCTCTGCTAACATCAGCAGGTCCTCCCTGAGAAAGGGCATTTTAACAGCTGTCCATAATGTTTATCTAGATCTCTGTTAGCTTGTTACTGTTGTTTCTTTTGTTTATTGCTTCCAAAGAGGTATTCTTTCCATAAAATGAAAATGAAAAAAAAATGCTGAAATATAAGCTGTATCAACATATGGCCTCTTGTGGTCCTGCTGTTGTGGTAGAGGGACAGCTACCATGGGTAAGGAGTATGGTTATGTCCTGTTGACGTAGTGTAAATGCAATGTTGTGAAAGGACTGAAATTCACTTGTTTGGTTCAAGGTCAGGCAGTTATAGGCTGAAGTAGTGCTGTCTCCAGCCTATTGTGTTACCACTCTAATGCCGACATTTGAGGGTAGAGCTGTGTCCTAACTCAAAATTCAAATTCAGGACCTTTTCTTTCAGAATAAGTCTTACCTAAATTAGCTCCTCTATTAATTTTATAAAAGACTGTGTAATTATATCAAGACGTCCCTAAAGTGCCTTCCTTCTTTCCCTACTCTTTCATGAGATATACTTCTGTTAGATGTTGCTCAGTGAAAATGTGTTTTCACTGAGCAAAAGTGAAATCAGGCAAAGCTGCTTGATAGTATAAAATTAGAAATGGGATAAAAGAGCAAGTCTGCATCAGGATTATGCGCAAAACTGAATTCCAGTTTGTTGAGCTACAGATGTTAAAATAAAAAAATAGCACATTGACCCACAAAAAAATACCATGTCAAGACGTAATTTGAGGACTAAATAAAAAATAAAAAAGAAAACCAGTATTACCTTGAGTAGAAGTCGCTGTGCTAGCTGACTTGGCCTGAACTTCTTGTGCTATCTCAGTTGTAAATGGTTGAACACAAAAGCTAAAACAGTGTGGAAGCAACTTTAATTGCTGAATCAGCTGCGTAGTAAAAAATCAGAGAGCTCAGAGCAGCCTTCAAAAAACTCACAGTGATTTTAAAAATATTGAAAGGAGGAGATAGGGAAATAAATGAAACATAAAACTTGCACTTCAAAATCCACAGATGCGTAAGAAAAAGGGTAGCAACAATGTAATGATATGTAATTATGTGACAATATTCATAGACTAGAGCAGTATAAAACAAAATTGATGAGACAATTCACAAACATAAAACACAGATATTCTGTTTATTTGGATCAGGTCCTCTTTGTAGAGAGGAAGGAAGGAAGGAATTTGAAAGGATTTTCATGATTGGAAAAAGACAGGGTTGTTTGTCCAATTGATTATATAGTACTATATAAAGGCTAAAGTGCTTGTGTGATTTAGTGTGTTTGGATAGCAGATGCTAAGAAACATGATTAGGAGAACACAGAGCTGCCATGTGTAGGAAAGACTTATAGATTTCAATGACAGCATTGCAGTTTAATAGGCTTGGGCATTTGATCTCATTTCATCTGGAGTGACAATGGGCAGTTCAACAATATTGCAAATAAGCAGAGGAAAACTTCCTGTACTTCAGCCCTATTTCTAGTTCTCTGCAGTGAACCTGGGTATGTTTATTATGATAGAAGTGAAGAGGAAACTACTGTATACTCCTGGATTTGTCATACCTACCAGATTTGTCATTTAGGAACACAGTTAACATTAGTGCCTGATAACATCAAGAGAAAGCTCTGGAGGAATCTCCAGACAACTAAGATATATTTTATGGGCCAGATAATCCTCTGCAGGAGCCTGTATCTTTTCATTGTCTATCCAGGGAAGCCATGGACAGCTGGAGTTCTGACTGATGGCTCAAGACAGATGACGTTAGCCTCATTCGTACTGCGTAAATGTAGTATAATATAGAGCTTCCTACAGTGAAGGAAAGCTACAAATTAATGAAGAAAACCCTCTCCATTTACAAATGTTAGGTAACCCATAACAGGTATGTTCCTTGATATTCTATATACAGTTCAACCATTGTATTTCAGCTCCTCAGTTTAGGACGTGTTCTGGCAGCATCTGCCCATGTGAAGAGTCCTGTTGCTCTGACTTGCAGCTGGGAATATCCGTTATCCAGGTCCTCGTTGGGAGAAGTTGGGCTGAGCCCTTGCCAACCTCCGGACTGGAATATTCCTGTCTGTTAGTAGGAATGGGCTTTCAGCATGGTTATGTGAACTATGTTCATCTCACATGTCTTCACTGCCCTTTCGCTACCAGTGAGAGCAATTACTTCCCAGCACCAGGATGACCTTCTGAGGAGGGTTCACGTTGCCCACCTGACATGCTTAGAAAGCTACTTTCCCTGAGTTATGTCTCTAGATAATGGAAGAAGCCTTTGGAAAGATATTCATAGCAGGATGCAGCTTAAAGGCTCAAGTTTCCTCCTAGAGGCTATCAAGAAACCATGGAGAGAATAGCTCTCTAGTTTAGGCCCAAAAGTTTGCCTCTTCAGGAAGCAGAGACAATGTAGTCATATTCTAACCTGGTAACTAAACTATGTGAATGCTCCCATAGAACCGCCTTTATTTATTTGATATTTTGAGGTCTGTAGGAATGTCAGCAAGTAGTTTATGATTAAACATTAGCAATAGAACTAACTTGAATTTAGTATATTACAAAGCCAAATAAAGAAATTAATTTCCAGTAGTTAGCAACATCATGCATTTCAGTCCACTCAGGTGAGTCCACTGTTCCCACCTCAGTACAATATATTACAGGGTAAATATTGAGAGCATAGCTCCAGGAGTGAGGAATATCAACATATACAGATGGATACCAAAAGTGGCTGAACTGCATCTTGCAGTTTAGTTTCATCTGGAAGAAATCTAGTTCCCAAGGAATCAGATAAGGTATTTGGAATCCTTCAAAAGCCCATATTAGGTTCAAATACCAAAGGTGTAGGGTAACTATGTTAAAACTATGTAGGGTAACTAGGTTAAAAAGCATCTCCTGCCTTTCAGGTCTCCAGACGACCTGTCTGTATTTACCCCAGTTTTCTCCCTCAACAACCTATCTGTATCTGACATGACATTCATTCTGTCCCACAGAAGTAAGGTATTATTATGAATTGTTGTTCTGCACAAGATGCAGCACTTTTAATCCATGTGACAGCCGTTTTGTAGAATGAGCAGATGTATGTATTAATCACTTGCTATGAGTTTATAAGTTTTATCCTGTTACCTCCACTGTGGGATCAATGTTCTTCTTCACTATTCCTTGCTGTGGCTGCTGCATGTTCTCAAAGGTGCCTTTCAGTCACTGCCACTATCTAAGAAAATTTCTGCCCATCTTCTTTCACACTGATGTCTGCTACTGCTGGTTATCAACTGCTGTTGGGAAGTGGAAATATGTTTTTTCAAATTTTCATAATTTTCATGAAATACAAAGATGACCAAGCAGTACATTTAAACTGTCAATTTTTTTTTTGTTTTCTTTCGGAATCACGCTCTAGAAAACAAAACAAACAAACAAACAAAAAGGTATAAACATTAGGTAATATAATAGTAACTCTTAAGATTAGAGAAGAAATACTGATGTAACATCTGAGATTTCTTATATTACGAATTATTTAATTTTTTAAGGTTGAAATTCTGGAGATAAATAGGTACCCAAAGAAAGAGTTTATGTCATCTGTTCAGTGTGTTTATCTAGCTATATCGCGATGAACTTTGCTATAGATTTCTAGTTTCTCCTTTGACAGTAGCAGTATCACCTATTTCCATCTGAGAGTTTATTCAGGATCAAGTCTGTAGTGTGAAATAGCAGAGTATTTCTGTATTATCACTATCTGAACAAGATATCTTTTCAACCTATTTCCTAATCTTAAAGATACCAGGAACCTCAGATCCATTTTACATCTCAAAACCCCTAAACTCTTACATCAAGTATATGAAGTTCAGAATTGAAACTTCACAGTTAGCGATAAGAGGCATTTTGCCTAGCAGGTATGTCAGCTCAGTGCAAGTTTTCACATACCTGATTTGTCTTTGTCTCAGAAAATGTTTCAGATTCATCCTCCTGGAGGCTGATGAGCTATTCACTGTTATTTCCATCAGGATTTCAGATTATATCCTGAAATGTCTCTAAAAAAAAAAAAATCCCTAGTGATCACAACTCATTTTTTGAAATTGGGTCATTCTGTCTTCCCATGCCTTGGGATAACCAATTAAAGAGGGGAAAGCTAAAGAACCAAAAGAAATCCCCAAAACTCTGAGATCACCAGCCTGTCATCAGTCTTCAACAGCATCAATTTAATTTTTCATGGTGAAAATTTAGTATCTTGGGATCCTTCATAAAAGTCTTGACACAGTTTTTAAAATCAACAGCTCTAGCTGTTCACTGTAAATTTAACAATATGGTGATTGTCACCAGAAGACCACAGAACAGCTGTAAAAAGAGACATTACAATGGAAGAAGATGCACCTTTTTATAACAAAAATTTTGGCAGCAGGTAACTGAATTTCATAATTTAGTCCTGGATTTCTTAAAGAATTATAATTAATTAATTATCATTGGAAATATGCCTGAATCTGATGAAACCATTTTCTAGGAAGGATGCTCTTTTGTTGAAGTTCATTCATACACAGATTGGAAATTGCTTTTCAAAACTACATTTTGGTAAAAAATAATAAATATTACTTCACATACAATGTAACAGCATGCTATTTTAACATTTTCCTCCCCAACATAATACTTCAGTACTTCAAAATTATGGCATTCTATCTTGGATTTAATAATAAGTTATTTTTGTTTTTACAATATAGTAGTATAAAAGGGGAGATGTGAACTGTAATGTTTTGCTTTGATGAAATAGAAAGTTTGTATCAATAACTCAGTATTCACCCCAGAGCAGTAAAAAAATTAGTTTGAAAGATGTTATATATTAATTACCTTGAAAATCATGTGTATTAATTTCCAATAGATCTTGGAACAGCAAGAGAACTCCAGAAGGCTGAGAGAAGTTTGAGAGTTTGCCAGCGTACAAAGGAATGAACAGGATCATTTGGATAACCACAGAGCAGTTGTTCTGACATGAGTTGTGGGCAAAATAATGGACAAGGTGACATGGGATTCAGTTTTTAAAGGGCTAAAGGATAGATATATAATTAAGGTTAGTCAATATGATCTCTAGAACTCACATTTGGAAGCTATAATGGGGATAGATACATGTGTTGTAAGGAGGTATTAGGAAGAAGCGTGAGTGTTGGAAGTGATGTCCATGCAAATATTATGTGTACCTGGGTTGTCAAACTGGCTTTTACTGGGCAAGCAATTTGCAAGTGCAATTAACTTCAGGCTCAATTTAGCTAATTTAAACATCTAAGTAGCAATTGTGTATTTGTGTCAGGTCCCATGACATCTAAATGACTTAAATTGGGGTGCAAAGAAGAAGAAAAAAAATTGTGCCTGTGATTTACAAAAATTAAAGCTGTAAGAAAATCAATACCCTCAAACAAACCATAATATGTATGTCTCCTATCTTTACATAATGATAGCAAAACTTTCCTCACAAATCTTTTGCTGTATCCGTATACCTTTTCCTATTTCTTGCACTGGTGATCTGAAAGTAATTCTCCTGCTCCCTCTGAAAGGTGAACTAGCTTTCAAATATGCACCATCAACAAAATACAAGCACCTTCACCTGTACCACTGTCAACATGTGAGGCTATTTAACTGGAATGCAGGTATCATTGGCTAGGCATACAAAATACTATCAGCGGCTTACTTTCTTATTCTAAATTGTTTTTAAATAATTGCAAGATGAAATGCAGAAAAAAAGGAAACAGAGACAAAAGACCCAACCCTCTCTGAGTTTTTGCCACTAGCCCATAACCTCATATTCTGTTTGCATAATGTTCTTAGGATTGTATTTGTTGGTTATTTGAAATTTATGTGACAGAAGAATGCGATGTAGAAAAATAATTCCCTCTGTTTTCTGATATTTAAAAGTACTTATGAGTTGTGTTTGCCATACAGGACACTAATTAATCCTTTTTTCCCCTCTTTCTCAACTCCTTGAGAATTCTCACAGCAAATATTGACCAAAGAATACCTCTGCTCAGTTAGCTGAGTAATCCACAAAAAATGAGAATAATGATTAATACAGTCTTTGGATGAGTTTCTTTACAGTAGCATGTATTAAAGGTGTAATTGTATTTATTGTATTCATATTTAGATAGGCTGGGAATAACATATTTGCCAAGCTTTATGTGAATGACCTTTCATGGATGTGAAGTATTTCTCCCACCCTACAGTCCCCAAAATTAATAGAAAATTATACAGTTGTTATAGGAAACTGTTAGATGAATTAAGAAATATCTAATAAAAAGAAACATTTATAGTAGTGCCTATATAATGGAAATCTTCCCCCCCACACTTTCTATCCTTTGTTGCTTTCACCAATACTTTCTATGACTTTTTTTCCTTCTCCATCTTACTCATTTCATAACTTTTTACCTGGCTGCAATTTTGAGCAACAAGGGCTTTTTTCAGTAGCTTTTGTTTAATTGCTTTTGGGAGTTTTGGGGATTTGAGTTTTTTTTGGGTTTTTTAATGGCATTTAGCAGGCATTTGGCAATCAGCAACCAGATGATGCAAAAAAAAATCCTCTCTGTAGTTCTGGTAACTTTCTTCTGTGCAATCATCAACAAAATTATTTCTTCTGCAACTTTTTGCAGGCTAAGTTTACATAGGTTAAACCAAATCAGGATAAAAGTGATTTGATTTGTTAGCAACATGTAATTAACCAGCAATTAGTGATCTATGCATTCAGGATCAATACCAGGAACTCAACAGATAAATCACCATACTAGATACTTACTAAATGTTAGTATACATCTGCACATTTCTGAACAGTTTTCTATGGCTGACCCTAGAAAATTCTAATTGCATCCACATCTTCCCCCCACTGCCCCGAGTTAAATGCACCGCACCCCAGAGGAAACATAGGTCACAAGCACCACCCCTCCA